>NW_006159645.1:75889-133964 GCF_000334495.1 Tupaia belangeri chinensis
TTTATTTATTTATTTATTTATTTATTTATTTATTTATTTATTTATTTATTTATTTATTTATTTATTTATTTATTTATTTATTTATTTATTTATTTATTTATTTATTTATTTATTTATTTATTTATTTATTTATTTATTTATTTATTTATTTATTTATTTATTTATTTATTTATTTTGGAGAGGTTTTTGCTATAGGGCATGTGCGATTGCCAGTAAGACAGAGACAGAGAGACAGAAAGCGAGAAATCACTCCCTGGGGGGATGGCCATGCCACAATCCCTTCTCTTCCATTCTCCTCTCAGTATCTTGGGCACGCACATACACGCACACGCACCCAGCGTGAGTTTAAGCCACTGGGTCTGGGACTTGAACCGCAGTCACCTACATGGGAGTCCAGAGACATAGCCAATACACCAACTGCTGGTCCCACTACAAAGACTTGAAATTAGCTCCCTGAGACCTGCGTTCAGCTTGCATACATATTCCTTTAGTTCATAGTGCTGCTACTGTTTTGTCATTTAGATGCTAGTGTCAAGGGCCTAATGTGTTCCCTCAAAATTTATATGTTGAAACACTAACCCCCAATGTGATAGTATTAGGAGAAGGGGCTTTTAGGAGGTGATTAGGTCATGAGGGGAGACCCTCATGAATGGAATTATTGGCCTCATTAAGGAGGCCCCAGAGAGCTCTCCAGCTCTTTCTACCACATAAGGATACAAGAAGTCTGCAGACTATATATAAGCAGAACTCAGCCAGGATGGCAACCTGATCATGTACTTCCACCCTCCAGAACCTTGAGAAATAAATTTCTGATGTTTTTAAGCAATCCAGTCAGTGGTACTCTGTTACAGCAGCCTGACAACCCAAGATAAATGACATTTAAATATTAGGAGAGCTGACTATGCTTGGGCCTGTACTTTCACTCAGCCATGGCGAGCAAACACTGCAGGAGATGTCTCCATTCAACCCAGTGCCAGCCCTTCCCTAGTGTCCTCACGTACGGAGGGACAAGGCAGTGGTCATTTATTCAATGTCTGTGCTATTGTTTTTCTTAGAAGAAAAACTATTTCTCTGTATCCATGACTCTGTCATGAGTGAAAAAGAAAGATCAATAGGTCTCGATCCAACTCTATTCATTTTTTTCACTTCCTTCCTGGACCTGCAGGCAGTGAGTGTAACTTCCATCTAATATGGCAGGGAAATGACCTTTAGTCTGAATTAGAGAAAAGGATGCATGCACAGTTACGTAGGTAGTATGGTTGGTTGGTTGGTTTCACTGGCTCATATGGAATCTCTACTCTTTCAACAAATGCTTACTGAGAGTGAAGGCACTAGGCACCATGGGAACAGATATGAAAAGATGTGACCCTTGTCCTCCTAATGCTTCAGATTTTTTAGATTTTTGAAACAGTGAATAATCAGAAGAGGAAGGGCAAGTTTACTCTTTCATTCTCTAAGTCTTCCTTAAAAGGGCCAACAAAAGTCAGTTTCACTTTAACCTCTCTAAAAAGCAAGTCATTTTAACAATTCAACCCATAAGCTTTTCAGGTTCTAGATGTACATAAATCAATTTATTCACAGGTTTAACTATCTGAAGAAAGACCCACCCCAGTAAAGACCTAATGAAAGAATCAGACGATAAGTAATCCTTATTTTGCATGGTCCTGTATATGCCTCCAAAGGGTAAATAGTTTTAAGGCAGGAACCAGCAAATGGCATAATGGTTACAACACTGGACTCCCACATAATTGATCATGGTTTGAGTACTAGACAGGATGACTTAAAACTCACACTGGGCATGTGTGTGTGCCCAAAATCCTGAGAGGAGAATGGAGGAGAAGTTGCAGTGTGCCATCCCCCCTATGGGCAATTTCTCACTTTCTGTCTGTCTCTCCAGTGAGCACAAGCACCCTATAACAGATATCTCTCTCAAAAAAAAAATATATATATATACTCCCCCCAGGCAGATATAAAGCAACCAAGAGCATTAGCCAAAGAAATCTGCAGAAGAGATACCTACAGACTCACCTACAAGATTCCATGCCTTCTATACGCAGATATTTTACTTCAAGTAAGTTAAGGGGTGCCACATGATAGTCAAAGCTGAGAAAACGAGAGCTGTGTTTTTAGGACAGCCTAATCAACTTGAAAAAAGTGGTTTGGGGCAGAAATGTGTATCAATGTACATTTTGATATATTTCCATTGCATAAATTCATGGTATTATGTTTTACCAGTATAAAAGCAGAAGACGGAAAATAAATCATGCTAAGTCTGGTCACTGAGCTAACCTCTACCTGTCTCTTTTTGCTGTTGTTAAGAAAACAACAAAAAAGTATTACTCACAAAGAACACAAACCTTTCCTCTTTATTCCCTGACTACGCCTCTTCTTCTTAGGAAAATTACAGAACCACCACAGGAGGCTTTGGTCTCCTCAGTACAAGAGGAGAGCCAACTGTGCTTTTGTGAGAGGGCTGGATTTTTGTTGTTGCATTTTTAGACGAAAGATTTATGCTTACGTTTTGGCCCACTTACAATACATCATAATACTTTGCAGACAAAGTTATGCTCTTTCCCCAATGATCTAGTGACCTTAATCTCTAACATTTTGTGGTTTCCTGTTTGGGGAAATGATTGAACAGCAGCCTAAGCTATTCCAGGCTGCAGAACATTCCCAGTTGGCCTCTATCTGTCTTGGTTTTGAATGTTCTCCTGTTCAGTAATCCAAAAAAAAAAATTTTTTTTTTTCAAGGAAGGAGGAGAAGTTGCAGTGTGCCATCCCCCCTATGGGCAATTTCTCACTTTCTGTCTGTCTCTCCAGTGAGCACAAGCACCCTATAACAGATATCTCTCTCAAAAAAAAAATATATATATATACTCCCCCCAGGCAGATATAAAGCAACCAAGAGCATTAGCCAAAGAAATCTGCAGAAGAGATACCTACAGACTCACCTACAAGATTCCATGCCTTCTATACGCAGATATTTTACTTCAAGTAAGTTAAGGGGTGCCACATGATAGTCAAAGCTGAGAAAACGAGAGCTGTGTTTTTAGGACAGCCTAATCAACTTGAAAAAAGTGGTTTGGGGCAGAAATGTGTATCAATGTACATTTTGATATATTTCCATTGCATAAATTCATGGTATTATGTTTTACCAGTATAAAAGCAGAAGACGGAAAATAAATCATGCTAAGTCTGGTCACTGAGCTAACCTCTACCTGTCTCTTTTTGCTGTTGTTAAGAAAACAACAAAAAAGTATTACTCACAAAGAACACAAACCTTTCCTCTTTATTCCCTGACTACGCCTCTTCTTCTTAGGAAAATTACAGAACCACCACAGGAGGCTTTGGTCTCCTCAGTACAAGAGGAGAGCCAACTGTGCTTTTGTGAGAGGGCTGGATTTTTGTTGTTGCATTTTTAGACGAAAGATTTATGCTTACGTTTTGGCCCACTTACAATACATCATAATACTTTGCAGACAAAGTTATGCTCTTTCCCCAATGATCTAGTGACCTTAATCTCTAACATTTTGTGGTTTCCTGTTTGGGGAAATGATTGAACAGCAGCCTAAGCTATTCCAGGCTGCAGAACATTCCCAGTTGGCCTCTATCTGTCTTGGTTTTGAATGTTCTCCTGTTCAGTAATCCAAAAAAAAAAAATTTTTTTTTTCAAGGAACTTTCCCTGCAGATGCTAAATCAATGAAACTCCTACAAAGTGACCCTCCATACTTCCTCTTCAGGCTGTTTTACTTATCTTTCTTCTATTACCAACTCCAATGTCACCATGAGTTCTTTCTGCCTGAAGTAATTAGTGTGACCCCCCCCCTCCCAGTACCTTTTCCCTAACAGAAGAGAATTAATTTCACTAATATCCAGCTCAACAAATTATAATTCCCAAGTGTTTCTCAAAAGCTGAGCTGTAAAAGAAAACTTTTGTTTGGCTGAGGAGGGTAACTTTAAGAATGCTCCAGATCAGAGGCAGAGTTTTCCCTCAGACAGTGCCTAAGTGCCCAGTGCCCATTGCTTGTATTTTGGACCTATTTCTTCCTGGCGATTTTGCATGGATTTGAGGAATTGATACTCAGGAAGCTGATGTCTTCAAGGCCTATTTGGAGAAGATGGTGATAGAAAAATGACACGGTAGTTGGATGGCTAGTCACCTGTGTAGCCAAGTTGTTCTTAGAAAGGAATATACTGGGTTGTCGAAAAAGTTATGTCATATATGTTGGTTTTCAATGCAAAAAATGCATCATGACTTTTCCAACAACCTAGTATTTTGCTTCTAAGTTTAAGGAAAAAGAAAGACCAGAAAAGAGAGAAAGTGAAAAAACACCCCCATGTGCCTGCCATTTTCCCCAGTTGGTTTCGCCAAGATGAATAAAGAAAAATGAAAGGGGAGCAACAGATTTGAGTCAGTGTTCAGCAATTCTACAAATAATATTTCTCAACAACAATAAAAAAAATGATCCCTGCTTTCCATACAACTTAACTCTTAAGGTACCTTTCAGAGGGGAACAAGAAGCAAAGCCAACAAGAAGCAAACCCATGAAGCCGTCACTTCTGGCCAATGAGCTTTGAAAAAAGAGTTCAACTACATAGCCCATCACACTTAAAGGTGACTTTTTAAAAAAGTTTATTTATTTATTTATCTTGAGGTGGAAGGAGAAACAGGTACCCTTGGCAGGGTCTTGCCATCTTGCAATTCACTGTCCAGCCTTCCAGCCAACCAGGGACATGGGCATGCCTGGAGTGTTCGGGTTGGCCCCTATCATATGACTCCAGTATATCATGCAACAGCACCATACCACGTGCCACCTTGATTCAGCCTTAAAATGACTAGTAATAAAACCCTAGAATATTGTCTCCCTCTAGTTTAAATTTCAAAACCTTGGGGACCCACTGGAGGTGGCCCTTTATGCTTCTCATTTCAGGGTCTACTCTCATTAGCCCTTTGTGATCCCCATCATCCAAACTAGATTTTAGTCAATTTAGGCAGTTCAATAGGAACCGCCATCTCCCAGTAATTCACCAAAATGACAAACACAAAGGGAAGGAGGAAAGGCACCAGAAATATGCTCTCTAGGCCTTTCAGAAAACATGGAGTGGGCCCTTTGGCAACATACAAGTGAATCTACAAAAAAGGTGATATTATAGACATCAAGGGAAAGGGTACTGTTCCAAAAGCAAAGTCCCACAAATGTTACCATGGCAAAACTGGAAGAGTCTACAATGTTACCCAGCATGCTGTTGGCATTGTTGTGATCAAACAAGTTAAGAGCAAGATTCTCACCAAGAGAATTAATGTGCATACTGACCATATTAAGCATTCTAAAAGCAGAGATAGTTTCACAAAACATGTGAAGGAAAATGATCAGAAAAAGAAGGAAGCCAAAGAGAAAGTTACCTGGGTTCCACTAAAGCACCAGCCTGCTCCACCCAGAGAAGCACACTTTGTGAGACCCAATGGAAAGGAGCCTGAACTGCTGGAACCTATTCCCTATGGATTCATGGCATGATGGGTATCAAAAAATAAACTAATCTATGGTCTATAAAAAACAAAAACAAAACCAGATTTTAATGAACTGAAAGTACCACAGGGACAGGCCTGCCCATTCCCTCCCACAAATCTTTCTGTAACAGGAATATGCCCTCCCTGCTAGTAAGAAGGTTAGCTTCAAGGTCACACCCAAGGATTACCTTCACTACAATGTTGCCTATGTTATTATTCTACTAAGAGATGGCTTGAGGAGCCAATATCTTTCTCCTTCTATGATATTAATTAACAACTATACATTTGCACATTTGCATCCAATCTAGAGGAAACAGACTTGCAGGGCAAAAACAAAACAAAACAAAAACAAAAACAAAAGGAAAACGTTTCAATTTGTATAGACAGTTAAGTTTGTAGTACTGGCTGATACTGTTCAATTTAGTATAGTACTGGTGGATACTGTTCGATTTAGTGGCCAGTTAGCAACTGAAATGTAGCTAGTCCAAATTGAGTTGTGCCATAAGTTTAAGATACATACAGCGTTTTATTCATTCACCTAGAGCTGCTCAGACACGGCAAAAGGACTGTGGAGGGTGGAGAGGGAATCCTAGGGTGTTCAGGGACAGAGAGAATTCAGCAAGTGCAGTCCACCTCAAATTCTGGCTGGCATCTCTTTCTCCCATAGCAAACCTGCCTTCTGGCTTGAGAAAATGCTAGTGCTATATGAATGAAGATTACTTAACCTTTCTCTTAGAAGGGGACTGGAAGTGACAATAAGTAGGCTGTTACCCAGAGAGCCAGAAACAGTACTTTCAGCAATCTAATTCTCGCTATTGTTCTCAATCCTGCCTTCCCTATCGTGGGTAGCAAAGTTACTGAGAGGTTTCTACCCAGGCTGATCTCACGTGTAAGAAGGCACACAACTGGTTTCCCAAGTTACTTTTCTCTACCAAAAGTAAGGGGAAAAAAAAAAAGTCTAGTTGGTGCTCCACTCAGTTTTTATCTAAACAGAAAACCTGGTGTCAGTCAGGTGCAGGACTCTCTGCCCCCATACTCTCACTGGTTCTACTGATCAAAGCCACTCCATTAGCTTGTAATTAGGTTTTTTGGTGTTATAACTCCTCACTGTTTAGAGAATAAAGTATCCTTTTCCTTATTTTTTTAGAGAATGTCAAATAGGCTCCAAAGGATGATGTAAATCACTGTAACAGATATGGGGACTGTCAGGAGGCTGAAGAAAAAGAGATAAATATTCAAGTAGAAAGAGCACAGGGAGACAGGAAAAATCAAGACAGGGGAGGCCAAGGGCTCCTACCTAGAGCTCCTCTCTCAAATCGCTTGGTTGAAGGTTCCAGCTTTCATTCAGTTATGGTAACACAGGACTCCTGTGGTGTTGTGTCAAGTGCTACCCAATGACATATCCTGGGAGCATCAGTAATGAAAATAATAATAAGTGAGTAGCTGTCACAGACTGACCCACGACAGCGATGAGGTTGGGTAACTTCTAGAATACAGCCAGGCAAATCCAGTAATGGAAATCCCTGTATATTAAACATTAGTTTTAAAAAAATTAAAATTAAAGTATTATTAGATACTTCCATACTCCAGTGGGTGGCTGTGGGTACAAACTGTTTTGAAGACTCCTGATCCCCAGGGGTCGTTGTATGTATTAATTTTTTCTGGTGATAGACAGTGCATGCTCAGGTACACATATGAGAAAGAGAAACACCCTTGACAAGGTCTCATTATGCTGCAATTCCCCTTCCTCAGCTCTCTAGCTCCTCAGGATCCTGGGTGTCCATATGCATGCCCAGCATGCTTTCAGACTGAACTGGGAATCCAAGCCTGTGACCACCATATGGCTACCAGCCCCGCAGGGCACCTGTGTTACCATGGTACAACAGTGGCTGAGCTGGTCCAGTCTTTCAAACATTTGTAATGTCTTTTTGCATTATCTCCTATTATAATACGACATAAGGAATAATCACTAAGTACTAAAGTGTGATGATGTCTATTGTACAACAGATACTACTAATTATATCCAGAAAGAACTATTCTCTCACCCTTTTCTGGTTTCTCTCTCCAAAGTTAAGTAAACTGGTGCAACTGCCTATATTTTATACAGCTGGATTTTATACGCATTGGATTTGAATATGTGTTTTTTTATCTTACTGGTTGTTGGGAATTTGAAGTTTGCATAGCAAATTATTCCACCATTTATTATCTTTCTCTATTGGCAACTCTCACCCTGCCATATTTGGGAACTCCAGATAACATTCTATTTTCCTGTAGCCATAAATCATAAGTGTACTTTGTACTATTTTCAGAATTAGGCACTTTGAAACAACAACAGAATAAAGCCCTTGCAAAATGATGATAGTACTCATCAAACAAAGCAACTTAAATGAATTCATGAGGCAGAATATATTATCAATGGCCTGATGAAATAAAAGCATGCACTAGTTCTCATGTGAACAGTTCATCCAAAACTGTTCATTTTTAAAAATGAACAAGAGATACCAAAAGAATGGCAAGTTCAGGTGAAGTCAAACTCCATTTCATAATCTACTGGTATTCTATTTTTCCTACACTCATTGAAATGCTTAAAAAAACAAACAAAAATCTGGGACCAGCAGTTAGTATAATGGCTATGTTGCTGAACTCCCATGCAGTCGACCGCAGTTTGAGTCTCGGACTCAGTGGCTTAAACTCACACCAGGTACATGTGCATGCGTGCCCAAGATCCCGAGAGGAGAATGGAGGAGAAGGGATTGTGGCGTGGCCATCCCCCTGGGGGGTGATTTCTCACTTTCTGTCTCTCTGTCTTTCTCTGTCTTTCTGGCGAGTGCACGTGCCCTGTAGCAAAAAATCTTACAAGAATGTCTTGTAAACAAATTAGTGTTACTTTTGCACTTGGATTAGAACTGAAATGGGTAACATAAATTCCCAAAACATTGCACTATAAATTTGCCCCCCCCCCTTTTTTGGAGAGGTTTTTGCTATAGGGTGCGTGTACTTGCCAGAAAGACAGAGAGACAGAAAGTGAGAAATCACTACCACCACCACCACCACCCCCCCGGGGGGATGGCCACACGGCAATCCTTTCTCCTCCATTCTCCTCTCAGGATCTTGGGCATGCACGCACACGTGCCCAGTGTGAGTTTAAGCCACCAAGTCCAGGACTGGAACCGCGGTCAACTCCACGGGAGTCCAGCAATGTAGCCTTTACGCCATCTACTGCTCCCTGGTTTTTGAATGTACGCTAATTAATTGGACTGTAAAGTGGCAGTTGCTTATCTAAAGCCCATAATTATATAAAACAAATATCCCAGGATTAACTTCCTCTCTTCAGTTATGCACCATTGGGCACTCCTTCCTCCCCCAGAAGTTTCTCTTGGGATGGTATTGGCATTCCTTTCATTGTCTTCAAAGATCTAGGAAGAAAAATGATCATGTAGAATTACAGTCAACCCAGACCTTCTCCATGACGATCTGATGGAAGCTTAGAGTCCAACTAGTGGTGGAACGGTTAGGATCATTTAAGTGTTAAACTTTTCTTGGTATGCTAGACATTTATCAACTCTCACGTCCTCATCACCATTAGCATCTACACTTTGCCATCAGACGATGTTATTAAGAAGAATGCCACATGCAATTAGAATGACTGCTAAAATGAGCCTTGTGGATTTATTCGTTCACCTCTCAAACTTCTATGTCACATTCATTCATCAGGAACCAGTCATTCCTAAATGAAGATCTTTCGATGGCCTAGGCTAAGTAAATAAGACTCTAATGACCTGGGTGTTAAGATTGACTCTGGTAGTGAAGCTGAGAAACATGAAGATCCTGAATTCTGAAGATGCAATTAGGTGAAATTTAATGAGCTGTAGAATGATGAGTGGAAGGGCAATGTAACTTTATATTTACAATTTCCTGACTAGATGAACTCTTCAGCACAGCATATTAAGCCTTGCCCCAGGGCAATTTAACCTTTAAAAGCACAAACATGTGGAGATAAGAACTGTCATTTGGAGATGGCGCCTCCTAAAACATCAGTAGCCTTCAAACAACTTAGAACAGGAGCGACCTCAAATCCAAGGGTAAAGTATTGCTTTGGCTCCGAATGGCCTCTCTGTACACAGCTGCAGCTCCTGTTGGCTGAAGTAATGGTTTCATGCGGGAAACACAAATAATACATACACTCTGAAAATACAGCCCATTGGCTTTTAGGAGGATGTGGACTATAATCAGAGAAAGGGAGACTGAAGACATTTCCAGAATTTTCAGGGAAAGCAATAATAATGAAATTCCTTTATCACAAAGGTCTAAGAGACCAGGGGACCTCTACAAAGAGCAGAGGTTTCAAAGCCAATGGCTCTTGTGGAGTGAAGGCTCATTTCCTAGAGGATGCTCGAGCCATTCACCAACACATTTTATTATTATTATTTTATATTTTTGCCATAGGGCACTTGCATTAGCCAGAGAGAAAGAGATAGTGAGAGGGAAAGTGACAAATCATCCTCCCCTCCCCCCGGAGAGATGGCCACAACACAATCCCATCTCATCTATTCTCCTCCTGGGAGTATTAGTTTCAAGCCATCAGGTCCAAGATTTGAACATCAGTCGGCCATGTGGGAGACCAGAGCCTTAAACACCATATGACCTGCTGGTCCTACATTTTATTATTTTTAAAATCAGGCAAACAAAGGAATAGGAACCAGCAGATCGCATTATGGCTATGTCGCTGGACTCCCATGTAGTGGACCACAGTTCAAGTTCCTGTAGCTGTTCTAAACTCATACCGGGCGCATGGGCGTGAGTGCCCAAGATCCTGAGAGGAGAATGGAGGAGAAGGGATTGCAGCGTGGCCATCCCCCCTGGGGGGTGATTTCTTGCTTTCTGTATCTCTGTCTCTCTCTGTCTTTCTGGCGAGCTCACACGCCCTATAGCAAAAACTTCTCCAAAAAAATACACATAATCTAATCCAGGTTATTAAGGTGATAAATAATTTGCTCTTATAACTGAACTTAAAATTTATTATAAATATACCTATATTATAAATGAGCAGGCATCTCTCTTCTATCATTCTATCCTTTTTTGTCTCCTTGTTTTCTCTCTCCTTCTATCTCCTCTTATCCCTCCATCCTTCCCTTCTCTAGTTCCCTGTTTTCAAATTTACTACACACTACTATATGTGGGTTGCTATTCTAAAACTAAACCAGAACCATTGGTGGAGTAGGCCAAGATGAGGTGTTTTTTAGTTCCCTGAGTGCTTCTAAGGGAATGCTTCTCATGCAAAGGGAGCTGTGAGAACCAAGGCTACCTACCATAGAAGTGCAGTTTCAGGAGGGAGGAAAAGGGAAGATTAAAGAAAGTAAAATGGGGACCAGCAGCTGGCGTAATGGTTATGTCGCTGGATTCCCATGCAGTTCACCACGGTTCGAGTCTCAGATCCAGTGGCTTAAACTCACGTCGGGCATGTGTGCGTGTGTGCCCAAGATCCCAAGAGGAGATTGGAGGAGAAGGAATTTCGGTATGGCCATTCCCCCTGGGGTGGGGGTGGGGGGTGACTTCTCATTTCCTGTCTGTCTTTCTGGAGAGCGCCCACACCCTAGAGCAAACAAACAAAACCAACAAAACAAAACTCTCAAAAAAAAAAAAAAAAAAAAGAAAGTAAAATGTATTAAGCAGTATCTACTCTCTATCAAGTCATTTTCCCTCTCTTTGTTCCCAAGACAATTTTCCTTCATTTACTAAGGGATATTGGGAATCTACCACATGCTGGGTTAGAACTTGAGTGTGGAATGGTACAAAAGACAGGTAAGATAGCTGCCTTTGTAATGCCTGTTGTCTATGAAATTGAATTTTACAAATTAAAAAGTAAAAGAGAGGGAGGTCAGGAGGTGGCATGGTGGTTAAGGTGCTGGACTCCCACACGGTCGACCATGATTCAAGTCCTGTACCGGGTAATGGGAATATCGTGCCAGGCATGTACAGAAGCCTAAAACAAAAACAAAAAAAGTAAAAGGGAAACTCAAGTAGCAAGTAGCTCAACTTCTGACACTGAATCCATTTCCATACTATAAGGCTCTCAGGGAGATGTAATAGAATATGATTTGCAAGGCAAATCAGCTGCCCACCAATGGACATGTAGAGCCAGGTAAAGATGATGTTAGTTACCTGCTATTTTGGATTATGTAATTATTTTCTATCAGTGAGGGTTCACCATACTGTCTCATACTTCTCTGTAGTACGCTGAGATTTTAAAGGCACTTTCAGGGTAGGCAGTCCAAATGTTCACCATAAGGCAAATTAAATCTCCACGGAGCACTAATCACAGTTTATCTCCTTTAAAATTTTATTATGCATATTTTATATATGCCAAAGAATATATTGTAGTACATCCGTAAGTTTGGAAGCATAATATAATAAACAACGAATGCGCCATCAACCTTTTAAAACTATTAAGAGTGTTGTCAATACCACAGCATGTATCCAGGGCACAAACCCACCCAAAACCTCTCTCTTCCTCACAGAGATAACCACTTTTTTAGGGTTCAGGTTTAGGATTTCCTTACTTTTCAAAAAAGTTTGAACACATATGCATGTATCTTGAAACAATATATTATTTGTATTCATTATTTATTTTATTTGTATTTTTCTGTAACATGCTCTGTTCCCCCAACACTTTATTTCTGTCTTCATGTTGTTGCATCTAGCTATCGCTTATTAATTTTCATTGATAAAAAGTAACTGCTAAAACTACACAACTATTAGAATAAAACATAGAACTCAATCTTCATTACTTTGGGTTAGGCAGTGGATTCTTAGATGATATCAACAGCATAAGCAAATGAAAGAAAGCATGACTTTGTCAAAATTACAAACTTTTGGGTTTTGACATCCTCCATTAAGAAAATGAAAAGACAACCCACAGAATGAGAAAAATATTTGCAAATTATATATTTGATAAGGGATTATAATTGGAATATATACTAAACTCTTAAAGCTCAACAATAAAAAGGCAATTAATAAAAAAGCAAAATATTTGGATAGGCATTTCTCCAAAACATACATAAAAATGAACAATGGGAAAAAAAGCACATAGAAAGATACTTAACAGTATTAGTCACTTAGGAGGTGGAAATCAAAAACACGGTGGGAAAGCACTTCACACTCACTAGGATGGCTACGATCAAAATGTCAGACACTAACAAGTGTTGACAAGGATGTGGAGAAATTGGAACTCTCATCCACTTTTTTGGTGGAAATGTAAATGGTATGGCCACTTTAGAAAACAGTTTGGCAGTTCTTCAAAGTGGTAAGTATAAAGTTTTGATATATGATTCAGAAATTCCATTGTTAGGTATCCACCCAGAGAATTAACAAAAACGTATGCTCACACTAACACTTGTACATTAATGTTCACAGCAGCCTTAATCAAATAGCCAAAAAAAAAAAATGTAAAGAAGCCAAATGTCCATCAACTTATGAATAGATAAATGAAATCTGGTATAGTCCATGCAAAGGGGAATATTCTTTGGCAATAAAAAATAATGCAATACTGAAACATGCTACAACATGTATGAACCTTGAAAAGAAGCTAAGTGAAAGAAACTAGTCACAAAAGGCCACAAATCACATGATTCCATTTATAAGAAATATTCAAAGTAGCCAAACCAATAAAAATAAAATATATTAGTGGTTTCCAAAGGTTAAAGGGAAGGAGTGACTGTTAATGGATGAGAGATTTTTTTTTTTTTTTTTGGATGCGATGAAAATATTTTGAGATTAGTTTTTGGTGATGGCCGCCAAAATTTATGAATATACTATAAACTACTGACTTGTACATTTTAAATGGGTGAATTTGTGATATATAAATTATATCTAATAAACCTGTTAAATAAATCATACAAATAAGTCCAGTACAACCATTGATTTATCTTTACCAAATGTTAACATCTTACATAACCATTATTCATTATCGAAGTCAGAAAATTTGCTTTGATTATGATGCTAGTTTTTATTCCACAACTATATTTAAAAATTTCCAATTGTCCCGGGACCAGCAGTTACCGTAATGGCTATGTCGCTGGACTCCCACGTAGTCAACTGCGGTTCGCGTCCCGGACCTAGTGGCTTAAAACTCACTCTAGGGGTGTGTGCGTGGGTGCCCAAGATCCCGAGAGGAGAATGGAGAAGGGACTGCGGCGTGGCCATCCCCCCTTGGGGGTGATTTCTCGCTTTCTGTCTGTCTGTCTGGTGAGCGCATGCACCCTAAAGCAAAAGCAAAAAAAAAAAATAAAAAGCCTCTCCAAAAAAAAAAAAAAAATTCCAATTTTCCCATTAAAACCCCTTTTCTAGTCTTAGATCCAAGAAGTCTAGGCATTATCTATAACTGTGTGGTCTCATTAGTCTGTTTTAATCAGGAATATTTCCTTTTCTTTCTTTTTTTCCTTCATGACCTTTTGATGAGTATCAGCCAGTTATTTTGAAGAATGTCTGTTTGTTTACTCATGATCACATTCACATTATACACTTTTTTGACAAAAATATCGCATTAGTAATGTTGTATCCTTCTCAGTACAAAACATCAAGAAGCACATAGTGTTGACTTGCACCATTACTGGTGATGTTAACTTTGGTTCTTGTTTCCTAGTTTTCTCCATTGTAAAGTTATTACCTTCTTTGGCAAAATAAGTATCTTGTAGAGGAATATTTTGAGACAATGTAAATATCCTGCTCCTCATCATACTTCCACTCAATGATTTTTGCATCCATTGATGATTTTTTTTTTTTTTTACTTTAGACAGTTATTACTGTAGCAGTTGACATCTAATGGGACCAATTAGCGCTCTACATTTCCCAGCCTGGTTCTGGGCTCTTGAGTCAACAACCTCACTGGACCTGGGCCAATAGCTTAGTCAACAATTACAGAGCTGAGGACACTGATCTTTGGGGCCACCTTACTTTATTGCTCTTGCTCCTCAGGATTCAGTTCTCTGCTTTTTCTTATTCTGGTATTCTTTTTTGCTTTTAGATCCATTTTTCTTTTATTAAAGACATTAAAGTTGTATTTGTTGTCATTTTTTCCTTGATTTAGTTGCATTTTAAGGAAGAGGTTCTTCAGAGTGTGTACTCTGCATTTCTGCTGAAAATAGAACTGAGTCTACCTTTTTACCTGTGTTTCTTTTACAAGGCAACCAAGTTTTTATTTTTTAATTAGTAAACTTACTTTTTTAGAGTAGTTTTATGTTCACAGCAAAACTGAGCGGAAATACAGAGTTCTCATATAATCCCTGTCCCCCAACACATCCTCTTCCCACTATCAACATCCCTCACCACAGTGGCACATTTGTCATGACCCATAAACTACTCTGAAATATCCTATCATTAAACCACAAAAAGTCCATAGTTTACATTGTAGTTCACTTTTGATGTTGTATAGTCTACGCATCTACCATTGCAGTAGCATGCAGAGAACTCTCACAGTCCTAAAAGTCCTGTGTCTTTCTTATTCATCTCTCCCCCCAACCTTTGATAACCACTGATATTTTTACTGTCTTCATATTTTACCCTCTTGAGAATGTTGTACAGTTGAGATCATACAGTCTGTAGTCTCTTCAGATTGGCTTCTTTTACTCAACAATACGCAATTAAGTCTCCCCCATGACTTCTCATGAATTTATATCTAATTTCTTCTTAGCACTGAATAAAATTCCATTGTTTGGATCATAGTTCACTTACCCAATCACCTACTGAAGAATACCTTGACTACTCCCAAGTTTAGACAATTATAAAAAAAAAAAAAAGTGGCCACAAATGTCCCTATACACATTTTTCTGTGGACATAAATTTATAGTTCATGTGGCCAAATAGCAAAGAGCATGATTACTGAATTGTATAGTAAGAGTATGTTTAGTTTTGTAAGAAACTGCAAAAATATTTTCCAGCTTGGGTGTACCATTTTGCATTCCCACCAGAATGAGAGTTCCAGTTGCTTTCTTCCTTGCCAGCATTTGGTGTTGTCAGCGTTTTGGATTCTGGCTATTCTAATGGGTGTGGTAGTGGGTTATTTGGATGTTGTTTTGATTTGCAACACTCTAATGACATATGATAGTGAAGATCATTTCATATGCTTAATTACCATCTGTATATCTTCTTTGGTAAAATACCCAGGCCCTCTACCCATTAATTGGATTGCTCATTTTCTTATTGAATAGACAAGTTCATTGCATATTTTAGATAACAGCACATTATCAGATGTGCCTTTTACAAATATTTTCTCTTCATCTGTGTCTTATCTTCTCATCCTCTTGACATAGTCTTATATAGAAAAAATATTATTATTATTATTATTATTTTGGGAGGGAGAGAGGTTTTTTGCTATAGGGTGTATGCTCGCCAGAAGGACAGAGAGAGACAGAGAGACGGAAAGCGTGAAATCACCCCCTGGGGGGGATGGCCAGGTTGCAATCCCTTCTCCTCCATTCTCCTCTCAGTATCTTGGGAACGCACGCACATGTGCCTGGCATGAGTTTAAGCCACTGGGTCCCAGACTCGAACCGTGGTTGACTACATGGGAGTCCAGCGACATAGCCATTACATCAGCTGCTGTTCCCCAAAATTATTATTTTTAATGAAATCTAGCTTTTTTATTATTTCTTTCATGGACTGTACCTTTAACATTATATCTAAAGAGTCACTGCCATACCCAAAGTCACTTAGATTTTCTTCTAAATTATTGTTACAAGTTTCATGTTTTAGAATAGGTCTGATTCATTTGAGACAATTGTTGTGAAGGGTGTAAGATCTATGTCTAAATTTTGTGGTTGGTTTCTTTCTTTTGGCATGTAGTGGTTATCTAGTTGTCCTAGCACTACCTGTTGAAAAACTCTTTGTTCCATTTTATTGCTTTTGTCAAAGATCAGTCATGTGTCACTTAAGGATGGGGATATATGTAAGAAATGTGTCACTAAGCAATTGCATTGTTTTTCAAACATCATAGGGTATACTTACACGACCTGGATGGTACATTCTACTACACCCCCAAACTACACTGCATAACCTATTATAATCTTGTAGGACCACTGTCACATATATGGCCTGTCATTGACTAAAATGTCATTATGTGGTGTGTGACTATATATTTATGTAGGTCTATTTCTGGGCTCCCTATTCTGTTCCACTGTTTGTCTGTTCTTTTGCCAACACCATGCTATCCTGATTACTGTATCTTTATAGTAAGTCTTTAAGTTGGGTAATGCCAGTCCTGCAACTTGGCTCTTCTTCAATTTTGTATTGGCTACTCTACAAATTTTAGAATCAATTTGTCTATGTTTACAAGATAACTTACTGAGATTCTGATGGGGACTGCACTGAATCTATAAATCAGTTTGGAAAGAACTGACATCTTAACAAATATTGTGTCTTGAGTTCATGGATAGATGAACATGGATTATCTTTTCATCTACTTAGTTCTTTCCTGTTTTTCTTACCAGTTTTATAGTTTTCTTCATAAGATCTTGTACATATTTTGTGCGATTTATACCTAAAGTATTTCATTTGGGAGGTGTTAATGTAAATAGTAAGTACTATGTCAAAATTATTTTATTTATTGTTAGTAAATAGGAAAATATTTGACTTTAGTATATTATTAACTTTACATCCTGGAACCTTATTATGCATCATATAATATTATGATGCATTGGTTATTAGTCCCACTAGGTTGTTGGTTGATTCTTATGGATTTTCTATGTAGACAATGATATCATCTTCATTTATTCACTATCTGACGTTCTTCTGGGTTTCTTATCTATGTCATTTTCCTTTTCTCCAAAGAACTTATTTTTAACATTTCTTGTCAGGCAGGTTTATGGCCACAGATTCCCTCCATTTCTATGTGTCTGAGAAACTATTTATTCTCCTTTACTTTTAAAGGTTAATGTCACAAAGTACAGAATTCTAGACTTGTTTCCTTCCTCCTTTCAACATTCTAAATATTTCACTCTATTCTCTTACTTGTCTGGTTTCTGAGGTGAAGTCAGATAAAATTCTTTTTTAAAAAAAGAATTATTTTGTTTAACTATGTATTTATTTTAATGTGACCAGAGAGGGACAGAGTGAGAGACAGAGAGAGAAAGCATACTGCCAGGTCCGGGACTTGAATGTGGTCAGCCATGTGGGAGTCCAGCACCCTTAACCACCACGTCCCTGCTGGCCCCAAAGTCAGATAGAATTCCCGTCTTTGCTCCTTTATAGGTAAGGTTCCTTCCAACCCAGCTTCGTGCAGATATTTTCTTTAGCTTAGATTTTCTAAACTTTGTATATAATAATATGCCTAGCTTTCTTAGTATTTATCCTGCTTGGTATTCTCTGAATTTCCTGAATTTGTGATTTGGTATGTGATATTCACCTGAGGGGAAATCATCAGTCATTTTGTCTCAAATATTGCTTCTGTTCCTTTCTATTTCTTCTCCTTCTAGTATGTATGTATATGCATGTATGTACACACACACACCCAGCACTGTGGTGGTAAGATGTGAGGGAGAAGAAAAGTTCTATTGTCCCATTATGAGGTCTCAGCCTTTTAGTACCCTGAACCCTGGACTGGTAATATCAGCAGGATTTCTCCATTGCCACCACCACCACCAGTAGGATGACTAGTGCAGACTGGAACTGGGTAGTCTCCTTCTTCATGTGGAAGGGTAGAGTGAGCTAGAGTTGGGTATTTCCCTCCTCTGGGTTGGTTAGGCTCTGATAAAACTCCAGTAGGTTAGATTCTGGTGGGAAAAAAAAAAAAAAACACAAAAAAAACCCCCCACTCTCTCCTTAGGGCAGGCCTTGTCAAAAACAGAATGTTCTGACATATTTCAAAATGGTTGTTTTTCCCCTCCCCCCACCAGAACACAAGATTCTTCTTTGACATTCACTGTGAGAATCAGGTCAATCTCCTGGAGGTGAAATTCACAGAAGTGTGGTGGTCTCCTAGTGACTGGGTCTCCCTAGAGTTTCTAAACCCTCAGACTTCTCCACATGGAGCCTTTAATGCTTTCGCATTTACAGTTCCGGTTTTCCTATCTTGATACTTATTTCTGGATTCTTCTCATGGGTTTCTGTTCCAGGAAGCTGTAACTCAATCTTTTCATATGTGTGCGTCTACAGTTTAGTGAGGAAGGGAGCAGCAGTTTACCCCATGACTTAATTTTTTTGCACAAATATAAAAAGAGTTGTTGTTTTGTGTTCATTTCTTCAGCTTTTTATGTTCTTAGGATGGAATGGTGACTTCTACGGTCCTTATACCCTGGGCCAGAAACTGGAAGTCTATGAGTCTTTTCTATTTTTGCATTTTCCAGCGTTTCTATTATAACTTTTCTAAGTTGAAGGCTCTTAAAAGATATTTGCTAAAATTCACTGAACATTTTTTGTAATAGCTATTTTTTAAAAAGAATTACTTTATTTAACTTTATTTATTGTTATTATTATTTTCTAGTTTGATCAGAGAGAGAAAGAAAGAGAGAGCAAGCCTCCAGGTCCAGGACTTGAACTGTGGTCAGCCATGTTGGAGACCAGTGCCTTTAACCACCACACCACCCACTGGCCCCAACAGCTAATATTTATAAGTGCTTTCTAACTACCAGGCAACTGTTCTAAGTGTTTTATGTGGGTATCTTTTTAAACCTCAAAAGAAATCACACATAAGTAGTATTTGTATTTCCATTTATAGGTAAGGATGCAGAAGCACACAAAATTTAAGTATCCTCCCCAGAAAGAATAGAGTCAAACTCAGAATATTTGACTAAAGTACAGGTACACAGCTACCATGTTCCATTACCTAGCTGACTCCAAAATACTCTTATACTATTCTGATCAGATTTCATCGTGAAGAAGCCTCAGTGTGCTGAGTGAATTTGGAACACGTGCATAGGGGGTACAAACTCGATGGGCAGTTTGCGCAGGAGCACAGCGTACACACGGCCATGACAAACCAGGCAGGACGACGGGCCCCAGTGCTGCACCAAACAACCCAGCATGACCCACTCACTCCGACCTGTGCTGTAGGGCTGGCTGTGCTGAGATTCCTGGCCCGGACAACCTCACACTCTGAATTCCAGGTGGGGGAGCTGCCCTCAACTCCCCATTTGTTTGTTCTTCCATTCAGCTCCTTTCCTAGCTTCTCCCTGTGCTCACCCACCATCTGAGTGCCCTTCTGCCCTTACCAAAAGGCCTCAGAATGTCCCCCACGTCTATCCCTCTGTCTCTATTTTTTGGGGGGGAGAGGTTTTCACTATAGAGTGCATGCGCTCGCCAGACAGACAGAGACAGACAGAGAGACAGAAAGCGAGAAATCACCCCACAGAGGGAATGGCCGCACTGCAATCCCTCCCCCTCCATTCTCCTCTCAGGATCTTGGGCACACACACATGCGCCCAGCAGGAGTTTAAGCACCGGGTCCGGGACGCGAACCGTGGTCGACTACGTGGGAGTCCAGCGACATAGCCATTACACTAACTGCTGGTCCTTGTCTCTATTTTTTATTTTGGAGTCTACTCACCTTTGCCTCCCTGTTCTCTGGGTTTTGTTAATAAAATTGTAAAAAACTAAGGGAAAAAAAAAAGAATTCAAATAGTCCAACATACTTTTTTCTCATTAGAAATTGCCTACATGATTTCTCTTTTAAGTTCATTTATTTCTTCCACGAAAGAGAAACAGACACCTTCTGTAGGGTCTTCATGCTGTGATCTACCCCTAGTCTTACAAGGCCCAAATAATTGGTACACACACATGTCCAGAATGTTTACAGATGTCCTGTGATTTGAACTTAAAACCTTTCCCATGTAGGTCCGGACGCATTACCTCTATGCTACCAACTGGCCCCTATGATATTTCAATTTACCATCCGAACATCTGAAATTACTACAAAGAAAATTATTTTGATAACACATCTCCTGCAGATTATTACAAGGAAAGGATTGTGTTTTCATGTAGTTTATACAGAAACTAATGTTTACAAATGAAGTACATGAAAACATAATCCCGGAAACCCATGAAGGTCCCTCTTAGCCCATCAGCAATACTCCATGCTGACTAAAATAAATCCAGTATTGAAAAAAAGACTTCTATGAGTTGAAACAGGCATGCTGTTTTCTATGACAAATTAGCAATGAGTCATACATAAATGTAACTTTAAGAGTACTAATGCTTTAAACCAACCAATGCTGCTCTGATCCTATTACATATACATTGAGGTTTACCATCATTAACCGACAAGCCAAAGATAATTGCTGTCCTGAGGGCTATGCCAGCTGTATCAAGGAATATGCAGTCTGCTTTAGCAGCAGCCAGTTTTTCATCTGCATTCAGACTGACTGAAAACTTTGTTCTCTTTCTTCATGGTTTATCTGCACTTCTAAGCTGTTTTCTTTTAACAAATAACTCAGAGTTGGAAGTATAGAAAATATTCTGATTTCACTGAAATTTATATTGGCAGGTGCTATGGCCTGAATGCTTGTGTCCTCCTCCCCAGAATTTATTTGTTCAAACATAATTCCCAGTGTGACAGTATTAAGAGGTGGGGCCTTTTGGGAAATGATTAAATCAATAGGGAAGAGCCCTCATGAATGGGATCAGTACCCTTATAAAAGAGGCCAAGGGAGCTTGTTCTCTGCTTCTGCTTTAATAGAAAGCTGTAAGAAAGTGCTGTCTATGAAGCCGAGAGCAAATGCTCACCAGTCACCAAATCTGCTGCTATCTCATCTTCAACTTTCCCAACTTCCAGAACTATGAGCAATCGATTTCTACTGCTTATAAATTACTCAGTGTAAGGTATGGTTATCCTTCAGGATTACATCCATGGGGGACTGGTTCTAGCCACCCCCACCTCCCCCATCTTTAAGTGCCTTATATAAAACCATGCAGTACTTGCTATAACCTATGCACATCTTCCCATACACTTTAACTCATCTCTCAATTGCTTATAATACCGAATATTACGTAAATGCTATGTAAATAGCATTATGCTGTGCTGTTTATGGAATAATGATAAGAAAATAACTCTATACATGTCCAATACAGACATAACCATCAAAGGCCTAACTACATAGCACACACTGGCAACAACATTTTCCAGTTGTCCTTGGTTGAATTTTCAGACAGAACTCACAGACATGAAGGACCAACTGTACTCTGTTACTACAGCCTGAACAGACTAACACAGTAGGTTTAAGACACATGGGCAACAGGGACAGAGCTCGCCTCTAATCGACATAGTCTCTATCAGTCCAGTGAGTGTCATGGAAATAGCCAACACGAAGAGAGATTTCATCTTCAGGAAAGCTATACGCTGCACTGTATTCTCATGTGGTTAAGAAAGGAATCTTATTTCTAGTTAGATTTATAAAATCATAAAATATATCTTACCAGGGCACAAATGTACGTGGACAGTACATGGGAACTTCCTCCGGTCCCCTCCCCAACCCCCCTAAAAAACTTGTTTCTTTTTTACTATTTTTAAAATTTTGCCAGAGGGCATGTGTACTCGCCAGAGAGAGACAGAGAAACAGAGGGAACGAGAGAAAGCACCCCTCATGGGGAATGCTCATTCCACAATTTCTTCTCCATTTTTCTCTCCTTGTGAGATTTTGTACACACCTGCACATGTGCCTGGCATATTTCTCAAGCCGCCAGACCCAGAACTTGAACAACAGGGTTGGTCACATGGAATCCGGGTGCCTAACCATCGGACCATGGAGCTGGTCCCACTTCATATTTCTTCATGTTATATTATAACACACTGTTCATGTCTTGAAAATATGAGTGCTATGTTCTTTTTGGCTTAAATAAAATTGTGATGACAAACACCTAATGGAATCTGAACAGGTTTGTTAGATATATTTTTGGTATTTCATTCATTCATCACTGACATCAGCCTCAGGGTGGTATTGGTACTGATATCAGACTAAGAGCCCAGATGGCAACAACACAGTGAGCTCAGTGTAACCAAGGAGGAGACAGGATGCCTCCGAGGGCTCAGAGAAGATAGGCAGCAGTGACGGATATGCTCAGAGAAGGCTCAAAGCCAGTACATTTCCCCAACAGAACCAAACACAATGGCTGAAATGCAAGCCTGATCTAGCTAGAGCCTTTCTGTCCTAGAAAGTACTTCATCAAGTTCTGTAGGCTAACAATGGGCTTGTAGACTCTGTATGCCATTGGCCTTAGACTACTTTCAACAAGGGTCACCTGCCAAACTCTGAGTACCAGGGAGAAGAATGGAAAGTGGGCCTTCCAGGTACGGCACATTCTGAAACAGTCTAATAAGTGTTCATTGGGTCAGTGACTCTGGACAATAGTGTAGATTGTGCAATGAACAAAATCCTAAGGGACACCATTCCTAGAATAGGCATCATAGAATTATATATTTCTTATGCCAGCAACCGGCGGTAAATAGTCAGGGTCTAACAAAAGTGATATACTGGACAATTTCTGGTAGATGGAAATACAGTATCTTGAG
The DNA here is from genome assembly GCF_000334495.1 of Tupaia belangeri chinensis. Classification (NCBI taxonomy): domain Eukaryota; kingdom Metazoa; phylum Chordata; class Mammalia; order Scandentia; family Tupaiidae; genus Tupaia; species Tupaia belangeri. The sequence continues at coordinate 98,894 of NW_006159645.1, forward strand.
AAGAGGAGGTCTTTTGTCTGCTTCTTGCAAAGGTGCCTTATGGGCTACCGGGTACCCTGATTCTTATTCACTCAAACATTATTCTAGCCTGTGCCAGGATATAGGGAAGAAGTGGACCCTCAGGTGGCGGGTCCCTCTACCATCAGCACTTGTCCTCCAAAAAAGATGACTGGTCTTGTGGAAGAACCAGTTTTCCCTCACTGTTTATTTTATAATATGAATCCAGTGGAGTCAGGGATAAATAAAATCAACTAGTTGTACCAAACATCACCCCTAGGAAAGCTAGTAACAGCCCTGGGGGATCAGTGAGAGAGATAACGGGAAAGAAAGAACACATAGGATGACTTTGTTCATGTCACTTCTCTGGTTGTCCTCTTTCACAGGGAGAGTTCTAGGGTCCATGGCTCCTTTGCCTGGTCCTTTAGGCAGAACATCTAAACCAGACACAGTGCGTGACTTGACAAGCCTCAAAACAGGGCCCCTTTCTCATTCATCATTTCAACCCCACAGCCTAGCAGTGTTTGCCTTCAAGCAGATACGGACAACTGCAGCTGAGCAAAGGAAATGAATACAATTTCTGGGCCAAATGAAATTTTGGAACAACTAGTTGATTTTATTTATCCCTGACTCCACTGGATTCATATTATAAAATAAACAGTGAGGGAAAACTGGTTCTTCCACAAGACCAGTCATCTTTTCTGCTCCATTATCCATCTTTTCTCAAGAAAGGATGAGACATGTCATGTGTCAAAGGGAATTTCCTTTGTAGGAAGAGTCAAGGCAAGTGGTTTAATTAAAAGGGAAAAAAATAAAATGCTTAATTCAAAGACAATCAAAGAAAAGGTTGTCATTTGTATACGCGAAATACCATACAAGGAGTGAAAGAACAGTGTCAAAGTACACGTACAGTCACTTCTGCTCTGCAAAGTTTCTTCTTACCTTATAGTTATTCATGATCTCAGTTAACCATGGTTTTACCGACTGTACTGTGTCTTCTCGCAAGTACTTTTCCACTTCAGATCCATCGTTAAAAGTGTGGTTTCCCACATGGATGGCTTGTCTCACTTCTGGGAGCGACAAAAATTTCCCATAGTAAACTTGGTCCTCGGGGTCCTGGCAGAAGGATGCATTGGAAATATATTAGGGAACGTGACTTGGTGGCAGGAACAGCACGCTAGGAAAAGCTGTGCATTTCTCATCACACAGAATGCAGTGAACACGATGGGCCATGGTCCTTAACTTGTCTCCATGCTTCCATTTATAACTTGGAGGTTCTGAGGTTATTTGAGTGGGGTCCTTTGTACTAACAATAAATCTGGATGGTATTTGCCTGGAGGTAAATGTACAATTTACAAATGCTGAATTTACCTTTTTGGAAAGAAATCTTTTCCAATCTGTGATTTTAATTAGCAGCCCCACTAGAGGCAAAAATAGGGGGAACGAAAGGAATGATATTTTGGTGCTTCTCCTCGGTAGCTCTACATAAAGAGGGTCAGATGGATCGCAAGGGGCCAGGGTGACAGCCCGGTGGATGAAAAGCTGAGGATTTATTTTTTATGTTCTGCTATTTATAAAACCCGCCTACAAAAATATCAGTTGAATATTTATCAGATATATACTTATCAAATGTAAAAACAGGTGTATGTACTGCAGGAACGACACAAGACAAAAGAAAAGTGGTCCATGAGCCTTATTTTTAAAAAATAAAACAAAAAAATGGCCAGAAAGTCTTTGTAATAATCATTATACTAAAAGAAAAAGGAGGTAAATGCTTTAAAAGAAAAACCTTAAATGACAAAAGGATTTTAAAAAACCATTAGGGTTTGAGCTTGACAATTTTGTGCTTCATCGACATTTTTTGTTGTTGTTAACTGTGACTATATTACTTTTTAAAAATCAAAAACTGTCATCACGAACTTTGCTTTTCTCTCGTATGCCATATGTTTTTCTCTTGGTAAACTCTAAATCAATAACCATGGGATTCATGAATTCCACCAAAATTAACTTTAGTTAGTTAATTTATTAACTTTAGTTTGTTCATAAATAAGGCAATTTTTAAAACATTGTCATATATACTAGACAAGATTATATAAATCCACTCCCCCACTGTGGCTCTCCTTCTGTTATTTAATTAATTCTACACAAAAGACATCAACTTTGGCCTACTTTTCTGAAAGAAACTACTTGAATACTTGGAGAAATATTCCAGAGGGTTTGAAGTGAAGGCCATACTAAATGCCTAACATCTTAAGTTAAAAGTAAGACAAAGCAAATATTTTCATAAAGGCTTTGGCAGATTTGATTATCCAAGCTGTCTTAAGTACAGAATAAAGAATGTGAGCATTTTCAAGAGACTTATAAACAGATTTGAAGCTCTGGGACCTTCTGCCCAGAACTCCAACCCCAGCCTGTGTCCTTCACAAAAGGACCTCTGTATAATGAGCTCTATTGTGGAGAAAGTGTGTTAATCAGAAATCCCTTTCGAGTTACTGAATATCACAATTGTCCATGGTCAGATTATAATGCATACAATATTAGAGGGGAAAAATCCTATAGGTGAGTAGACCAAATAATACAAAACAGGTGGACATATTTGTTTAGTATAAAGTCATCTGTATTTTTTCCCAAATCAAAGGTAGTTTGTTTTTTTCCTCAGACTTTTAAGCAAACATGATTACGGTTTTTAAAATGCTGTCATTACCGTGCACTGTAAAAAGTTATAGTAGTTAACGCATCCTGTAACATTCTGGAAATAAGAAGGATCACTCGTTAAGTCGCCATCTAGAAGATTATCCAATACCTAGGTCGGGAGAGAGGGAGAAAGAAGAAAGCCAAATCTCAGAATGGATGAAAATCACAGGCATCTGTCATTTCATTAATCCCGTAACCTTTCCATTTTTTTCATTTTGCCCAGTAACCATTTGCTGTACCAGACATGGTCCTGTTGCACACATCTCTGCACCAGACTTGGTCCTAGGCACTGGGTAAACAGCAGGGACAAGACAGCTGAGAAGTCCTCCCTCATATTCTAGAGGGGATGAGAAACAAATATGTACTATGGTGGAGTGTGATAAATTCTCTGCATGTTAAACAGTGATAAAGTGAAAACTAAAGATAAGGGTGGGAAATGTCATGGGTGCATGTGTCCATGAATGCATGGGCTACTGCAGAGAGGAGCCCCCAGAGGGTTTCCCTTAGAAAGTGGCATCTCAACAAAGATACGTTAGAAGGGTGGATGCAAGCCATTTGGTTATCTTGGGGAAGAGCATTCTGGGCAGAAAAAACAGCAAGTCCAGATGCCTTGACAATGGCAGAGAGCCTTCTGGAAAGGGTTGCCTTAATGTGAACATGAACCACCCACCCACAGTTAGAGGAGAAGAGAAGAATAGAAGAAGAGGAGGGGAAAGGAGGGGAGAGGGGAGGGGAGGGGAGGGCAGAGGAAAGAGAAGAGAAGAAAAGAGGAAAGAGAAGACAGAGATATTGGCATAGGTATAGATTCTTGGAGCTACGGAAGTGATCTTTGGACTGCTGACATAAAAAGACCTGGTCAGCAACTGAGGGGGACAGCAGGCAGCAGTGTGTGCTGTTTTTCATTCATGTTCCGTTGTACGGAGGCCACGTGGAGTGGTAGGGAGGTGGCTGTGGTTTAGCAAAAGAATTTGGAGGAAGTGTTAAAAGGGCTTGGGGGTTGAGAATGTATGTAATGGCTGACCTGGGGTTTAAGTAGGGTAGTTACAGAAATGAAGACTTGAGGAGGTCAGAGTTGACTGAGAGGTAGTAGAATCAATGAATCGAAAGGCAATGGGTTTGCAAGACTGTTAGAGGTGATATATTAGCAGAAATCAACTGGAAAGATGGGAGATGGTAGTTGCAGAAAGATGTATGAATTTGAGATTGTGGAGTAGTAGCTGGCTTTGCTAGGACAAGAAGAGCAAGATCATTGAAAACAAGAAGCTACGACACTGAAGGGCCAAGGTTAAAAGGATCATCACGTGGATACTGTAGTCACTGGGAATTGACAAGACAATGCTGGCGAGAATGAAAGCGGGGCAGGACCCACACTACTCAGAGAACGAGAAGGTATAACCCTATGGTGGGAGACGACCATGGTAAGACGTGGAAGGTGGTACTATCTGAAAACATGAGAGCCAAAGCTCAGCACTTTAGGAGGAGGCAAGCACATGATCTGCAAACAGAATGAGGTGCAAGGAGGACATCTTCTCCACCTTGGAACCAAGTGGGTAAGAAGGTATATGCAAGAGAACAGCCCCCCACTTCAGTGGGTTACAGCAGAGGCAGCATCACCAGAAAAGGGCCAGGTTTTGGGTGAAGCAAGAAGATGAAGAGAAGACAACAGTCACAGAAGAGACTGTGACATAGAGGGCTTGTTTATGATATTAAGATGTAAGAGGTTCTTGTGAAAGGATTTTAAGAAATGAGTTCAGCACATTAATAAAATCATCTATGAATTTAAGTTTCTTACAAGGTAAGATGTTATCCCACTTTTACAGATCAGGAAACCGAGATACACAGAGTTTAAAGAATTGGTCAAGGACACTCACTAATAATATCAAAGGTGAAATTCAAATGCAGGCCATGACACTTCAGCCTACACACTCAAACACACATACAGTGTCTCTTCATCCTCCATACCTTCTGGCCACACTTTGGGGTTGAATATAAACTGCATTACTTATTTATTTATTTCCAGACATGGAATAATGTAAGTTAGCCAAGCTAATACTGTCACCGGGTTAGGGGGCGAGGACGTAAAGGATCACCGCTATGGAAGTTAAGCAGGTGGCAGCGGGTACACTTTAGCAAACCTACCATTGTTTGGGCTCCCTAGGTCTGGTTGTAAGGACTGCTGTATGTGGCTGAGGAGTGAGAGGGGCAGGAACCAGCCAACCTCTGTTTGACAAGCTCATACCCTGGCTGAGGGCTGCATGTGAGGACCTGGCCATCTTTCATCCTCACAGGATGGAGGCAACTGCTTGCCCTAAGCTGACTATGTCAGCCCAGGGGAGGCATCTTTTCCTAAACTGTCCATTCAGGGACAAAGCATATGCCAGTAGTTGTCCTGGATGCACACATTATTTTGGAATTTATCGTTAGAAATGATCTTACCAAGGGGCCAGCAGGTGCATGGTAGTTGAGGCATTGGACTCCCACATGGATGACTGTGGTTCGAGTTATGCACCTGGCAGCTTGTTTTCTCTCTTCCTCCCCCCTTCACCCCCAGGTTGATTTCAATAATAATAATAAATAAAATTAAATGAATAATTAAATAAAATTTTGTCATCAAAGGGAATATAAAGTCAACTTTTAAGAACAGACTTGTTTCAGGAAGAATCAAGCATCATTTGCTGTCTAACAAACAAGAAGAGATCAAACCCTGTGAAATCCAGTTTTTTACCAGCAGGTGGCGTGGTGGTTAAAGGTGCTGGATTACTACATGGCCAACCACGGCTTGAGTCCTGGACCTGGCAGCTTGCTTTCTCACTTTCCCTTTCTCTCTCTCTCTTTGGTCGAATTAAAAAAAATAATAACAACAAATAGAATTAAATAAATAATGCGTTAAAGAAAAAGAAAGAAAGAAATCCAATTTCTTGTCAAAAGTTACTTTGCAAAGAGAACTCTGACCCAGAACACTGTCACAGGGAAAAAAAATGACAGGACCAGAGCTCAGTCATTTTGCCTCTTACAGAAACTCTAGGATGTCCCAGGAATTTTATAGATTGCCACAGAAGAAATACCAGGGTGGGAATCAGGAGAAATAATTCCAGTCCTAGGCCTGCCACAATCTATTTGTGTGTCCTTTGGCAATTCATGGCACACCTATGGGCCTCAGCATCCTCATAGTAAAGTGTGTGTGTGAAGGGAAAGTACAGTAGACAATCTAGTTACAAAGTCCCTTCCAGCTCTGAGTCACTGCTTTTTGATGAGCTAAGTCATATTGAAGGGCCATAGCATCAAACTTGCTTTACCATTTAGGCGCGAGACTTTGACATTTGTGTTCTCTTGGGTTTCGGGATTTCTTAGTGTCTTCCAGTGCCGTCTAGAAACACATATCAAACACCACTTGTTTACTATCCTAAGTATCACTCTGTCTATTTCCCTTGAAAAAGCAAAGGTCTTTATGTTTTAAGTCATCACTCAAGACACTGGACCAATAGTCAAAAAGACTTTCAAGAATCTGGTTTTCTTTTTGTTTTAGTGTCGATGTTTTTGTTTTCTGACGAATATGGTTTGGGAGTGACTCTATTTAACCTCATGAGTCATCTTCTCATTATCTGCGAATGTCCCAAATTCCTCACTTTTCAACAGCTTCTCTAACCTATGGGTGTCTAGGCCACTCCATCATGTTCATAGTCATCATTCTGCTTTCTTTATACCTTGAGGCCTCTTGGATATTCTTGCTCTGGACATTATTTAATCTCTGTGTGCTTCTTTAAAGAGATATCGTAAGTCTCATGCCACATATAAGCTGTATTAACTGTAAATTCTAAAGACTCATTCCTTTTCCCCATCTCTGACCACCATGACAGATAGCCTAAAACTAGTCTTGAAATCACTATCTTTGCAAGGTGAAGCAGGATCCTACAAGTTCCCTACAAAATCCTTTTTCCTTCTCATTTACAATTACACACAAAATTCTGAATCCACACTTTGTAGCCATAAATACTGTCCCAGCACACAGGAGAGAAAGCTCATCAGTGTCCTGCAGAATGGCCTGAGACATCCTCTGCGTGATCCATCTGCACGAGTTGCTGCTATCAGAACTCCTAGCCAGGGCAGTGACAGGCTCGGGGGATTCATGCAGTGTGTCCTGACACCCTATTTGCAAAACAGGGAATAATTTTATGTTACTCCCTTTGTCCCTAAGTCTGTACATCTCCTATTTTGATCTGAACCAGAGATCTGCCTTCATAACAACAATGACATTACATATACTGCTCTAGGATGTGTGTCTAATAACAAACACACTAATGTTCTCGAAATGCAGTTCTTTCCACATTTACTAACGTGTCATCATGGCTCTACCGTAAACGTGGCAAAAAGCTTCTAAGGAATATCGTTTACACATGGCCTTTGTTGGCACTGACCAAAAAATAAAACAACTTCCTATATCCTAATATTTAGTGAACTCTTACAACACTCTATAATGGGACTTCAAAAAGACAGTGAATGGGGCCAGCAGATGGTGTAATGGTTATATCACTGGTCTCCCATGTAGTGGACAGTGGTTCAAGTCCCAGATCCAGTGGCTTAAACTCATGCTGGGAGCAGATTACAATATGCCCATTCCCACTAGGGGGTGATTTCTTGCTTTCTGTCTCTCTGTCTCTCTCTGTCTTTCTGGCAAGCGCATGTGCCCTATAACAAGAATCTCTCTTAAAAAATTAAAAAAAAAAAAAAGAGGGACCAGCAGATGGCATAACGGCTATGTCGCTGGACTCCCATGTAGTTGACCGCGGTTTGAGTCCCGGACTCGGTGGCTTAAACTCATACCAGGGGCGTGTGCGTGAGTGCCCAAGATCCTGAGAGGAGAATGGAGGAGAAGGGATTTTGCGGTGTGGCCATCCCTCCTGGGGGGGTGATTTCTTCCTTTCTATCTCTCTGTCTGTCTCTGTCTTTCTGGCAAGTGCATGCTCCCTACAGCAAAAAACTCTGGAAAAAAAATTAAAAGATAGTGAAAAATGGCATTAACATATGAGTTTATTTTGGTGCAAAAATGTTTTAAACTCATGCAGCTTTTTCATAATACATATTTACTATAAACTTTTCAAAGACTCCTCACATACTTTTTGCCCCTGATACGCAGGAAAACATGACATTTGTTATACACTATGGCCACATCTCCAGCTGCTTGTGGGTCTAACCCTCTAGTGGTCAAGGCATATGTCGAAGCATATGCAACTACTTCCTGGGTTGCCTTTCTTCTGATTTCCAGATGATAGCATATGCCTGAGGGCCTACGCAGCACTTAGAGAAATCAAAACAGCTAATGAAAGACACAGTTAGATAAACACTCCAAGATGATCTCAGGTTTAAAACACAGCCAAAGTAAATTCAAGGAAACGGAGTTCTTTCCTTCATCTTGAACACACTCATTTGCCTCCCAATCGGAGAGCATCACAGATACACCTTCTCTAACAAAAGAAAAAAATGCCTGAGCACCATGGTGCTTCTAACGACCCCTCTTCTCCTCAGATGGTTTTAATTGCTCACGGGCAGCCCAGGGCCTCAGCACTCACTTCAAAGGCCTTAAGCCAGTTCTGCTTCTTGATGTGTTTTATGCACTCATCGCACTGCTTCTGGAAGTACTTTTTCTGGTTCTCATCCAGCAAGCCGATCTGGTACAGGAATGTCGCATAGCCCCCTATAATCTGAGGACAAAAGAGACACATGTGAATGCCACCGAGAGAGAAAGAAGTTAGGAAAGCCTCATTGCTTGGTGACATAATCCTTTGTAATTGTCGATCTTGTGCTGGAATGAGCCAACTAGACAAATACACACACATACACATCAACACACAAACACGCACAAAATACGTAACATATACAACATACAAAACATAAACACGCACATACACAAAACACAAAAACATATGTGACATAAACACACACAAAACGTAAACTTACAATACACCACAAAACACATTAACACGTACAACCTGCATATAGCACAGACACACACATAGACTTGCACTGGCAACCAACGTAGGCTGACCTAGTAAATTGATACATTGAAACATTTGGTAAAAATTAGAAGATTTAAGTCATAAAGTCAACTGGTATTTCCTTCATCAAGTCAGGCCTCTAAGGTCTAAGGAAGGAGTCTTCCATCTGATTAGAGGGGCTTTAACCTCCTTGTGGGATAAAAGGGAAAGTGAAAAGGAGACACCTACCGACTCAGGATCGGAATACGCATCTCCAAGAGCGATTCCTTTCAGGTTGATCTTCTGCTCCTGCGTGGGGTTGAAGGTGTGGATGTAGTGTGCAATGGCAGGCACGTATTTCCCTGCATAAGACTGAGGAGGACAGAGTCGAAACGGACAGTCAGGAATTGATGCCCGTAAATCATACGCGCTCAGGCAATTATAAAAACAATGAAGCTGTCGCATTTCTACATGAGCTATATACATGTATATACATTGGCCAGCCTCACACCAGATTTGGTAACTCAAAGAGCTCTGTCTCTCACTTCATTTGTCATCCCACAGAACACCACGTGATGTGCAAGTCAGCGTAAAGGTACTGAAAATAAGTAAATAGAAGTAAACGTTTTACTTCCCTTACAAAATACAATAATGTGGGCCCGTGAACACAATTGGGCTTTTCTTACCAGAAAGTTCCATTGAAAGCTTTGTTAAATAAAAAGAAAAATCACTAGTCCAAAATTAAGATTTCAAAATCTGTATAATAAGACAAATTTTGATATCCATATGTCTTGAAGGAATAGAAGAGGAAAAGGAAAATAATATTTATCAGTCACTAAAATTTTTGTTTGAACTTACTTCCATTTCTAACCTTTTCTAGCACAAAGTCCTATTTTAAGGTCAAAATATTTTATGGACACCCCTTCCTCCAACAAATATGATAAAAGTACTACTTTCAGGTCAAAAAAGAGCTACTATTAATATTTTAATATTTAATATTTTAGTAATATTTTAAAACAGTTTTGGATATTTCCCATCAAAATTTTGCCTTCTTGGGCCTACTCAGTGGCACAGTGGTAACACACTACTCAAGTGAAACTGGATCAAGAAGACTGGGGGTTCGGTTCTCCAGCCAATCTATACATGTTGGTGCATGAGCCTGTGATCTTGGCTGGGAAGGCTACGGGTGAGGATCATGGTGTGAGACCCTATTGGTGGTGCTAGTCTTTCTCTCTCTGTGTGTCTCATTCTAACAAAAACAACCAAAAAAAGCCTTAAACATAAAAACACATATCGTCTCGACATCTCCACTCTTGTATCTAATATTAAACTTTATGTATTCAAAATAAAGCTCTCAATTCCTGAGCCCTCTCAATTCATGTTAACTTTGTTCTTTTGGCTGCTCAGGCCAAAAATCTTCATGACATTCTTTTTATATCCTTTGTCTTGCACTCCAGAAAAGTTCAGCAGTCATGTCTGTCCACCCTACCAAAGCTATCAAAATATGTCCAGGGTCCAGTGTCTTCCCACACCCCAACTCCATTGCCCTGCTCCAGGTCACCGTCACCTCCTCTCTTGCCTGGATCTACTGCAGTAGCCTCCTCACTGGCCCCCCTTTGCCCATACCCCATCTGTTAATTTCAGGACGGTGGCCTTGCTAAAACATAAATAAGATCATGCCCCTCCTCTGCTCAAACCTTTTAATGACTCCATTTCCATTGGTCAAAGTGAATTGTTTCTTCTGAGACATAAGGACTCCCTTCATTAACCTCATTCCCTTCTACTCTCTTACTTCTCTAGCCACACTGGGTTCCACACTGTTCCTTGCACACCCCAGGTCTACCAGGGCCTCTGATTGAGCTATTCCTCCACCTGGAACACTCTTCCCTCAGATACCCATATGGCTAATTCCCTCACTTTCTTAAGTGAGCTTTTTGAGGAATGCCTTCCCAGGCCACTCTATGTAACACAACCAACACACTGCTTTTCAGACCAGGTCTGGCTTTGTGTCTAGGCCAGCCTTGAGCACGTGATCCTCTGGCCTCAGCCTCCCTGAGTTGCTGGGATTATAGGCATATCCCACCATGCCTGGTCTTAAGGTTAGAGCAGGAATTGAACCTGGGCCACTCATTTGGTCCCAGACCATGGAGCACAGTAATTTAGCAGAGCACCAAGTCTGGCAGGACAATCTGGCAGGACACTACCATGACTGGGCCCACCCAATCTAAAGTTTCAACACCGCTTCTTTCATATTTTATATTCCCCTTCTTTCCTTTTACTCTCAATAGTTATAGGTCTCTTATTTATCTTATTTATCTTGTATACTTGTATATTATTATTATTTTCCTACCCATACTAGAATATAAGATCTATGAACACATGGATATTTGTGTGCCATTTATTTACTTGCTTATTTATTTTAGGGTTTTGGTTTGTTTGTTTTGGTCACAGGGTAAGTGCTCTTACCAGACAGAGGGAGAGAAAGTAACAAAAAGTGATAAATCAGCCCCTTGAGGGGATGGCCATGCCGTAATCCCTTCTTAAGTCTCCTTTTGGGATTTTGGGCGTGCAAGCACATGCGCCTGGCAAGTTTTGCAAGTTGCTAGGTCTGGGACTCATAGCACAGTCCACCATGTGGGAATTCAGCACTTTAAACCCTACACCACCTGCTGGTTCCGTTTCATTTATTTTTGTGCTAGATGCTGCTTATTTGTTAGTGCTCATTACAGTTGTTTGATGAGTAGATCTTGAATGAATCTATACATACTTGAAAAAGAGCAATGCACATGTGTTCAAAATAGACTAGAGTGTTCTGTGGGAGCCTGCGAGTCCACAGAGCCTTCACAGTCTCTCCAAGGTTCTTTAGCAGTCTGTCGTTCAAAGACAGACCTCCTCAGAGCTCTTGTTTAACTCACGCCACAGTCATATAAAAACTGGATTTATCATCATTCTCACTTCACTATGAGAATATTGTGGCTGGGATCAGCAGTTAGTGTAATAGCTAAGTCGCTCGACTCCCATGTAGTCGATCATGGTTCAAGTCCTGGACCCAGAGGCTTAAATTCACACCGGGCATATGTGCATGCGTGTCCAAGATCCCGAGAGGAGAATGGTGGAGAAGGGATTGTGGCATGGCCATCCCCCCTGGGGTGGTGGTGGTGATTTCTCACTTTATGTCTCTCTGACTCTTTCTTTCTTTCTAGCATGTGTACACGCCCTATAGCAAAAAAAAAAAAAAAAAAGAAAATTGAGGCTAAGAGGAGCCAAATGGTAAGGGACACACTACTCAAGTGAAACTGGATCAAGAAGACTGGGGGTTCGGTTCTCCAGCCAATCTATACATGTTGGTGCATGAGCCTGTGATCTTGGCTGGGAAGGCTACGGGTGAGGATCATGGTGTGAGACCCTATTGGTGGTGCTAGTCTTTCTCTCTCTGTGTGTCTCATTCTAACAAAAACAACCAAAAAAAGCCTTAAACATAAAAACACATATCGTCTCGACATCTCCACTCTTGTATCTAATATTAAACTTTATGTATTCAAAATAAAGCTCTCAATTCCTGAGCCCTCTCAATTCATGTTAACTTTGTTCTTTTGGCTGCTCAGGCCAAAAATCTTCATGACATTCTTTTTATATCCTTTGTCTTGCACTCCAGAAAAGTTCAGCAGTCATGTCTGTCCACCCTACCAAAGCTATCAAAATATGTCCAGGGTCCAGTGTCTTCCCACACCCCAACTCCATTGCCCTGCTCCAGGTCACCGTCACCTCCTCTCTTGCCTGGATCTACTGCAGTAGCCTCCTCACTGGCCCCCCTTTGCCCATACCCCATCTGTTAATTTCAGGACGGTGGCCTTGCTAAAACATAAATAAGATCATGCCCCTCCTCTGCTCAAACCTTTTAATGACTCCATTTCCATTGGTCAAAGTGAATTGTTTCTTCTGAGACATAAGGACTCCCTTCATTAACCTCATTCCCTTCTACTCTCTTACTTCTCTAGCCACACTGGGTTCCACACTGTTCCTTGCACACCCCAGGTCTACCAGGGCCTCTGATTGAGCTATTCCTCCACCTGGAACACTCTTCCCTCAGATACCCATATGGCTAATTCCCTCACTTTCTTAAGTGAGCTTTTTGAGGAATGCCTTCCCAGGCCACTCTATGTAACACAACCAACACACTGCTTTTCAGACCAGGTCTGGCTTTGTGTCTAGGCCAGCCTTGAGCACGTGATCCTCTGGCCTCAGCCTCCCTGAGTTGCTGGGATTATAGGCATATCCCACCATGCCTGGTCTTAAGGTTAGAGCAGGAATTGAACCTGGGCCACTCATTTGGTCCCAGACCATGGAGCACAGTAATTTAGCAGAGCACCAAGTCTGGCAGGACAATCTGGCAGGACACTACCATGACTGGGCCCACCCAATCTAAAGTTTCAACACCGCTTCTTTCATATTTTATATTCCCCTTCTTTCCTTTTACTCTCAATAGTTATAGGTCTCTTATTTATCTTATTTATCTTGTATACTTGTATATTATTATTATTTTCCTACCCATACTAGAATATAAGATCTATGAACACATGGATATTTGTGTGCCATTTATTTACTTGCTTATTTATTTTAGGGTTTTGGTTTGTTTGTTTTGGTCACAGGGTAAGTGCTCTTACCAGACAGAGGGAGAGAAAGTAACAAAAAGTGATAAATCAGCCCCTTGAGGGGATGGCCATGCCGTAATCCCTTCTTAAGTCTCCTTTTGGGATTTTGGGCGTGCAAGCACATGCGCCTGGCAAGTTTTGCAAGTTGCTAGGTCTGGGACTCATAGCACAGTCCACCATGTGGGAATTCAGCACTTTAAACCCTACACCACCTGCTGGTTCCGTTTCATTTATTTTTGTGCTAGATGCTGCTTATTTGTTAGTGCTCATTACAGTTGTTTGATGAGTAGATCTTGAATGAATCTATACATACTTGAAAAAGAGCAATGCACATGTGTTCAAAATAGACTAGAGTGTTCTGTGGGAGCCTGCGAGTCCACAGAGCCTTCACAGTCTCTCCAAGGTTCTTTAGCAGTCTGTCGTTCAAAGACAGACCTCCTCAGAGCTCTTGTTTAACTCACGCCACAGTCATATAAAAACTGGATTTATCATCATTCTCACTTCACTATGAGAATATTGTGGCTGGGATCAGCAGTTAGTGTAATAGCTAAGTCGCTCGACTCCCATGTAGTCGATCATGGTTCAAGTCCTGGACCCAGAGGCTTAAATTCACACCGGGCATATGTGCATGCGTGTCCAAGATCCCGAGAGGAGAATGGTGGAGAAGGGATTGTGGCATGGCCATCCCCCCTGGGGTGGTGGTGGTGATTTCTCACTTTATGTCTCTCTGACTCTTTCTTTCTTTCTAGCAAGTGTACACGCCCTATAGCAAAAAAAAAAAAAAAAAAAAGAAAATTGAGGCTAAGAGGAGCCAAATGGTAAGGGCAAGAATGATACCTGGTCTGAACTACTCTAAAACCTAAAGTCTTTGCCAGTTATGAGTCAAAACAAAAAAGCAGTTTATGTGATTTATACAAGAGCTCCTCAATGAAGAAGCCCTCTTGTGCAATAATAATTATTCAGGCAAAGTATTAAATCAATGCAGTTTATCCATTCATACTTGTGAATATATTTTAGATCCCCTGTGATAATACAAAGATATGTGTCATGTTTGAAATTTGCTTTGTTGCATAACTGTGCTATATTCTTCTGTTAGTGACCAAAAGTGAACATTTATCAAATAAAATTTCTGTACAATGACAAAAAAGTGCATTTACTTAAGTAATCATTTCGCTGGTGCAGATGTATTTTTATGCAGTGTTTATTCAGCAATGGTTTATCGGGCAGCTCTCTTTCAAAGGCCTCGTGCTGATACTTGAGATAAAAATGAAGAAAGCACAAATTTGCACTTGTAAACTCACAATTTCTTCTGAGAACAAAGGATAGAAACTGTGGCTCAAATGTGAGAGAGCCAAGTCTCCCATTTCCTGCATTACTGTCCCCATTATGTGGACATTGTCCAACGCAATGTAGGTACAATGAAAACACTCTTGATAAAGTAATGATGTATCTGGTATTACTGCTAAATACCTTTTTTTCTCTACTGGAAATTGGTCCAAATGCTAAAAAGTATGTCTTGCGATGATATTATCAGTCAAACTGTTTTGTTATTAAAGTTGGTGATATGAAGAACCTTTAAAAAAGTATTATGGGGAACCAGCAGTTAGCGTAATGGCTATGTTGCTGGACTCCCACGTAGTCGACCGCGGTTCGTGTCCCGGACCCGGTGGCTTAAAACTCACGCCGGGCGCGTGTGCGTGCGTGCCCAAGATCCCGAGAGGAGAATGGAGGAGAAGGGATTGCGGCGTGACCATCCCCCCTGGGGGGTGATTTCTCGCTTTCTGTCTCTATGTCTCTCTCTGTCTGTCTGGTGAGCGCACGCGCCCTACAGTGAAAATCTCTCAAAAAAAAAAAAGTATTATGGAAAATACATCTTATGAGAAAACTATGAGTGGATTTCAATTTTTTTCACATGATTTCTTTTTTTTTTTTTTTTGGCCATAGGGTAAAGGGAAACAGAAATCACTCCTCTGTGGGGAATAGACACACTGAATCCCATCTCCATTCACCTCTCAGGATTTGGGGCACACGCGTACATGTGCCTGGCATGATTTTCAAGCCTCTGGGCCTGGGACTCGACCAGAAAGCCATGTGGAAGTCCAGCACCTGAGCCACCATACCACCTGCTGGCCCCAATAAATCCCATTTTATTCTTTAATTCCATGTTTCCATGAACATTTAGATGTTCCCTCATAAAACATCTCTCTTGACTCAGAATGAGATGGAAAGGCAGGCACTTCAAGTTACTACGTATACCGCGATGGCAAGTTTAGGCTAAACCTCTGCATTTCGATGACTCTTTTGCCCTGAGACCCTCACAAGTATCTAGCATATATCCAGGTAGAAAGTTAGGAAAGTACACCCACTTCCTTTTTGAACATCGACTACCAACCAGACTATTCTATTTACTTTAATTTGAGCCAGTTCCGGGTAAACATTACTTTCCTATAGTTTGCAAGGATGAAAACAAGGGTCTGTGCCTTTCAGCCCTGCGCCTAGCTGAAATTCTGTTCAAGTCTGAGCGTCTTCAGAGCTCTCATTTCTCATATCCGATCACGTTTTCAGTGATGCTGGAATATACTCTGGGTCTAGTCCCCCACGCTGGAAATGAATGTTGTCAGACTGCCCAACTATGAAAAGCAGGACAGCAGGATGCGTAGATCAAAAACCACATCCCAGATTTTTTAAAATCCATCCACATCTGCTAACCTAACAGTGATATTGACCTTTTTTTTTTTTTTCTTCCTAATGACTATCACACTTCTTTGCTTTGTGTTGGTGTGACAAATCCTTCATTGCTTTTTTCATTAATCATTCCATTGGTTGAGTGACTCAGGCTGTCACACAGTAGACAACTATAGGATTATTTTATGGAAAACAGACACCAAAACATGGTAATAAAATTCAATTATTTTCACTTTCCTTGTTGAGGCTTTTTTTTTTTTCCTTTGCAAGATCAGACTTATTTATTCTTCTGGAATCGTTTATTTTTTTATTTAATGATCATCTGACCACACAAGCACTTCAAAAGACAACCACATAATAAATCAAGTATGTTTTACTTTACCTAGTTGTCCCTTTCTATGTTTTAAGTAGAATGAAAACCCATACTTTGGAGGAAGAATTTAGGTGTGATTGCTTTATGGGTTAAAAAATCAACTTATGTCGTCCTTTGGGCTTATAATGGTGATCCTGTCATTTTATGAACTCTTGCTTCTTTTGCTCTGAGTTCTGTCTGTAAGAATCACAACAGCAACAACAACCAGAGCTCTTGGTCCTATGGCTTCTCCGACTTCCGGGTGGTGATCACCAGCTTGGGCAGCAGCTGGTCAAAAGAGCCCCTGATGGTCTGTGAGTCAGCACTAACCTTCTAACATCAGATTAAGTCCCGGCCTCATAAAAGCGAGGAGCAACGTCAAAGCAATTATATAAGGAAAGAGAAATAGTGCAGCCAGAAACTATCTGAACACATTAATTTAGAATTTGGCAGTGACTTACAAGTGATTAACTAAGAATGGGACCAGTAGGTGGTGTAGTGGTTGAGGTGCTGGATGCTCCCACATGGCCGACCATGGTTTGAGTCCCAGACCTGGTGGCTTGTTTTCTTACTTTCCTTCTCTCTCTCTCATCAATTTTAAAAAAAATAAATGAATGAATAAATAAAATAAATAATTCTTTTTAAAAATGAGTAACTAAGATATCCGTAACATTGAACACAACAATTAAAACTAGGTTAGCAGTCAGCACATCAGGATTTTAGGCTGTCCTTATTATTCCTTTCAAATATTTCAAAGAGCATCGACTGCAATTTCCAGCACTGCTCTTGTTGGTTAATTTTCCCCATGGTGACTATAGTTGAGCTCACCTCCAAAAAGAAGGACCAGAGATACTAGGGTGAGTTTGTACATGCTTGTAGTTTGTTGGAGCTTAAAGGAGCATTAAACACTCAATTCTCTTACATCAGAAAGATCTGAAAATTCAGTTCTCAATTTTTTATTTCCCCCTGGAGAGAAAAAGGTCTCAACATTACAGTCGAATAGTAGTTTTGAATCCTGGTCTGCAATCTTTCCGAGTTCTTAAATGATGTTGGGAACAGCCTAATGGAAATCACGTGAGGAGCATATTGTACTAGTAAAAATAGTCTAGAGAGAATGTAATGCTTGGTTAATTATCCAGATGTGTGAAAGCACAATGAAATCGGACTTAAAGAAACTTGTAATTGTGTCTTCTGTCTGAATCTCTCCCTCCTTACATGTTTCAACAACATTCACAGATGACTTACTATACCCCTGCCACCCAGTTACTTTTCCATATCTAAAATCAAGCTTCAATCAGCCCTTCCAGAAAGAAAAAAAAGAAGTGTCAGAGAATACTATAATGGAAACAATGTCCTTTTGCTGATATTTCACATATGTTAGCAGTTACTATTGTTTAAGCTACTCTCAGCCAGCTACATTTCTTACTGAAGACAGAAAGGAAGAAAAAAAAAAAAAAGATGCAGTTTTACTCATTCTCTGCCTTGCTTCTAGGCGTACCTTTTATGTAAAACACTCAGAACTTCATCGATAATAATGAGCAATGGCATTATGGCATTTGAAAAGATAAATCTAGATACGGAGTTTCAAGGCTGTGCTTGCTAACAAGGGCCTCGCAAGTGGAAAGGGGGGTAGCTGTCGGCTTAAGCAATGGCCTGCTGAAGACCACCTGGGTCAATCCTGAACCCTGCCCTACCACACCCTCACCCCTGCAGATGCTCAGCTGGCATGATCCAGCCTTCCTTCCATCCAGAGTCTGACCAAGGCTCAATACTCCTGCCTAGGCCTCCCAGCTAGAACTATGGCCTACACAATCACACCTGGCTCTTTTACAGAAAGGGTCTCGCTACACTGCCCAGACCAGTCTCAAACTTATAATGTTCCTGTCAGCCTCCTAAATTGCCGGGATTACAGGCTCATGTCACTGCGCCCAGCCTTTACGTTGGACCAGGAGTCAAAGCCAGGACTCCCATAGGTTCCCAGCCTGTGGAGAACATGCCCCAGAGCTAGGTGGAAATGATGCCTTTCTGAAGAATGAACTACTGCGGCGGGTATGTTCCTAGAAGTACACAAGGGAAGTTGCTCTTCTTGAAAGTTGTATGTCTTGTCCAGACTATGGTAGAGCTGCCCCATTTATGCTTTTATGGTGGACCAGCAGGAACAAGAGAACGTCATTGTCTTGAGGAGAATGCAACATACGCATTGGAATCCCAAAGGAAGCCACAAAAGCTAACGAAAACCCTAACTGTAATGAAATCACACACACTGTAGCAGCCAACGCGACAGGATTAGGTTAGAGTGACCTTCCCTTGATTTTATCGAGCCTTGGGGTAGAATCTTATTGCACTCAGTATCATTTTCTCTGAAGAGGGAAGAAGTGTAGCCTTAAAATGGCCAGTTCTGAAAATTAATCAGGAAAGCTAAAAGCTCAGTGTTGTGGTAATTTTTACAACTTCCTAGACATTGCTAGACCATGTGTCATCTAATTGCAAGACCACATTGCTGCAATTAGGGAAAAAAAAAGGAATTTGAACAAGAATATGACTTTATCAAAACTTCTATTTTTCTTGAATATAAGCTTAAAAGGTACTTGCAAATTTACAAGCATAGACACATGGGAAAATCTTTGATCTGTTGCCAACTTTTAGTCACATAAACTTATGCAAAGGTATGTG
Source organism: Tupaia belangeri chinensis (assembly GCF_000334495.1). Taxonomy (NCBI): domain Eukaryota; kingdom Metazoa; phylum Chordata; class Mammalia; order Scandentia; family Tupaiidae; genus Tupaia; species Tupaia belangeri. Next base: position 117,919 of record NW_006159645.1, read on the forward strand.
CTGCCTTCCAAATGATATATTCTTACTTAGCATTGAGATGCTGTATCTTTAAAAAAAATAATAAAAATAAAATAAATCCATTAGTGATAGGCAGAGGTGAACAAGACATGTCCTTCCTCCACTTATTGTGACTTTGGTGCCAACCTGGAGAAACCCAGCTTGAAGCCAGGTGACTCAACTAGATGCATAAACCCTTTTGTTTAAAATGAGACTACCACTAATTTGACTTATATTTTTTTTAATTAATTTATTTTTCGGAGAGATTTTTTAGCTCTAGGGTGCATGCGCTCGCCAGACAGACAGAGAGAGACAGAGAGACAGAAAGCAAGAAATCACTCCCCAGAGGGGATGGCCATGCCGCAATCCCTTCTCCTCCATTCTCCTCTCGGGATCTTGGGCACTCACGCACACGCACCTGGCATGAATTTAAGCTCCCCCAGGTCCGGGACTCAAACCACGGTCGACTACGTGGGAGTCCAGCGACATAGCCATTACGCTAACTGCTGGTCCCAATAAAGAGGAGAAGCATACCGGGCCCCAGTCGACGGCCCAGGCCTTTGTTCACCTGATGTCCCTAGAATTCAGAAGATCAAGCTGCAAAACAGAACTCACTCGGCACTTCCTGTCCCCAGCCCAGGCATCTCATTTAATCAGGTACTACTTGGGCCTCTGTGCTTGGGCCAGCATGGTAGTTCAGTTTAGACAAAGTCTATAATGAATTCTGATTTACTCATAGCCTTTTCCACACAACTGAAGAATCGGTAAATATGTACTGACTTGATTTGGATACATGATCCAAAAGCCAGAGGCCCCACTTGCGAACATTTCCATATGCTCTTGTTCAGCTCTTTGGGTTGCAACTTAAACCTTGATTTTTGTAATATTAAACTCTTTAAATAGTCACAAATCCGTTTTCAATTCTAAAAGAAAATATTGGCAAGTGTGGATGGCTATAACTGAAAATAGATATTTGTCATGGGCTTAAGAGTTAAAACAGATTGAATTTATCTCATAAAAGTCAGCAAGTCGCTAGCCTTGAGAAGTAATTGCATTCCAAGGACTTCCAATCTTTATATCACTTCAAACTTCCATTTGCTCTATAAAACTTTTAAGATCAAAGCCAAGTCCTTACGATGAAAATTAAGCGTGGGCCACAAGGATAGAGACATTCAAGAATCGAGGAAGCTTCTTTTATGTTTGTACAAACTTAGGAATCGTAGAGATTCTGCACAAAATAGAGATGAGGGTGCTGGATCCCCTTGTACAGAAAATGGGCCTGTCCTTAGGAGGTCGTAGATCCTGAAGACAGCGCAATCTCCAGACCAGAGCACCCAGCTCCAGAGCGTGTCTGCACAAGCAGGCTACAACCGCCAGCTAGTTCCTTCCCTACATCCTCAGGCTCTAGAGTCTTTCTGCTTAGGTTCTAATTTGCGTTTCTCCATTTTCTGGCCAGATGACCTTATTAAGGAATACCTAACCACTCTGAGCTTCAGTCCTATCACCTGTGAAATGAGGATAATAATGACAGCTCTTACTTCATAAGGTGGCTGTGAGGATTAAATACAGCAGGCATGAAACAGTATGAAGCGTAGTGCTTTGCAATATAATCCATTCCCAATAAATATTCTCAAATAGGCCTACAAATAGAACACATGAACTCGATGTTCTCAAGGGCTTCCTTTTCGCCACCGAAATCAATGATCCCAAGTTTTGGCTAACTAGATAATGGTACAGGTCTATATAGGATGATAACAGGCCTACTGCTAGGACAGTGCTCCTACGCTCCTTAGAGGGTACAGCCACTGCTTAGCATTCTCCTGTTCTGAATAGCTTTCTATGGGGTGGGCTCTGTTTTTCATTCGAGTACGAACATGTTGAGAAGTACTACTTTGGGTGTCACTTATCAGATCCTTTCTAATAAAGTGAGTGGGCTGATAAGTTAGAATGGGAGAGACAGAATGATCACAATATGGAAGGGGGAAGGTAGAGAAACGGGACCTAAGCACAATGTAGCCATGGAGAAGGCGGCTGAGTGTGGGCTGGGGACATAGGACCGCTCTGGACAGGACGAGGGTTGTTAATGAAAGCTCGGGGTCTGGAACACAGCATAGGGAGAGAAAGGCAGTGAAAGGGAGACACATGGATGCTGGAGAGGACTCTCATCGACATTCTGACCTTACCTAGTGACGACCTTGCACAAGACCACTCTATGGCATCCATTAGGCACTGCACTTAGAACCGTATGAAACAGGGGCTGGCAGGTGGCATGCTGGTTAAGTGGTTAAAGGCACTGCACTCCCATATGGTTGGCCACGGTTTGAGTCCCGGACCTGGGAGCTTGCTTTCTCACTTTTCCTTTCTCTCTCTCTCTCGCTCTGTCCCTCTCTGGTCAAATTAAAAATAAAATAAAAATAGTTGAATAAAATAATTCCTTTTTTTTCTTGTTTTGGAGAAGTTTTTGCTATAGGACACATGCACCCACCAGAAAGACAGAGAGAAACAGAGAGACAGAAAGCAAGAAATCACCCCCCAGGGCGGATGGCCACTCTGCAATCCCTTCTCCTCTTGGGATCTTGGGCACACACACACATGCGCCTGGTGTGAGTTTAAGCCACTGAGTCCAGGACTCGAACTGTGGTCAACTACATGGGAGTGGAGCAATGTAGCTATTATGCCATCTGCTGGTCCCATAAAATACTTAAAAAAAAAAACAAAAAAAGAACCATATGAAGCAAATAAAACAAATAGGTTCTCACACGCTGGGAAAGTGCCCTATCAACCCAAAGACTGTGTTGTTTCAATAAAAGTTCTCACACGCCACTCCTAACATCTTATCTGGATAAGATGAAATATCCCAGTAAGTTCACTAACTCATGTTTAGGTAGCTTCAAGTTTTGCCTACATTCAGCCTTCAAATTAACCCTGGTTGTAACACTGCTTATAAAGGAATTGGACTTCCTCTGCTGATCACAAAGAGACACCCAGTCTTAATCACATGCCCCCGCCATGTTGGAAGCACCCCTGTTCTTTGCCCCAACCCCAGCCCTGACACACACAGTCAGTCAAGGCGACTCTTTCCTGGAATGGCACATGAAGCCACATGCTCAGGGAGCCATGGGCAGTCGCCCTTGCCTTGTCGTGGGCCTGCCTTCCAGAGAGGGCTGTTTTGCTTTAACTTCTAACTGGGTCCACATCCCTCGAGAGGATTCTAAAGTGTGTCTGTACCTCAAGAACAAGAGCAATCTCACTAATAGTTACTGGCTCAGAAAGAATAACACTTATGAAGAAAGTTAATTATGGGAATTAAACACAGCTTGTTTCTCTTTTTGAAGTACATTTTTTTCATGCCTCGGGGAGGGTGATGTAGAGGCACATTTGTCTCTTTTTAGAGAAAATTAATTCCAGTTGGTGTTCTGGGCAGAGAGGAAGAGAAGGGAGAGAGACAAAGCAACTTCTCCCTTCTCCTTTGCGCCAGCTGCAAGCTCACAGCCCTGCCAGGGTCCACGTGGCGGGGCCGACCCTGGGGCAGGGGTGGGTGGCAGTCCTGACACACTCAAAAACAATCAAAGCCTTTACTATCAACTTCTAAGCTCTGTCTTTAAGCAAAGAGAACTACTTTTTTATTTTTCTTTATGAGAGAGAGGGAGGACCGGCAGAGAGAGGGTGTTCTTGGCGGAGGTCTCACCATGCGGTGATCCTCCTGCCTCAGCCTCCCAGTTAGCCAGAACCACAGGCATGCTGTGTACCTGGTCTGCAGGTTGGTGCAGGTACTGAGCCCAGGTCTCCCATGTGGTCCTAGCCTCACACAACAGCAGGAAGGTGCTGTTGTATGAGGCTCAGAGAGGTTAGGGATTCCTTAACAGCCCATAAGTGAATCATTTCTTTTTTTTAGAGAGAGATTTTTGCTTCAGGGCATGTGCGCTCATAAAGAGACAGAGACAGAAAGACAGGAAGTGAGAAATCACCCCCCAGGGGAGGTGGCCATGCTGCAATCCCTTTTCCTCCATTCTGCCTGGAGTGAGTTTTTAAGTCACTGGGTCTGGGACTTGAACCTTGGTTGACTACATGGGAGTCCAGTGATGCAACCATTACGCCATCTGCTGGTCCCAGTGAACAATTTCTTTTTAAAATAATTTCAAAACAATAGACACAAAGAGAAGCAAAACCTGCATCCCAACAGGAGTGAGCAGAGCTGCTGTTAACCCTTTGACTCCTGCCTCTATGGGCTATTCGTTTCAGAATCAAAATGTATTCATGCAGTTTCAACAGAATGGCAGTGACAGTCATCATGCTCTGGGTGCCACCCCACCACGCCCCCACAGTCAGTAACTATTAATATATTAATTCTCTGAGCAGAATGATCTAATTAAACACTCCAAACAACCCGATACAGTAAGTACGATTATTTCTATTTCCAGACTCCCTTGCACCAAAGTCTAGACTCTGAACAGCTGCTTCCAGACCCTTTGAGCATCAGGTTACCCACATTTGTAGTACACAAATATAAAGGGTATTTAGGTTAGGGCATTTGCATTGAAAAGTAGATAACCAGGGCCAGCATGTGATGTGTAGTAAAGTTGCTAGACTCCACTTGGCTGACCATGGTTCAAGTCCTGGATCTGGTAGTTTGAAAATCATGTTGGATGCGTGTATGTGCACGCCCACCCAAAATCCCAGTAGAATGGAGGAGAAGGGCTTCTGGTGTGGCCATCCCCCCTGGGGAGTGAGTTCTCACTTTCCCTCTCACTGTTTCTATCTGTCTCTGTGGCTAGCACACATGCCCTATAGCAGTACACATGCCCGATAGCAAAAACTTAAAAAAAAAAAAAAGAAAAGTACATAACCATTTATGAGTTTATGTATTTATTTTACAAGGTTGATTCTACAAATTGAGCAGCATTATATGTTCAGCCTAGCTAACAAAGAGAGGAAATTAAGTTCAAAAGAGGATGTTCCTTTCCTAATTTTTAAAAGATAAATTTCCAGAGGGGACATGTACTTACCGGAGGGGGGTGGTGAGGGATAAAGCAACCCTCCAAAGTAGTCACGCTGCAGTCCTCTCTTCTCCACTTTCCGTTCTGGTTGGAATTTTGCGCATACATGCACATGCGCCCAGCGTGTTTCTCAAGCCACTGAGGCCATGTGGGATCTGGCTCCCCCAGCCACTCGGCCAAGAGGCAGCCCTTGAAAAAATCTTCAACAACTTTCTTTCTTTGTTTTGGTGGTCAAGAAGGAGGGTGAACTAGTACTATGTTAAAACTGCGATTATATGTGGAAGCTTTAAGATCAAGTCTAGGTTACCACAGGCGAACTTCTAATAAAGCAAAGTACCCCTGAAAGTGACGTAATTTACAAACCAGTCCCTCTGACTGTAAGATGCAAAGCAGAGACCCGGAGAAGTTAAAAGACTCTCCTGGAATCATCCAGTGAGAGGCAAAGCCAACACGGAACCCCGGGTCTCTTTATTACTAATCCAGAATTCCTTCCCCTTCTCCAGCCAGCTTCATGGCCTTAACACAGAAGACAAACCTAATGGAACAAACTGGACTGGAGAAACCCGGCATTCCAATACCAAGAAACCATCGAGGCAGCGTTACTTAAGGTCTTCCTTTTAGAAAGAGATGCACCTGATGGAAAGTACCCCGTGTAGTTCTTACAAAGACGCTGTCGCCTGGCAACTGACTCTCTCCCTCGGGCCCTCCCCGCCCTTCCTCGCACCTTCCTTCATCACTCAGAAGGCACAGGTTTCCTTAAAAGTACTCCTCCTGCCAGCAGAGAACGTAAAAAGAAAACTGTCCTTTCCTACGCACATTTGGAAATTACATGCATAAAACCACCCGGCAGACATGAGAGAGACAAGCTGAACTTTTCATCTGGGATTTGTCAGCCCTGCTGGCAGCACGGCATCACGGTCACAGCACCGCCATGTTACTTCTAACTCCGGGACGCACACACGAGCAGATCACTCCTACTCTGGAAGTGGAGACGTGGCATTTTCCAGGGTTGCTGTCACATGACAGGAATGTCACTTGCTGCCCCTTCCCCACCCTGCTTCTGAAATCAGTTAAAAGGCAAGGCATAGCAGGGAATTGTTGGTTAAGGTCCTAAACAATCCTGACTGGAGGGCTGGCCAGTGGTGTGGTGGTAAAGGCGGTTGGATCTTTCTTATATGGCACAGTTTGAGTCCCAGACCCGGAAACTTGAAAAACACACTGGATGCTGTGTACACATACCCAAAGTCCTGAGAGGGGAATGGAGAAGGAGAAGGGATTGTGGCATGACCATCCCAATGCCGGGGGTGGTGCTTTCTCATTCTCCCTCTCTGACTGTCTCTGTCAAGCACATATGTCCTCTGGCAAATTATAAAAGAAAAAGAAAAGGATAATAACCCTGAGTGGATAATTGGCTTTTTAAGAACCTTAAATGTAGCATAGTACATTGGCAGAATATCCTTTTCAAACAGCCGAGAAAGAGAAGAAAGCATGTTCCTAGTTCCGTGGGTGAAGGGGGCCTGGATTTCTTTTTCACTACCGTAGAGTGAGCCTCTGTGGCTGTGCTTGGCCGGCACCGTTCCTGCCTTTCCTCTGGTATCATCACTTGGATCTTCCTCTGGAAATCAGTCATCACCCACTCTCAGGCCTTGTGGTTCAAAGTGGGGGGGGACCCCACGATGATCTGTCCCCACCAGGGCGTGAAGGGGTGGTCTCAGGCACCACTCTGGCCAATTTGCCTATTACCAGTCATTGGTTCTAGCATGAGGATGGGATGCAAATAGATCATATGAAATTCTTGAATATGGATATACTTACTGCAAACAAGAAGCCACACTGACAGGCCATCCCTGCTATGGGATGGAGCAGAGGGGCAAGCGGAACAGGTGAAAAGAACTTACTTGAGAATAAAACCAGAAAAAAGGCAAGAAAATATTAGAGAACAAAAGACCAAATCCTAATGACATACTGTGAGCGCCCAGATCCAACCATGCCTGATGCCAAATGAATGAATCCCATTTTACTTAAGCCCCTTTAAAGAGAGTCTCTCCTTTGCAAGCAAAAGGGCCTCGATTAATACACTCCTATTTCACCTTCAAGTCCCTGTTAATTGTCACCTCCTCTGCTTGGCCTTTCCTTAGAGTCTCATATTGAAAGGTAGCTCTTTTGGGGGACCAGCAGATGGCCTAATGGCTACATTGCTAGACTCCCATGTAGTCAACCATGATTCAAGTCCCAGACCCGGTGGCTTAAACTCACGCTGGGTGCATGTGCGTGCGTGCGTGCCCAAGATCCCGAGAAGAGAATGGAGAAGGGATTGCAACATGGCCAACCCTTCTGGGGGGTGATTTCTCACTTTCTGTCTCTTTGTCTCTTTCTGTCTTTCTGGCAAGCACATGCACCCTATAGCAAAAACCTCTCCAAAAAAAGGTAGCTATTTGCATCTTTTCTAAGTACTTCCTCTTTAGAACTACTTACTGAATGGCAAATTTCATTCTATATAATAATTACTAGACCTTCCAATTTAGAGCAGGGTCAATGTCTTATTAATCACTGAATTTCTAATAGTTGCCCAAAGCCATGAACATAGTATTCAATATATATGTGCTGAATTGAATTGAATTTGATTCTAAATCTCCTTTCAGCAGATGCTGCACCCTTCAATGGTTTCCCATTACACTTAGAATAGAGTCTGAACTCGCCGTCAGCAGTCAGGCCATACCGACCTGCCTGCCCCTTCCTTCCCAGCTCCTACCGTGGGGGCCCCTTGCTTCTCCTTAAGCCCATTGAGCCTGTTCCCACCTCAGTCTTTGTGTTTTCTGTTGCTTCTGCCAGGAAAGCTTTTCTCCCAAATACTGCAGGAGCCCCTTCACCACACCACTCAGGGCCCTGTTCCTTCTCAGAGAGCCTTATCTGGGCAATCTTGTCTAAAATAGCACTTCTTTCACTGTCCAAACCCCACCCTGATTCATCTTTCTCATGACCCTTTCCACTGCCGAGATTATAATGCCTAGTATATATTTATTTCATTTACACAGCCTCCCCTTCTAGAATGTGTGAGAGCAGATTTTTATTTTCTGTTTTATTCTCTATTATATTCTTAGCACCTAAAACTATACTTATGTTCTCAAAATATTGGCTACTATATGCTTTTAAAACAGTCTTCAATTTAGAATGATAAAAACGAACACTAAAATTGAAACCAACATACACAAGTGAACTTAATTGGATATTATAATAACCATGGAAAAAAGAATGAATTCTTGTAACTTTTAAACATACTACTTTGATCATATTTGATTATAAACTTAGAGTAGATATAACCTAAAGATAAAATAATTACAGGACCAGTCCTATGGCCTAATAAAGGATCTGGACCCCATATACCTGACCAAACCCTGGCCCTGGCAACTTGAAAAACATGCTCTGTGTGTGTGTGTGTGTGTGTGTGTGTATGTGCATGCGCACACACATACACATCCAATATCCCAACAGGATGGAGAGATGAAAGAAAAGGGATTGTAGCATGACTATGTTTCATTTGGGGTTCTCTTTCTCTCTCTTCCCCTGTCTGTCTCTGACCAGCACACATGCCCTCTGCCAATTTTTTTTTTTTTCAAAAATTGCAGTAAAAATCCTTCAAAGTAATTTAGGGGATTCTTGCTAATAGTGGCACTAATGTAGTGACTCTGAAACCGTTCTGAGCACATCACAGGATTAAGAAAAAGAGTAAACCCCAATCACTTGCAAATCGCTCCAGTGTGGGAGGAAGGGTAGACAGCTATGGAGTGGGGAGAGAAGATGACGGTCCTATTATACAGAATTAGAATTAGACTGAATACTGTATCAGTACCCAGTCGTTTTGCTCCCTAGCTCTGCCTACATACGAAGTCTAAAAGAAATGACATCCCCGTAGCAATGAGCACACTTAGATACCACTCTCCATTGAAAGGAAGGAATTACTAATTCCGGGGCTCGGGTGGGGAAAGTACCAAGTACTTCTGGAACAAAGGTGTGTCCCAAAAAGCAAGGAAATGCTCAGAGACTAACAGAGACCTGTCAAAAGGGCACAGGGACCAGCTTGAGAGGGCTTTCATTCATCACATTTAAACAATATAAACATCAAAAGTAACATTAATAGCCCTATTTTTTTTCCTCTTCAGTGTGTGCTCACTGGAGAGAGATACAGAGATAGAGAGAGAAAAAGGGAAAATGAGAAATCACCCGCCACGCCACAATCCCTTCTCCTCCATTATCTTTTCAGGACTTTGGGCACGTGTTCAGTGTGATCCTCAAGCTGCCAGATCTGGGAATTGAACCACGAGTCAGCCACGTGGGATCCAGCTGACTTAATCCCCCACACCACCAGCTGGCCCAACAGCAATAAATTTTAACACCTCAAATAGGAATAAGAGTCAATGAGTCTACTGTGAGATGTTTAAGTAAGTAACATAACAGAGAGGAGGAGGATAGAAAGACCGTCTCTGTAGAATGCCAGATGACATCTATAGAAAGATTGGAGAAATGATCTTTTTTTTTTTTTTTTGATAATTTTTTTTTTTTTTTGGAGAGGTTTTCACTATAGGGCGCGTGCACTCGCCAGACAGACAGAGAGAGACAGAGAGACAGAAAGCGAGAAATCACCCCCCAGAGGGGATGGCCACGCCGCATTCCCTTCTCCTCCGTTCTCCTCTCGGGATCTTGGGCACGCACGCACACGTGCCCAGCATGAATTTTAAGCCACCAGGTCCAGCACGCGAACCGCGGTTGACATAGCCATTACATTAACTGCTTGTCCCTATCATTTTACGATCCCCAGAGCAGTAACTGATTCAAACAGGAATCATCAATAGCTACTAAAACCATTATGTGTCAGAATTTGTGGGGACAGGCATTTACAGGGTCTCAGATTAGCTGTCAATTACTAACAGAAAAAAGTGCCTTTACAATGGCATGGATCTAAGAGATCCCCCTTTGACCAAGTAATTAAGTTTGTTTGGCATTGCCAGTAATGAGACAAACATATCATGTGGCCCTGATGTGACACAACACAGAGTATCCAACATCATCGAGGTAGTGTCCTTGTCAAAATGTTCTCACTGAGTCTAAGCACTGAGGATGAACTGCTTAAATTCGAAAGACGGAGCAGTGTAAAGGCACCAGACTTGGGCTCTTCAAAATCATCTTCATAAGTAACAACAACGAACAGACAGGAGACTGGGATGTGACAAGGGAATACATGAAGTTTTGTTGAGTTACTGAATTAAAAAAATAATGTTGGGTCACAGTGGCTTGGTGGTTAAGGCTACTGGATTCCAAATGGCCAGCCATATGGCTTGAGTTCCACACCTGGCAACATGAGAAACATGCCGGGCACCTGCACATACATGCCCGAAATCCCAAAAGGAGGTAGAATTCAAGGGGAAAGGATTGCAGTGTGACCATGCCCCATGGGGTGGGGTTGGGGGTGCTTTCTCTCTCTCCCCACCCTCAGAAGCAAAAGTACTTTCTTTTAGGCAAAAAAAAAAAAAAAAAAAAAAAAAAAAAAAAGAAAAAAAAGGAAAAGGGTGTAGCTGAGAATGTTTAGGAAATAACTGGAGAATTTTGAAGCACACATAAACACAGAACATGAACTCACCTCCCCCGTGGCATAAAAATCATTGTCTTTATATTCAGGAAACAACTGGAAAAATTGAATTAGGGCACTGTAAAAAGAAGAACAATAATAAAAATTAATCAGAAAACTAAGTTGGAATCACTTCATGCTACGCTATCAAATCTAACCCGTTAGCAATAAGTTTCACATCTGAAGTAAGACACCATCCTGCTGAGAGCATGTTTTTCAGCCTCACGTACATGACACTCCAGACAGTGTAGATGGTTAAAAAAACACCCGTGGGCTTACTTTATGGCTAACTAACAAGTTTGGACCAGGGCACAGCCACACTGAGCATGTTTCCAGACCTCTAGATGACCAATCTGGATGACGTATCTGTTGAGGAGACCTTCTGTGAATGATATAGGGGTTCACCTGTTATTTGGCGGTTCTTAGAAGTAGTTCTGTAACCTTAGAGCCCCATGAGCCTGAGCCGGCAGTGAGGTAATGAGAATCTTACTTGACGACCCACTCCCACTGTGTGGGACTCTGAACATTTCTAATGGAGCTCCCAGAAGGTCAGTGTTTTAATAACCAAAGAACAGAAAAACTCTCAAATGACTATAATCTAAAGAAAAACCAGCACGTGGCCACAGATATTGAAGTAAATGCGCAGTGGCTTCTGAGCTGAAAAAAATCACATTTACTCAAGAATCCCTACAGCTGCTTCCGTGCATTATGTTGAAATAGATCTAAACAGCCTCCCTGAATTATTTTATAATAACTGAGGGTGGATTTTTAAACAAATCTCGACTTGACCAACATCTTTCAAAAAAAAAAAAGGAAACAAAAACTTGCGAAATTCAGAAGCTCTCTGAGAGTTTTGACCTAGATTGCAATGTGTGAGATGTTAGGAAGGGTTTTGTCCCAGCTTCCAGCTGAGAGACTAAACACCATGAACCATCCAGGGAGGATAAAAGGCAAGGAGCTCCAAAACCCAGGAGGAGAAAAGTTCAAGGGTTACAGAAAGGCAAAAGTGGGTCATTATAGCTGCCAAGATCCTGACGATACTTCATTTTCAAAGGCTCCATAAAAATCCACCATGAAACAGTACTGTAGCGTTTCCGTGTATTTCTCTATTTGTTATTTACTGCGGCCTTTGTCACAACCAAATCAGGGAAGCTGCATTTTACAGCTTCCATGTCTGTGCTGGCAATAGCTGGCTTTCGCGTGGATATAAAAATAGGAGTTCGTTCTCCACCCTTCCCTCTCCAACCTTCAGGCTAAAAACGACTCCTCTTTCTCGCTTTCTGCTTGTTGAAATGGTCATAGATGGTTTTGTATAGAAAATCTCAATTAAGCCCTACAGTTTAGCTTACAGCTTGCTTCCTTGTAACACTTGGGGAAGAATCATTTAGCAAATAAAAATCCAAGAGGCCCAATTAAATATGAAAATCAGATACACAGCAAATAGCATCTTAGTATAAGTATGTCCGGACATTGCCTGAACGATCTTATTACATTAAAAAACTATTTGTTATTTATTTAAAATTCAAACTTAACTGAGTGTTTTGTATTTCATCTGGCAATTTTAGTGGAAGGAGAAAAATCCCCTAAGCTATTTTTAGCACAAAAAATGCCAGGATTCTCTAGCTGAAATTTCCAAGGCAAGACCCCCTTTGAGGAAATTATCACAGAATTTCAATTGCATGGTTAAATCAAGGGGAAAAAAAAAGGAATGGTAGGTCTTTTTTAAATGGGAGAGAAGAAAAAAGGTAAATTTAGTAAGTTACATTTACATATGCCATTTGCTCATTTAATTGTATGCTAGTCAAGGACTATTCTTATTACATGGTGAAGGTCTTCTTAAAAATAGATTCTAGAGAGGCCAGTGGGTGGTGTAGTGGTTGAGGTGCTGGACTCCCATATGACCAACCACCGTTTGAGTCTCAGACTTGGAGGTTTGCTTTCTTACTTTCCCTCTCTCTCTGTGTGTCTCTCTCTGGTGAAGCACATATGCCCTATAGCAAATTAGGAAAAATAATGATAATGAATAAAATTAAATGAATAATTCCTTTTAAAAAAAAAGAATCTAAACTCATGCTCACATGAAGTTCCAAATTTTGGAAACAGAATTGCCAAATATACATAATACCTGTGTGTGGTCTGTGCATTTATTCAGGTACAAGAGCTAGATGGCACAGGAAGCATCCTCTCCCGAGGATTCCACTCGGCAACCTTGTAGGCATTGTGCCAAGCACCTGTCTAATAAATAGAATTTTAGCTAAAGACTGCTAGCATTAAAGACAGCAGGGAGAATCAGAGGCTGCAAGGAAGAATTACTAGGAGAAAATTATTTGTCAGATCATTTTTTTTTAAACGAAGAGAAGCTGATGAAGGTGGGTAGATGGAAATGATGCTACACTGTAGACCTAAGGCTAGCATTGACACTTGGTCAGTTCTAATGGATTCAGAAGAATGACAAGCACAAAAGACATTCAGGGGAATCGAGGTTCAAATGATCCAAGCAAAAGCCCCATACCAACTAAAGCCACATGAGGTATAGCTATGGGGTCCTGAGCTGAAACGAGCTCACCAACAGGAATCTCAGGGCTTTGTTCTCTTAGCGCACATGAGGGGACCCTCTTCTGCATTCATTCCACAGCTAGGGGTCATGCCACAACTCTCCTCACTACCCCAAAGGAACTACACAGTTGTTGTCATTTAATAGATGAAAACTCCTTCATAGTTGCATTGCTATAGAGCTTTCTTCATAGCACAATACATCGTTTCTCATTATAAAACAACATGTGGGATTGAATGATGGTAGCGTTTCCATTTGGCTACGAAGAATCTAACTGCATGGGCCAATCCATGGGCTAGTGGTTAGGAACTGGAACTCGCCTGGCTGACTGTACAGTGTGAGTCCTGGACCCTGCGGTTTGACAGACATGTTGGGTGTGCACACCCAAAATCCCAAAAGAGGGAAGGATGGAAGACAGGAGATTGCAGTGTAACCATTCCCCATGCTTTTCCCTTCTCCATCCCTTCCTGTCTCTATCTCTTTCTGGGGATCCCATGCACCCTCTGGCAAATTTTGAAGAAGGAAAGAAAAGAATGTCAGGTCCAAGAACTAGATGGCACAGGAGGTGTGCCTCTTCCACTGGGCGACCTGCTGACTTTGTGCAAGGATCTGCTGAACAAATAGAATTCAGCTACACTCCAAGACCATAAGCCAGGAGAGTAGGGACTTTGGAATGGTTTACTACAATGTCCCAGCACCAAGAACAGCATCAGGCACAGAGTAGGCAATTGATTTGTAATGGCGGCAGGTGAGGGGCACTGGATAGTACATTCCAACTCAGTAATTTCATTATTTTTAGTAACTTTTTTCTAACCAGAGAGGTGACATACTTCTATGACATATTCCAAACAGAGAAAAAAAGAAAAACAATCTATTTAAACCGCTTGTTAGTGAAAAAGTTTTATATCCAAACACAAAGAAAAGCAGCATAAACGTGAATGTCGAACACCTCTTTGGGGGGCTGCTCCTCACAGCCACTCACTATTAATAGTCAGGACAAATGGGATTTCAACAAAAAAGAAAGACGGTTCTCAAAGGAAGACAAAGACAGGTCTACTTCTTAAACCTGCAGTAGCCCATTTACAGGTTCAAAGCAACCTTCTTAGGCCAAGCGGCCATCTGGAGAGCTGGAGAGAAGAATGTGGTCACAAAGGGAAATGCATAGTGTAAACTATAAAGGAAACAGCTGAAATCAGTTTTCTGCACTGCCCTTGATTAGCTATTTTCCAGTGCTAAGAGCCTCAAGCAAAAAGAACTAAAACAGCTATAAACAATGGAGGCTTTGAAATAGGTTCCCTTTACATGTCATGCAAGAGGAGATGTGCCACATGTCAGCAGTAAATATCCACACCGAGGGTCAACTGGAAGCTGCAGCCATCTCTGGGGGAGGGGAGGAGAGGCAGGAAGGCATGGCAGCGGGCTCTGTCTTCAAGGGGGACTGATTATGTGATGCGAACCTCTGCCCTTAGGGTGTTTGCTGGTGAAACCACGGAGCTTGTTGGGATTGAAGCCAAAAGATGGTTCAGGGTAGGGAGAGCTGGGTAATTTCTGACTGAAGAATGAGAGGCAAGGTGCTTAAGTAAACTTGTGAGGACTGCCATCACGGTTTTGTCTGCGGACAGAAGAGGTGCTGTGGAAAGTCAAGGGGGACCCCTGTGAGCGTCTGGCTAATATGTTCCAGGGATCCACTAGAAACAGGAATGCAGGGCTCCAGGAAGTACTCACCCCATCCCCAGGAACTGAACGGAGGTGTTACGACCATGAGACACGTGAAAACGAACGTGGTAACGACAACAGCCCTGTTCTCTAGGTCAGCAGGAGAGATATTTTTGGGAACAGGGCTTAGAAGTTCTGTCTTAGGAAAGAAGAAGGATTAAAAAAAGTGGGGGGAAAAGGAATGGAAAACAACTGTAGACACCAGAGATAGTGTGAGAAGAGGGTGGGAAAGGGCAGAGGGTCAGACATAGGGGTAAACGTATATAAATAAATAAATAAATAAATAAATAAGTGAAACTAGAAATGGAAAATTATTGGTGACAACGTACATGATTAAGCCACTATGCCGTGTATTCTGGATGGGAAACCACTTTTTGTATGCTGTGACGATGATTAGTGGATGAATGTAAATTAATTAATTAAAAAAAAGTTTCAGAAGAAAAAAAACACAAAAACTATTTTTCTTGAAATTAAAAAAAAAATGCATATTTGATAACTGCAGTAAGCTATATAGTCCCAGCTAGGTGCTACTTTATAGTATATTCATTCTACTCACTGAGGTTTATGCCTAGAGTCAGACTTGTGTTCGTAGATATGTATATATCAGCTGCGCTTGCTATTGGAAGTATTTAGATTGATTAAGTTCATTAGCGAAAAAATAAAATGGGGGGAAAAGGCATAGAAAGCAACCATGGATACCAGAGACAGTGTGGGAGAAGAGCAAGACATGGCAGAGGGTGAGAGATAGGGAATCAAGGATGGCAAAAACAACAAAATAAATAGGAAACAAGAAATGGAAAATTACTTGCTGACGATAACATGTATGTTGATGAGCTTGATTGAGCCAATGTACAGTGTACTCTGGATGGGAAATCTCATTTTGTTTGTTGTAATGATGTATAGTGAATTGGGACCAGCAGTTTAGCGTAATGGCTATGTCGCTGGACTCCCACGTAGTCGACTAAGGTTTGCATCCTGGACCTGGTGGCTTAAACTCACGCTGGGCGCGTGTGCGTGCGTGCCCAAGATCCCAAGAGGAGAATGGAGGAGAAGGGATTGCGGTCTGACCATCTCCCCTGGGGAGTGATTTCTCACTTTCTCTCTGTCTGTCTGGCGAGCGCATGCGCACTATAGCAAAAACCTCTCAAAAAAAAAAAAA
>NW_006159645.1:135450-142179 GCF_000334495.1 Tupaia belangeri chinensis
TCTCAAAAAAAAAAAAAAAAAAAGATGTATAGTGAATGAATGTAAATAAATAAATTTAATTTTAAATTTAAATAGATAAATAAATAAATAGATAAAAAGAAATGACTAGTCCAATTAGATGCACTTTCACTTTGGGGTGGAGTGAGCTTGTTCACCAAGTAATGAGCACAAAGGGCGTTTGGTGAGAGAGGCAGAGGGATCTAGTGAACTCCTTCTGACTGTTAGGGTTCTTTTCGTAGATTATTATAATCTATTCTTATGTATAAAGCAGTGCCCAAGTGATCTGGAAGAATTAAGGATTTGCTCTCTAGCAATAACTGATGGTGTGGAAATATCTGATCAAATAAGAAAAGTCACTTACTTTAAAAAAACTGTACTTAGCTAAATAACTTGATTGAATGTGTAAAAGAAATTAAGATTTAAAATTAATTAATTAATTAAAAAATAGTTCCAATAAATGTTAGAAAAGCAAAGGAAGAGATTTTATGTCCACGAGCACAAGAAACATTTTGTCAGATGAAGGAAAGGGGAAGAGACCAACTAACCAGCTTGGTTCTCAGGCTGGAACAGTCACGATGGAGAAGGAAAAAGCAAAAGACGTGCGCCCGCAGGCTGCAGGAGGGAGGGTCCTAGGAAGCAGAGCGAGTGAACGAGGAGCTGAAAAGAGGTTTCCCGGTGAAACGAAATCTCGCAGAGCAAGCAGAACCCTCTCAGAGATCTGGTGGCAGAGTTTGAAAAACACTCTCTTGTTGAGAACATCTGTTCTGTCTCTATTATTTTTTTAATAATCTTTTATTATTTATTTATGTGTTTGCTTAATTCCAAGGACACATGTACACACCAGAAAGAGACAGAGAGGGCAGCTCTCACGATGGCTTGGGTACACCACACCATACCCATCTCCACTTCAGTTTTGTCAGAATTTTGAGCATGCACAAACGTTTTTAAATCCACATGGATTCAAACCATGTGGGATCCAGCCTTCTCAACCACTAAGTCATAGGACAGGCCTATTCTCTATTATTCTTCAAAGGACATTTTTATAAAACTATAATTATGCCTTAAGATTTCAGCATTTCGTTTTCCATTCTTGCTGGCCACTTGAACTATTATCAATGACAATGTAACCAAGGGGGAAACGGACTCCGTGTGTGTGTGTGTGTGTGTGTGTGTGTGTGTGTGTGTGTGTGTGTATGTGTGTGCAGAAGTAGTACTCATGTAGAAGTATCCTTAATAAAGCTTCAGAAATCGGATTATAAAAACCAATCAATAATAATTCGACCACTGGAAAAAAATGTCCCATTGAGGTAGAAAAATGTTCGGGGGTCTGAAGGAGGCCGAGAGAAAGCTAGGCATGTCACCTGTAGAGATTTCGTGCCACATCATCCTCATTGGTCGCATACCCTTGGGGATCATCAGTAAAACTGAAGCCTGTGCCCACCTGCAGGAGAGATAAATAACCAGGTATAAACATAGAGAAACATGTACCTTAGAGACCTTCAGATATGGAGGATCTTCAAAACGTTATGGAAAACGTGTATTATGAAAAATATGCATGGATTTCAAGTTTTTAGCACCCAGACAAGTTTGTTCTTTTAATTCTGAAGTGCCTGTAGATCCCACACTGGAAGGTGACCTTATTCCAAAAGCCAAGCCCTCTGACTTCAGATTTTTGCCATCACCCTGCGAGCCTGTAACCCTCCTCACAAGAGGATGCTGAATTTCACCCGCTCCTCCCACCCCCAAAGCCCAAGCAAAACATCAATGTAAAGCTTTGCTCTGGGGCCTCTGCCAGATGTTAACTTAAGAAGAAAGAATTCATGTTTGTTGGCCTCAGCCCATGGAATCAAAGGATTCAGTTTTCTCCTCTCTGAAACCGGGTAGTAACTTGCTCTGTCCTGCCAAGAAGGACCCTCTAAGTTGGAAATAAAAATGTAATTGCTAACTATCATCTCCATTTTCTTTTCCTTATTTGTGAGAAATAGGACCATTAAGCCATTTCGTCTTCAGTTGATAAGGAGCTGTTAATGATTAAGAGCAGATCCAGGTGATGGAGAGCTGCTACTGCGACTAGACTCACATGAGAAAGGTCCTGGATTCCTATGTCAGGACCTCACTAAGCACACCCACACCCTCTATTTTGTTTTTGTTTTTTTTTTTTTTTGAGAGGTTTGTTTGTTTGTGTTTTGTTTTTTTGTTTTGTTTTGGCTATAGAGCACGTGTGCTCACCAGAAAAACAGAGAGACAGAAAGCCAGAAAGCAAGAAATCACTCCCTAGGGGGATGGCCAGGCCGCAATCCCTTCTCCTCCATTCTCCTCTTGGGATCTTAGGCATGCACACACATGCACCCGGCGCGAGTTTAAGCCACAGAGTCTGGGACTTGAACTGCGGCTGACTACATAGGAGTCCAGCAACATAGCCGCTATGCCAACTGCTGGTCCCCACACCCTCTATTTTTAATACATTCTTTTTTTAAAAAAAAAAAAAAACAGGGATTTTTGCTATAGGGTATGTGGACTTGCTGGAGGGACAGAGAGAGAGAGACAGAAAGCAAGAAATCACTCCTTGGGAGGATGGCCACATCACAGTCCGTTCTCCTCCATTCTCCTCAGGATTTGGGCTATACATGCACACATGCTTGGCTTGAGTTTTAGGCGACGGGATCTGGAACTTGAACCTCAGTCAACTACGTGAGAGCCCAGCAACATAACCATTACACCATCTGCTAGTCCCATATTTTTAATATTTTCTTAATAAAAAAATCAATAGTTCATAAAGTCATCTCTTACTTACTGGGTTATCAATGTACAGCATGGAAAGTGTGGTGGTCCATGGAAAGTCTCGGATGTTCACTATTAAAAGAGAGAAGAGGTCTCAGACCAAGTCATTGGTAAACAGTCCATCTCCGGCCTGGTCCTGGCCAGGAGCCCAACACACCGGCCCGTCCTCAGGAACTCACAGTCCCCTCTATACTGCCCCACGTGCTCACTGTGGGGAGCAGGCACCAGCACCTCAACCTTCTCTTCCCCTCTCCTTTACTTTTTCCTGACCCCAAGAGTTCCTATACCTCAGATGAAGCTTGCAAACTAAACCCCAGGCAACTGGTTCCTAAAGCAACATCCACCAACGCCCTGTGCAATAAGACCACATGGTCAATCCAATAAATCATTCTAAATGATCCTGTTGGATTCTCTTCCTCCCACCCCATCCTGAAGAGAACAACAACTGCCACAAAACTGGCACCTCCACTTTTGTCCTGAGTCACAAACTGGTTCACATTCCACATTCTGATCCGGGAAAAGGAAGCAAATCTCCCTGGAATAAAACAATGGGCTGCTGGGAAACCTGAGTGACAGCCCGACGGGGCTCTTCTCCTTCCGCTCTTCTACCTCAGACCCACCCACAGCATCTTGCTTCTGAGGTATCTGCTCGTGTATGGAACTGAACCATAAAATGGGGACTTTGCGTGCATAATTAGAGATACCATTCCACCCATTAGCCCCATGCAAAAGAGCTCTCCCAAATACTAATGAACACCAACTGTTCTCACGAAGCGAGAATGCCTGAGTCAGCAGCAGACTGGGCAAAAACAGCTTAGAACCTTTCACCCAAATTTCAAGGCAGAAAGCAGCCCAGTCAGGACACTCACCCGGAGGGTGGCTCCTCCTTCTGAGACCGACACTGCCAGAAAGTTGTGTTTTTATAATCTGGAATCATTAAACTACTCCTAGTGGTTTGGTGTTTACTTTAAATTAGTTTTGAAGCAGATATAAGGCTCAGAGGAAGGATTCTCTACAGGAAATACAGTCCAAAATACTTACGGGTCAGGTTCTTGGTGACAACATAAGGTCCATTTTCCACAAAGAGCCCAAACATGGATGAACCTCCTGGCCCGCCCTGGAGCCAGAGAACCACGGGGGCATCCATTGGTTGTATCTAGAGGGAGTAGAGAAACCAGTGACCACACAGAACACTCACATGGCTGCAGACTGCACTGAGTAAATTTACCCAATCCTCTTCTTTCACGGTCTTGACCAAACCCCATCAAGCCTTCCCAGAACCCAAAGACCATTCTCCATTGTGTACAAAGTCCTGGCCATCCCTGGAGGTTTTGAATTCATGTTTGCCTTGCATGCTGGTGTCTTCTTGATATACAGTTAAGTTCTTGGTCACCAACGGGCAGTAAACCCCTTGAATGCAGAAGCTTTTCTTGTGTATGCTGCTAGACACCTGGCACACTGCCTGGGGCATGGCTCTATTTTTTTTAGCTATTAAAGCTATAAGAGGACTCTTCCATTTGACCTGCGTATTCCCAGCAGAGGTGCAACAAAGAATCCATTCTCCTCAGTTGCAGTTTTCTCCGTAACTGAGAATCCAAACTGTCTTTCGGATAAGGGATCAGAACAATTTCATTCGACATAGGGGAAACTGAGGAGAAGTGGGCTGACCTGAAGTCATTTAGTCCCCAATGCAAAGAACAGGAGCAAAACACAAATAAGGTGTGGAGGTATTCAGGAGATACAGGAGAAATAAATTAGAGTCACTGGTAGGCTTGCTGGTAGGTTTGGGATGGTGAAACTTATCGTTGGCAGTAGTATTGATACCATAAGCTTTGATGACAGACTTTTCATTCTTTTCATCTAACCCATATTTACTGAGCACCTAGGATGGGCCAGATAGGCCCCATGCTAGGAGCTGGCACCTTGGACTGTGGACCTTGACTGGAACACAGTCAGGCAGAGGAAAACTACTCATTCTCTTGGAGCTTACGACTTCATGGGGGAATATTCACAGTAAGTCAGTCAAGAAAGAAAGCATGTGATGATTAAAGAGTGTGAAAAAGGAGCAGAATTGAGGATAAGACAGTCCCTAAGAGCCAAGGAGGAGGAGGCCTATTTCAGCACAGGTCACAGGGAGGTCAGGAACGTTGGCCTGAGACCTGAAGTCTGAGGAGAATCCAGGCAGGAGTAGAGCTACGGCAGGGAAAAGGCAAACCCCAACAAAATAAAGGGCAGGGTGTGAGGAGCAGTGAGTGAGGAGCTGCATGCCCCGTGGCGAATCCCGCAGAGCCACCTGTAAGGAGTTCTGCTTAGCCTGGCTCCTGGTAGGATGGACGGTTAGTCTTCGTGTGATGTCACGGCTCATTGGGGGTTCAGTCCACCGGACATAGCGAGCACAGATTCTGTTACTTCAGACAGAAAGACTCCTGCAGCCTCTCATGTGCCCTGGCTACATAGACAAACTACACCAGGTATAGGGGGATTTCTCCCCGTCTCCTCATCAGAGAAGTCTGACATCGCTCCTTCAGCAGCTTTGGGGAGGGCCAGAGGGCCTTGCAGAAGGAGGGATGCTCGTAAGAGCCATAGGCTGGGCGGCAGCCTTCCTATGAGGTGCTACACTAAACCCACTCTCAAGCATTAAGGAATTAAGTGACACAGGGGCCAGGTGGTGGGGCAGTGCTAACGCAACTGGACCTATGTGGGAACAGTCATGGGTTTGTATCCCGAGACCTGTCTGAGAATGCTGAACCCATGTGTGTCCATGACCCAGGCCAGCAGAGAACGGGGAGGACAGTGGCAGGGAGGCCCATTGGTGATGCCTCTCTTCCTCTGTCTTCCTCTCATGGAAGAAAGACAGAAATTTAAAATGAGAAATTAAGCGATATAACTAGAGCCCTTGGAGCAATACCTAATGTATGACAAAAGAGCAATAAATGTAAATGATTAGTCCAAGGAAACAGGGAGAATTGATAGAAGCCCAGAGTCAGACTGGGACAGCCAGTCAGCAGAGTCGCAGAGCTAAGTCCGCACCATACAATGGGTGAGTGTGTGAGCTGCACTGTATGCTCCTTGTGGGGCTTTGGGGAAGGTGCTATGCTCCCCGGGTCTTAGTTTCCATACCTGTAAGAAGGGGATAGTAATACTTGGTTGTCAGAAAAATCATAATGTATTTTTGCATAGTAAACAGAAAGACATCACGATGATCCAATAGTATCTATATATACAGTGTATGGTTGTGTGGGATTCGACAAATCACTTCCTGTGAGACCCAGTGAATAGCCTATAGTATGTGTTCAATGTTAGCTATTGCTGTAATAGGTAAACACAAGTTCAAAGGCAAACGATTCAATTAAGAGAGAATACGAAAGAGACTGTTGGTTTTTTTCCTTGCTCCTTTAGGCTCATGACTTCCCTGGCCAGTTTTCCACTAGTTAATTCACTAGGTTTTCACTACCAAATTCACTAGTCACTTGTCCATAAACAAGTCAAGAAAACAAGGGTCTTGCCTTGTAACTCAATGCAGGAGAAACTGGGATCAGAGACAAGCTTTCAAAGTTGCTGCAACAAAGCAGAGTGAGCCCTGGAATTGGAAACCAGCCAGGTTGTGATTCTGCTCGGCCACATAATAAATAACTGACCCTCTGTTGTGTCCAGCCCTCAGTTTCCTCATCTGACAAAGAGCAATAACGCCCACCTCATGGCTTGCTTGAAGGTTCTGATGAGAAAATGCACTTGAAATGATACTGTAAATTCTAACCTGGTAAATCAATAGAACCACCTCTGCTCCAACCTGCCTGAACCCAACTGCATGCAACTTGTTTGAAAAAGTGATTTCTATCTCCTCTCAGATCTTCTTTTTTGCTATGGACTAGCACTCTCCAAAACCACCTTCCACTTGCATTCACTCAGCAGGTAGAGAAGATTACATGTATTAGAAGTGGAAAGAGT
>NW_006159645.1:142352-158442 GCF_000334495.1 Tupaia belangeri chinensis
GGAAGTGGCCCTGCTCTTCAAGCCTCCTGGGGACTGCAAGATGCTGTCCACAGATTCCACTGGGCACTCACCCTCCCCTTCCTTCCTACTGTGGGAGTGAACTGCTGGAGGCCAGGGTGTGCTACAAAAAGCACATTAAAATAACTCAGAGAGCTTTTTAAAAAATACTACTGGCTGGCTTCAAATACCAGACTGCAGTTCTACAGTTCTGGAGTGGACTAGGCACTGTCAGTCTTTCTCAAAAGCCCCCAAGAGGTTCCAGTGTGGAGGCAGGATCTGCAAGGTGGATGGAGAGTTTGCCCTCTCAGATGCCCAAGGCCTTTGAACTCCACCCTATCCTCCCTGTAGCCTGGCACAATGAACCAGACCTCCTCCCAGTCCCTCAGAAAAACAGCCTGACCCTGAGAGGCCACACTACAAAGTCAAGTGGAACACCTCAGTGCCAAAGATTTTATTATGCAACTTTGAAGCACCAGACACTGCATTCTTGGAATGCTTAAAACGAAGAGACCTGCAAGCACACCTCCAACCTCAGCTGACCTGGCTCCTCAGATCTGCTTCCCTGAAGGAGCTGAATGAGCCTCAGCCACCTTTGAAGAGGCTGTTTTTAAAGGAAACCCCACAAGTGCATCTTTCTACTTTGAAAAGCCAGCAACTTGTGAAATAATTTCACCCATATCTGGAATGAAATGCAGAAGTCAGATGCAGGGGAAAAAAAAAAAAAAAGTGTGCAAGTTTAATGCTAAACACCCAAAGGTTAGTTCTATGACAGCATGCAGACTTCTGCAATACAAAAATACTACTAGGATACATATTACCATGCTCCTAACAATGACATTCCATTGGCACATTATAATTCTTGGGGTTATCATTTGATTCTCTCCTGTGAGAATATACCCCTTCTCCCACTCTCTGCTCCATACTTAGGAAAGGATAGAAGTTAGTGAAAGGGCTGCACAGTGGCTCAAAGGAAAAATCTCAGTTTGCTAGGTAGACCTACACAAAAACATCACCAGTTCCCATCCAGGGACCTCTCTGAGTACAATGGACATGCATGTGCCCATGACCCAGGGCTGCTGAAGCTGGGGGTGACTCAGCATCAGGACCCCACTGAGAGTGCTGGGTTTCTCTCTCTCTCACAGAAGAAATAAACAAATAAACTTCAACAAAAAAGTAAATAAATGGGAACCAGCAGTTAGCGTAATGGCTATGTCGCTGGACTCCCACATAGTCGACTGCAGTTCACATCCCGGACCTGGTGGCTTAAAACTCACTCCAGGCGCGTGTGCATGCATGCCCAAGATCCCGAGAAGAGAATGGAGGAGAAGGGATTGTGGCGTGACCATCCCCCCGGGGGGTGATTTCTCACTTTCTGTCTCTATGTCTCTCTCTCTCTGTCTGGCAAGCGCATGCGCCCTATAGTGAAAATCTCTCCAAAAAAAAAAGTAAATAAGTATATCCACAACAAAACCACAATGCAAAACTTATGATCAAATGAGTAAGACACAACCACTTCAATTCATTTCATGTTACAAAATTCAAGACTTAAAAATATTAATCCAATTAATCACATGAGTGTGTGCAGATTCATTCAAGACCTCTTCATTCAGTAACTGTGTATTGAGTACTAACAAATAAGCAGCATCAGGCACAAGCACAAAAATGGGGTCAGCAGGTAGGATGGTGGTTAAGGTGTTGGACTCCCACAAGGCTGACTATGGTTCAAGTCTTGGACCTGGTGCCTTGATTTGGACCTTGCGGCTTGAAAATTACTTTGGCCGCATGTGCATGCATACCCAAAATCCCAAGAGGAGAATGGAGAAGAAGGGATTGGGGCATGGCCATCCTCCTGGGAGGATGATTTCTCACTTTCCCTCTCTCTTGTCTTTGTCTCTCTCTGTCTCTCTCCAGCAAGTACACGTGCCCTACAGCAAAAACTTAAAAAATAAATTAATCATACTGAAGCTACAAATTAAAAAAAAAGCATGAAGCAAGAGAATTAGTGTATTTATTTTTTAAAAAACTTGAAAATTTTTTCTTAAAACTTTTTATAATACCAAAATATACTTTTTTTTTTTTTTTTTTTTTTTTGGCAGAGCGTGTGTGCACTTGGGGGAAAAGAAAGAGAGAAAGAAAGCACTGTGGCCATCCCCCCCTGGAAAGAGCTTTCTCAGTTTCCTTCTATCTGTTTCTCACAAACACATGTTTTATAGCAAAACTTTAAAAAGAAAAAAAAAAAGAAAGATAGAGAAAAAAAGGAAAAAAAAGCACCCCTACCGATGGAACATGGTCACGTCTTGCAATCTCTTCTCCATCTCCTCCTCCTTTTGGGATTCTGGGCATATCAGCGTGTGCACCAGTGTGTTTCTCAAGCTGCTGGATCCAGGACTCAAACGGCCACGTGAGAATCCAGTCATCTTAGGCACCATGCCATGGGCTGGCCCAAAGTACTTATTCTTAATTAACTTTTGCCTTTTTTTTGGAGAGGTTTTTGCTGTAGGGCGCGTGCGCTCGCCAGACAGAGAGACAGAAAGCGAGAAATCACCCCCCACCCCGGGGGGAGATGACTTCACTGCAATCCCTTCTGCATTCTCTTCTTGGGATTTTGGGCACACATGCACATGCGCCCGGTGTGAGTTTTAAGCCACCAGGTCCGGGACGTGAACTGCGGTTGACTATATGGGAGTCCAGCGACATAGCCATTGTGCTAACTGCTGTTCCCCTTAACTTTTGCTTTTGACATGGGTATTTAAAAAGTCCCCAGTTCTTCACCAAACCTACTCTCTTGATATGATTATGGAGATGTTTACTCTTCCAGGTTTTTCTTTATGTTCCCAACACCACATACACCCATATATGAAGGACTAGGAAAAGTTTATGGAAAATACGTAGTATGAAAAAAAAAACTATGTACAGATTTCAATTTTTTTTGCACTCATCTAAACTCATATTTAATTCCATTTTCCCACAAACTTTTAGAAGTCCCCTCATATAAACATATCTTATAGCTATTACACATACTATATACTTAAATACATTTTATTTTTCAAAAGTAAGATCAGGCTAATACTCCATATTTGCTATATTTAGTTACCATGCCGGGGACATTCATCTCTTCATATCAGGGCATATTATCCTCAGGCTGAATAGTACAACCCTGAATTTACCACAAGGTATTAATTCACTTAACACGTAACACTGACCCCTCACAGGGCACTGCCTACAGTTGTGGCTGCCAACCAGCACCTTAGACGCAGAACACGTCATAGTCAAAAGCACAGAGTGTTTCTGGAGCCACACTGCCAAGCCGGGAATTCCAACCATGCTCATTTATAGCTGTGTACCCTTGGAGGCGTTACTTCACTCCTCTCTCTCAGGGTCCTCTGCTTGCAAACGCGGAAACAAGAATGTCTGTGTTGTAATGTTGTACAGATGGAAAGCGCTTGGACGACTCCTAGAACAGTGCCTGGCACATCCAGTTAAGTGTGAGCTCTGATTACTTTTCTGGTGAGATGGGCAGACAAGTAATAAACAGGTAACTAAGTGATATGAAAAATAATGAAAGGACCCTTGATTGAATACTTAAAGGTCATCTCTGGTGATGGGGTAACATTTGGCCTGAGACCTGGGAGATGAGTGGCCCTCTACTAATAAATATTTATACATTTAATTAAAAAGAAAAAAGTCTCTACTGAGGACTTACAGGTTCAGAGTACTGTAGCAAGAATTAATATCAAAATGAAGGAATAAATTCAAAATATTAACAAGGGAAGAAGGAACTGTATTAGTAAGTGAGAGTCTCTCTGGGCCCTCAGTTACACCAAACTGGACACTTCATTGGTGGACGAGAAGTAACTACAGGCCCAGCCACGGTGGCACAGCAGTATCACAACACCACAATGCTGGAAGGCGTACGGAAGACCAGGTTGGGTTCCTAAGTTGACCTACACCTGGTGACATGGTGTGGGCGTACGTGAGTGTGTGCCAGTGTTCTTGGCTGGCTGGGGGATCATGGCATGAGATCCTGTTGAGGGTGCTTGTCTCTGTCTCTCACTCAGTCTCTCTCAAAATAAATAAACTTAACTAAAGCAAAAACAAAAAAAAAGGAAAACAACCATGACTTTGTCTCAAAAGCCCTTTCAATTCTTCTGGTGACCCCTGGTGGCCAGTTTATGAACTTGGCCACTGCTCAGGGTTTATTCCAGGATGAACAGCCCACAAGGAGGCAGGTTCCCTATTCGGTTGGTTAAAAAGAAACTTCACAGTTTCTCACATTAGCACATCCACTGCTTATTCACAATGATGACAACGACAGTAAAAGAAATCTACTCTGTCTTTACAAACTGTCATTCAAAGTCAGCAAAACTCACTGACACTGAACATTCAGTCGTACCAAACCCCTTCTGCCTTATTGCTCTTCCAGATGGACATGTCTCCCCGGACAGGACTGCTGTATGTGCTGAGTCTTCCTTTACACCCTAATCTCCCACTGAAACATGCCCCAGGCTCCTCCTCGTATTACATGGTAGCATCGTCTCCTACTCAGGCTGTTCAAGGATCTCTCACCGGTAGGTTAATCCACTGGTGGGGGGGAGCTAAAGAAGTATCATTTCAGTACTTTCAAGGAGCATGGCTGCATTTTACACAGATGACTTTATTAGAGTGACTCTAGGGAATTTTAGGTACCTCAACAAGAGTTAAGGCATCAAGTAGATCAACCCCCAGGCCTGGGTACATAAACCATCCCTTCCCTTCACTTCCTAATAAGGAATATTACACTTGATAAGAGAAAACAGCACCTAAAACCCTAGCATATCCAAATCAACGGTACTGCTTAAATGAAAAGGGCAATTAGTAAATTAATTAAGGCCCTCTTCTCACTTCTGTGTGCAAGGGCTGATCATTTGCTTGGTTTAAGTAATGTGTTCTATCGTAATTGAAGTCATTAGTACCCCAAGTAGTTGCCTTTAAATTCCCCATGTATGTCTGAACGGACTCCCATTTTGTCATACAGATCCCAGTCCAGCTGATACTTCAGCTGCTACGCTAATGATGTTAATCACGAAGAGCTTTTTATTTAAAGCAATTACTTTTGTGACTAGAATTGTAAAATAGGCATGCAGTAACATTTTAATCCCACACTCACACACACTCCCAACACACAGGAACAACTTGCTTACGGTGTTCTATCTTTTTCAAAGAAATTTTCCTTGCGGTGGTTGGTGTTGACCACTCACTAAATCCTCCTTTACTCTGATCTTTGCCACTGCTCTATGGTATAGAAAATGAACTTTTTCAAATCGTTTTGTGTTTGAGGGCTCCTTATAACATCCCCAAGGTCCCTCTGCCTCTCATCAACCTTTGACTTGTCTCATTAATTCGAACGAGCTTAAAGTCCCTAGAACACTCTCTATCTTTCTCCTTTCTAACCTTTCTACCTGATTCTCTCACTTCTTCATGAGGGAATTATGGCTTCCTCTTTGTGCTTTATGCCAAAAAGGTGAACTTTAAAGGAACTGGTGGAGGCTGGGAGTGGAGAAGAGGCCTTATTTTCCCTTCCAGATGCAAAATAAAAAAAAAAAATAGATGTGAAGGTTACTTTCTTCCCCACATTAAATTTATTTTCAAAGGGAATCATGTACACAAGAGCTTCTGCAGAGTTCAAGGGTTCCTACAGATAGGATCATTTATAACTTATCATTTTTAGCTGCTTTTTGTTTTGACCCATATATCCTCTATTCTTCCAGGTCCCTGATGCCGTAAGTACATAGCAAAGAGAAGAGAAATAGGAAAGTGTGAAGACCACGGTCTGTGATCTCCAAATCTTTGTCGTCTTATGAGTAGATTTGTAAATAGCTACCTGTGACAGATGCATTTAAAAAAATCTGTCTGGACCACGTGTCCTGCTCCAAGAACTGCCCCTCCATTCATCCAAGGAGAGGGCCCATTACCCACATTTCTAACACACGACCCTACCCCCTCAGTTCTAGCTGATTGGACCACAGAAGGACACCTGACCCATACTGGACCAATCACACTGTGCCTGGAAGAAGGAATTAATTTATGAAGATTGGGTGATCCAGGGACAGGTAAGCTAAAAACAGTAGCCATGGTCATTGGGTCACAGTGGTACCAGCTTGGAGAAACAAAGCATGTTGATTCACCAAAAGAGAAGCTGAGACAAGTGACCCAGTGGCCTTGAACTGAATAGGGCTGAGCCAGAAAGGCTGGATGCCCCAGTTCCCGGGGACTTTCTAGTTCCTGGTCCCTTGGGGCAGACCACACTTCCTGCTCTTGGTGTCCTGAGCAAGAAAGAAGGATTTAGATTGGGTGGCTGTATAGGGTGCTCTGTAGGGTGCCAATCAGAACACAGAAGCCACACAGTAATTTTCATTTTTAAATAATTCATTTAGTACCTAGAAGCATTCACCCTTAATTTTGTTACGAGTTCCAGTGTTTGCTATGGCCTCAGTCAGCCATAGATATCACAGACATCCTTGGGCTTGGGCAAGAATGAGGATGGAATGCCAGACAGGTCTGCTCCTCCATGAACCGTATCCTCAGTGTTGACCACGGACTAGCATGTAGGGCAGGGAAGGGAAATTTTACTATAATAAAATATAATTGTAACAGGGAATTAACCATAAGTATGTAAAGAGAATGTGAAAAAACCCTTGGTCTGACGGAGAGCGCTCCTGGATGGATAAACCCAGAAGGTGGGGATGGGGCGCTTTCCACAGTTATGGTCCAAACCTATCGGAGAAGAGTGGTTGCACCCCACTGGGTGTCTGAGAAGTTCATGGGTGCCCAGCCCAAAGTTGGCCAAGGCTGGTGAGAGGTCTTTAGAGTGGGTCTGTTGGTAGCCTGATTGCTGGCAAGGCCTGGGATGCATGGTGTCCACACTGGGAGGGCCACAGCCAGGTGATCACCTGGTCAGAACCAGGGCTATAAATCCTGCCGATGTTTTTAATGGTCTGCACACAGAATGAAGGTTGAGTGCCACTGGATGTCCCCACACATGCACTACTGGCACTCTGGGCAGCAGGGCCAAAAAAAGGCAAAACCCAGGATGCCAGAAAAGGAAGATGACGCCTACTTCTTCTTGTGGTGTCCCTCTAGCGCCCTCTATTGATGGAGAAAAAAATACTTAAAGCTCTATTACTGCCCAGCAGATAAGAGGCTAGAATTGGATCCACAAGGCGCAAATAAAACAAAACAAAACAAAACAAAAAGCACCTGTGGGCACACACTCATACAGGCACAGCAGTCACCACTCCCTAGGCTCCCCGGCCATGGGTTAGTGGACAGATGTGCCCTGTCACAAGATAATGCAGCCACAGCCCAGAGGCACAAGCTGAGGCTGTATTTGTGACCTAATGCTGCACAGCACCTCACCAACACCTAGTGGCTTAAATGAAAACCAGCAAGTTATTATCTCATGCTTCCTATGAGCTGGGAATTTGGGGATGTCCAGCTAGACAGTTCTGGCTCAGGGTCTCTCATGAGGCCGCAGTCATCAGAAGGTGTGACTGTAGCCGGTGCTGGCTGGAGGAAAGAGGCCTCGCTTCCTTGCCACAGGGGTTCCTTCACATGACTGCTGCAGTGTCCCCACAACATGGCACCTGGCTTCCCTCAGAATAGGGGATCCAAGAGACCAGGCACAAGCACATTGCCCTCACCGGACAGCTGTGAAAGTAGCACACCATCATTTCTCTATAGTGTACTGGTCACAAAGGCCACCCCTGACTCAATATGAGATGGGCCTACACAGGGGCACACGTAACCAAGGGACAAAGGTCACTGAGGACTATCTTGGAGGCTGGCTGCCACAGAGGCCACAGATTCAAGGGCTTATTCATTCATTTCACACCTTGACTCCTGGATTTTTTTTTTTTTAGGTTTTTAGATATGTGCCAAAGAGAGAAAGAGGGAACATGAGAACCCCCTCTCCCCCCAACAATCCCTAAGAGACAGCCATGCCACAATCCTTCCTCCTCCATTCGGCTCTTGGGATTTGGGGCATGCACTCACACATGCCTAATGTGATTTAAAAGCCACTGTGTCTGGGACTCAAAACATGGTCAGTCATGTGGGAATCCAACACCTTACCCTCCATGCCACCTGCTGGCCCTGTTCCTGGATTTTAAAAATGCATTTAAGCAAGTCTCATAGGCAAGCTGACGTAAACGATAGAACCAGAGAACAAAAAAGTGGAATGGAACCTCAGAAATCAACTAGATCTAACATCTTTATTTTTGTATAAGAAAACTGAGGCCCAGAGAGTATAAATCAATTGTCCCAAATAATATAAGTGGGAACTGCAGACCTGAAACTAGACTTCCATCTGTAGGGTCTCTCTCTTTTCCTGCACTGAAGCCCATTGGGATCACTATGGAGCTCATTAGATATACTGACCTCTAGGGGCCAGCAGGTGTTGCAGTGGTTAAGGCACTGGACTCCCACATACCTGACTGTGGTTCAGGTCCCAGACCAGGTTACCAGGTTGCTTGAAGCTCATGCTGGGCACCTGTGCGTGGGTGCCCAAAAATCCCAAGAGAAGAATGGAGGAGAAGGGATTGTGGAATGGCCACCCCTCCTGGAGGGTGATTTCTCACATTCTGTTTCTCTGTCTCTCTGGTGATTCTATGTGCCCTATAGCAAAAATCTCTCAAAAAAAAAAAAAGGGGGGGGGGACCAGCAGTTGGCATAATGGCTATGTCATTGGACTCCCACATACTCAATCGCAGTTCGAGTTCCAGACCCAGGGGCTTAAACTCACACTGGGCGCATGGTCGTGTATAACCCAAGATCCCAAGAGGAGAATGGAAGAGAAGGGATGGTGGTGTGGCCATACCCCCTGGGGGGTGATTCCTCACTTTCTGTCTCCCTGTCTTTTTCTTTCTGGCGAGAGCGTGTGCCCTATAGCAAAAACCTCTTCATAAAAAAGAAAGAAAGAAAGAAAGAAAGAAAGAAAGAAAGAAAGAAAGAAAGAAAGAAAGAAAGAGAGAGAGAGAGAAAGACAGACAGACAGACAGACAGACTGATCTCTGGGCCCTCTACATCTAAAGTGCCAGAATCTCTGCTGGCTGGACACTGAGTGGGAATCTACGAGATTTTTAAATCCTCCCACCCCCGGTATTTCTGATAAGCAGCAGCAAGTCTGGAAATCCCTGTCTTCTACTCCACTGACTGAAGACATGCAGACAAAGTGGCTCCAAGCTGAGGCCCAGGAGAACCCAATTCCATGCCTTCCTTCCCAGGATAGGCTGTCCTGCTGGCTTCCAGGCATCGATTGAGACACGCTCCTCTACAGCCAGAGGGTGGCCTTGTTTGGAAAGAGGAGCATCAGAGCCCCTTACTGGACTGCTGACTCATGGTCCCATGTTAGCCCAGTCCTGTGCTGTCTCTACTGTCCTGGTCTCTACCCTGTAGAATCATGAGAGTGAGCACTTTCTCCTTCGTCACCTTGAGCCTCGCATGCCTCACCCTGTTGCTGCCCTGCTGACTCCTCAAGGCGACAACATCACCAGGTACTCAGATTCCAGGGATCGGGCTATTGCCCATGGCCAGAGGAGCGGGATGGAGACCTTGGTAAAGGAAACTAGGCCTGACTCCCAGCGCCTCAGGTCTGGGCTCCTTGGTATTTGACATAATTAATCTGCAGATTCCAGCTAACTGTGTCCAACAAATAACCTGCATTCCTAAACTCTGAAGCAAACTCAAGGACCAGCCAATGGCGTGTAGGTTAAGGTGGCTTGAGTATATGGTTCAAGCTATGGACCTGGCAACTTGACAGACACACCAAGTTGTGTTGTATGTATGTCCCCCAAATCCTGAGAGGACAATGGAGGAAAAGGGATTGCGGTGTGGCCGTCCCCATGGCGATGCTTTCTCACTTCCTTTCTCTCTCTCTGTCTCCAGCAAGTGTATGTACCATATAGCAAGCAATAAATTAAAATTAAAAAATAAAACAAAGTCAAATACCAGATCCCTTTTTCCAGTAAGGATACTACCTTGACACAATAATCATCTACATGTTTTTTTATCTTCTTAAATGTGAAAAAATAAAAAAAAAAACAATTTCACTTAGTAATTTCCTTACCCAGTAAGCAATTAATCCACCTCCTTGGCTGAGGTTCAGGTCTTTCCGATTTGGAATTTCCCTCTCTTTTCCTGGCTTCTTTAACCTCCAAAATTGTGACTGGTAAATTCCTGACTGTATTTATGTTACTAATTTAAAAAGTAATAATAATAATAATAATTGTAATTAAATGATGACAACAGCAATCATGCTTAGTATGGAACAGGCACACTCTAAGGGCTTCAACACCTTATCTCAAGGTTTCAAAACCATTGTCAGGCAGTTATTTTGATTTCCATTTTAAAATGAGAAAATCAGTGCTCAGGGGTGTTAAGAAATGAGCTCGAGGTCACATCTGCGGAAGTAGAAGGGCCAAGGTCTCTACCCAAGCCTGACTACCTGAAGAGGCTGCACTTCTAATCTCTGCACTCCAGTGCCCCCAGTGACTAGTTTTCTCGGGATCTAACACATCATAGTCAAGAACAAAGATTTCCTGTTTTGCCAATTGTGTAGCTTGGGACCAATTATTTAATCTCTGCCATCCTCCTCATCTAAAGGCAGTAGCACAGCAGTAATGCAACTGGACCCACACAGGAAGGCTCTGGGTTCACATCTCAGGACCTCCCTGAGCACACCAGTCAGGCATGCATGTGCCTATGATCAGGACTAGCTGAGAAGAGGGTTGACCACAGTATGAAGACCTGGTTAGGGATGTTTGTCTTCCTGTCTCTGTCTCTGTCTCTTTCCCGCACTGTCTCTTCTCTTCTCATCTCCTCCCTCTCTCTCTCTCTCTCTCTCTCTCCCTCTCTCTCTCTCACCCACACACACACAAACACACAGAAGACATAAATGACAATACTTTTCAAAATAGGATAAAATGAATCCCTTCCTCATGGGTTCTCTTAGGGATTCAATAAGAAAGTGCACAGTGCCCTGCTGACTCGAGATTGACACTGACCTTTCATTGTCACCAGATACATACACCATTAGTGACACAGTCAATGTTCAATTACCCTGATAGTTCTATTAGTTAGAACGGCAGCTAGCCTAATAGTTCTATTTTTCTTGGCTTCATTACAGTTTTCTTCCCATGCAAAATGCCTACACCTTTCTCCTGCAGACTGTATTCCCACTGCTCCCCAGTTGCAAGTTCTGGAATCCATTATGCTCCGATTTGTATACAATGACAGGGGCGTCTCACAGAAATAACAGGAAAACAAAACTAATTTGAGAAACGGCATTCCAAAAACATACTCGGAGGATATTACAAGTGTGGCATCCTTCCTGGATCTCTTATTTCCCCTACCTGCAGTGCGTTTGGGGGCCGTTTCTCTCCTGGTGACAGTATCTGTTGTTTCCCTGTGACAGGCAACAAACTAATAGTTCTGCCCGATGAGAGGAACGCTTCCCCCATCGCGGTGACCACTGCTTTTCCTCCTCACGTGCTTTATCTCCTTCACCCAAACTGGTTCTGCTCCATAATTTACAGCCAGAAGCCACAGCTATCTGGCTCTGCATGTGAGCTCCCCTGTAGGGAGGTCTGGGAATAATCTATCCTGGCCGCCACATGCTGACACCTGACTGTGGGGCCAGCTTTTCATCTCTGCCCCTCTCACCCCTGAAGCTTCGTCTATCGCTTTCAGTTGAACACTCTGTGCTTACAGACCCTTTCTGCTGTGGCAACCTCGTGTTCATGTCTTTTGGAATCTTTTTAGGATGTGTTTATGGTTGTAGTTCAGGACCCAAAAGGATGTCATCTGGTCAAGGGACACACAGTTAGGTTTTCATTTCATTAAAATGGGGGGACTCATAGCCCAGCCATTGTTTCATGCAGGGGGTGTTTCAGACCCTGGTCTGGAAATCAGTGAGGTGTGCAGAACCCAACCCCACTCCCCTGCCTAGCTTTCCAGCCCCAGCACATCTCCTGCAATTCAGCAAAGCCCTTCACCTGCTCTGAGGCAACCTGAGGTCAAAAACACAACCTGGACTTTTGTCTGGTTTCCATCAAATCACTTCACTTCCCCTGCTATTCGTTCCTGTTTTTAGAAACCTGGATCAAGAGGGTTCAATACTCAGAAGTCAATGAGGAACTTACTAGTATCATAAACAGGTAACAAAGCAGAAGAGGAAGCAATCAGTTTTCAGGTTGGTTGTGGGGGGACAGTGAGGGAGCAGAGAGTGGGAAGATGGGGAAGCCCAGTGGAGGCTGAGACCCAACAGGGCTCAGAGCAACATCACATAAGATTAGGGAAGCTGACTCCCACAAGCTGCTCACCCCCATTCTATCCCTCCATAAGGGACAATACCCCCCTCCACCTGGGCTTAGCTGCTCCAGGCATTTCCTCCTGGTGAGAGGTCTGGGGGCCATTTTGGGGCCAGGTGCTTTGGGCAGAAGGCAGTGGCCCCTAGCCTGTGGCAGTGATTTCACAAAGCATAGTCCACGTGGTAATTGTGCAACTTGCTGACCTCTCCCAATCTGCAAGTCAGAATCTCTGGGGAAAGCCAGAGCTAACTGCTATCCACAGTAACATGCGAGAGTCACTGAGAGAGACCATAGAGAGCATCACTAACCTAGGAACATTTTCCAAGTACCCATTTGTGCAAAATAATGGCTCCCCAAAGATGTCCATGCCCTAATCCCCAGAATCTGTGTTAGGCTACAGGGCAAGGGCCAATTAAGGTTCCTGGTGGAATTACGGCTGCTAACCAATTGGCTTTAAAATAGAGATTATCTTATATAATCTGGTGAGCCCAGTGTAATAACAGAGTCCTTTCAGAAGAGAGAGGAAGATGACAAAGGTCAGACAAGGTGAGGTAACTATGGAGCACACCAGAGGGACACAGAGGAGGAGTCACCCATTTGTGCAAGCTTCGAAGAGGAGGAAGGCAGGCAGGAGCTTCTAGAGAGTGCACTAATCCCAACCCCTGGTATCCACCCAAAGGACAGGAAAACACTCAGCTTTAAAGCTACCTGCATATCCATACTTATTGAAGCATTAATTACAATTGCTAAAGCGTGGAACCAACCTAAGTGTCCAAAAACTGATAAATGGGTTTAAAAACTGTGGCACACGTATATCACGGAATACTATACAGCTACAGGAAACAATGAGAGCCTATCATTTGAGTCAAAATGGATGCCTATAGAAGACTTATGCTGAGTTAAGTGACCTGGACTTTGAAAGACCCGCGTTCTATATCCCCACTCAATTTCTCCTGAGTGCTATGGCAGAGGCTGAGAGATCTGAAGATGTGATGGTGGTGAGGATAGGTGTGGACGCTAGTGACAGTAAGGGGGGACAGTAGTTGGTAGAGAGTAAGTGGTGGAGGTGGGTGTGAGGTGAAAGAGGAGGAAACATTAGACAGATGAAAAAAAAAAAAAAAGTCCTTGATTTGATTATCACACACCACATGCATGCTTTGGGAAGCCATACCGTATACTATAAAGATGAATAGTGATTCAATGTAAATAAGAAATTTTAAAATTTTAAAAAATTTCTGAAACAAAAATAACCCAACCCTGCCAACAGAAACAATTTAACTTGCAAACAATCCTGAGTTAAGCAATTTACAAAGTTATTATTTATGCAACATTACTCTATGTAAATCATATGCAAATACAAATACCACCCTCCATAGGGATAGCTTTTTCTTCGCTTTCCCTGGCTTCTAAAGCAAATCCAATTTGATAAATTAAAATAGAAAATTGCCCTGTAGAGGGATAAAATCTGTTTCTGTGTCTCAGCATCTACACAAATAACCCCCAATGGCACCCCTAAGGTAAAAAGTATCTTGTTCCTGCAGAAGACATGCACAGGCATGCGCTACCTGCTAACTTCTGAAATCTCCCACTCCTTATCCTCCTTGAGTTCCCTATCACCCATCCTTGTCCCAGTATTTTTAGAACAAAACAATAAAAAGATAGGAAGAAGAACGCGACAGGAAGAGGTGGTAGGATTAATATTCCAAATAAGGCAACAAGAAATGTAAAAGTTGGACTACCCCTGCCCTCCTCAAACATTTGTTTCCTGCCCATAAACAGGAACACCATGAAGAGCCTGCTAACACTTATTTTTAGAAAAAAGGAAAATAAAAAAAAGAAACTTCTTTAATTTTTAAGGAACTCCTGTGGATCCGCGGGCTAACCCTCCTACCCTCGGTGCAGAGCCAGCTCTTGAGCACCAGTGTCCTCTCCGCGGGGCGCCTTCGCAGGCCTACCTGAGCCGGGAAGAACCAGAAGAAGAGGTTGCTGTTGTACGTCTCATTCACAGTGATGTAGCCGGCGTAGCTCTTAATGCTCACTCCCGGGAGAGGGCTGACCATACTCCGTTCTTTCCCTGTGAGGAAAATATAAAGTCACGCAGAGATTAGATTGAAATACCCTGGGAGCCACCTCAGGCTTGGTGAGACTTCTCTCAGGGGTCGGATCTGGAATGGAGTAATCAGAAAGAACGTGGGAATCGGCATGAAAGGTACTCACTGCGGCAGATTCCAGCCTGCCCTGACCAACACCACATCGTCTACATTCGCAATTTAGCCAAGAAAAAATAAAATGATTAAGCCTTTTAGGCAGGAGGGTGGGAGGTGGGAAGGGTGTCTCGAATATCTTTTATGAACTGTAATAAAGTTTTTAAAAACTAAAAAAAGGAAAGAGGTTCAGCCATGGTGGTGCAGTGGCAACGCAATGCTCTACAAAGCTGAGAGCCACACAGGTGATTAGGGTTCGATTCCCAGGCTGGCTCACAGACATGCGTATTTGTGATCCTGATGGCTGGGAAGACTACAGGGAAGATCGCTGTCCTGTGTTTCTCTCTCTCAAAAAAGAATGAAATCTGGCTCTGTAGCCTAATGGTTAAGGGAGCTGGGTCCCGCTATGGCCAGCTGAGGTTCGAATCACAGACCTGGCAGCTTTAAAGGCACACCAGGCCCATGGATATGTCCCAAATGCTGATGGGATAGTAAAATGGAAAAGAAGGGATTTGGGCACCACCACACTCCATCGGGGCGGCGGGGCGGCGGGGCAGCAGAGGGAGGGTGTTCTCTTTCTTTTTTTATCTCTCTCTCCCTGGCAAGTGCATACACTCTCTGATAATTAAAAAGGAAAAAATAAATAAATAAAGGGAAATCACTGATCATCACATCTGTGTAAAGTACGGTGTTCACAGAGGGCCACGTGGTCAGAGGGAGGACAAAGTCACCTACATCAAAAAGGGTGGGTGCACGAGAAACACCACGGTTAGGTAGCTCTCGGCCAGGGAGGCAGAAGGTCCTCTATGTCCATTACAGGGAGGGGACCAAGGCACATGGGGACAAGCAGGCAGCGAGACCTCCTGGCTACTCGGGAGCCAAGTCAGACAACAGGACAATGGGACAGTTGCAGAGGGCAGAGGTCCTGGCTTTCTTATGACGAGAAACAGACAGGGACAAAGAAGGAGGAAGAGAATGCTCAGACAGCTGAGGACACCCAGGAATAAATAACACCAGTAAGGGCTAACTCGGGTAAAGCCGCAGTAGCAACAGCTTTGCTTGATATGAGGGTCTTAGTATCCCTACTTTACAGATGAGCACACTGAGGCACAGAGAGGATAAGTAACCTGTCCAAGGTCACACAGCTAGTGAAGGACTGCTGGGATTTAAAGCTGCAGAGTTTGTTCCCTCCTCCACCCTGCTACAGGGCTTCTCATTCAGAGATGAGTCAGAAGGGCAAAGTGGGCGGGAGTGCGAAGGGAAGTAGTGATGGAAGAGAATGGAGAAGGAACAGAAAACACGTAGCAGGATGTGGCAGGGATGTAAAAGAGAAGTTCTGGTGAAGACGCCTTCAGTCGTGGCAAGAATGTGTCCCCGGTAAATCCTAGTGACTCAAGGAGAGCTATTACAGCTGAGACGTGTTAAGTTGGAGGCTCGTCAGTAGATACGGAAGCTTGAGCCTTCACACATGCCACCACCTAAAGATAGCTTCCGTGGTGAGTGGTGCCGACAGGCTCTGGCAGGCTGATTGCTAGCATCTTG
>NW_006159645.1:158757-215149 GCF_000334495.1 Tupaia belangeri chinensis
GGGGATAAAGTACACCGTAGTGAGAATGTGCACACTCAGGAAGGGCCCCCTGGGCTGGCGGCTCCACTTCGACCAGCACACCACTGCTTCAGGCTACATGTCACTCTTAAATTCAGCACGCCTCCCAAAAGGGGACACTC
This sequence comes from Tupaia belangeri chinensis, assembly GCF_000334495.1. Taxonomy (NCBI): domain Eukaryota; kingdom Metazoa; phylum Chordata; class Mammalia; order Scandentia; family Tupaiidae; genus Tupaia; species Tupaia belangeri. The sequence continues at coordinate 158,898 of NW_006159645.1, forward strand.
CCATAGAGCCCACGAGTTCCTTTTCCCTCGTACTTTGCTGCTCCTAGTGCTCCTGTGTGATCCGTGGAGCAGGTGTATGCCTTCCTGCGTGTCAGTTTCTCCTCTAAGGGCAGGAGACCACCATACGCGTCGGCCCCCACGTGCAAAGCCCGTACAACCAGGCTGGCAGGTCAGGATAACTGTGGTCATCTCTGCAGTGCACCTGCTACTAGAACGGGGGCACCTGGGGACACAGAGGCGAAGATAGTCCCTGAGGGTCCTCCCGGGCTAGCACAATGGGGAGAGCATGGGTTCCCTAGGAGGACAGATCAGGCTTGTTCATTCTAACAAGCAACTTGCTGCTTCATCTCTGAGCTTCTTTCCTTTCATGCCGGATGTGGATACTGATATCCCCACCACGGATTTTCAGTGAGGACCAAATGAAAACCACACATGACCCCTTCACACAGAGCTGGACATGCAGCCATGCTGAGGTTATCCAATCAAGAAGGTTTGCTGTCTTCTGGCTCAGCCCACTTCCCTGAGGAAGGCTGCTAATCCAACCTCTGTAGCTCTTCAGATTCTCTTTCAAATGAGAGTATACCTCTGCAGCCAGCCAAAAGAGGCAAGGGGAAAACAGAGAGGAAGGGGTTTTGAGATGGAAAAGGAGGTGTTTGAAGAAAGGCTAGTCCTTCCCCCGTCTCTTCCCTCTAGCAGCCATTTCCTCCTTTCCCCTACTTTACTACCACTCTCAGACAGCCCCAAGAAAGGTCACCCTTCAGGGTTGGATAGCCTTTAAAATGCTTTCCAAACATTTTTAGCAAAACTATTCATCTTCTAGAAATCAAACATAGACCATTACAAAAACGGGGGAGGGGTAGAGAAGAAAAACTTGAAGGTGGGAAGGAGTGAGATGTGAACCTCGGAGGGAAATGGGCAGGCGAGGAGCTCAGAAAGAGGACAGAGAAAAATGAGAAAGGTCAAAGTCTAATGAGAAAAAGAGAAAATATGAAAGAGAAGGGAGCTGGAGGGAATGGGATATTGGGAAAAGATGATTGAATCCATCTATCTCTCCGAGACCAGCAGAGCAGCGTCCCTGGCCTGCTCTCGGAATGATTCAGTTCACTCGTCTCCCCCTTCCTGGGGATGCCAAAGTGGCGTCTCTGCTACCTGTGCTTGGGTGCATTTCAGACGTTCCCTCCTAGACCAGGAGCTGTTGGAAAGCAGGGAGTTCCATCTTATTTATCTTCGTAACCCAGCTTGCTGCTTTAATGAAGACAGTCAATAAATCCTATCCGATGAATGAACGCTCATCAATGGGTGGATGGATGAATGTCAAATGAATGGGCTAAAACAAGCCGTGCTGACAATGGAGTAGGATTCACTTATTTCTTATAAAAACCTCTTAAGGAAGACAGACTTTGTGGACATCTTGAGAAGTTCAGAAGAACTTTTCTCCGGCCAATAAAAAATGCGTTTTGCCCTGTGTTTTACATGTCTATGAACTCAATCACAGTCAAATGATTAACAGCACTTTGATTAACATAATATTTTATATTTTTTAATATCCTGAGCATCCTTCCAGGGTCTATTAATGGAATGAAGCAAACAAACTCCCAAGACGTAGGAGTTTCCATCTTTCCGGTACCATGACTCACAATACAAATGTTAAGACAGCGTAAAAGAGGAAACCGTTTTCTTTGAAGTTATTTTACTTCCTACTTGTTACCTACTATTGTCACCAGTGTTTGTGATATTAACACTTTTAAAAAGATCGGCGTATGACCAAAGACGGCCTTAAGCCAGCTGATAAAAGGGCATGTGGCATTCACAAACGCACGTGCTATCTCCAATATGGGCAAGACACCTCCAAGCTGTAAGGAGTGATCATTGTAGACCGAATAGCCAAAATATTCTGTACAGTTTGTGAAAATGCAATGTCTGTAAACATACTAAAATTTGCCTCCTACATTCATTATGTTTCAGAGAGTAAAGATGTATTCTAGCTGCAGAGAAAGTAAACATGCAATTACAATTACATAGCACTAAGCCAGCTAATTGGGGATCACGGAAAATTAAAATTTCTCTGGTATTTTAGAGAACTACTGTTTACTTCAAAAATGTTCCATTGCAATATTAAAACTCACATTGCTAGGATTTTGACAGACTCGATAAACAAAAGGGATTTAGGGGAGTGAGCTGACCATCTGGCCAGAGCGTCCCGAACTTTCAGGAAAACAGATGAATAAAATTATCCTTAATTATGTTGTCAGGGCTGTATATGAACACCCAGATGCATCAGATTTTGGATCAGCCACTTAAAATTCTGTTCAAAGATTTCGACTGTGTAACTTTACAAAGTGATATTACATACAGATTTAATATTTTAAATGTTATTCATCTGAGAGAGATCTAACAGTCTTGGCACAGAAGGACAAAAGATAAAAACCACCTCCCTTGGAATCCTTCCTGTGACTGCTCATGCCCCTAACTGTGGAATGGATATAAGCAAGAGAGGCAGAACAGGAGGGCTGTGGACAGGCTCCGGTGGGCTTCTCCGCCTCCATTTCGCTGGGCCGTGGTAGACGCACAGTGTAGCACACGATGTTCACCCGCACTCGGGGCCGCGGCTGGGGCTGTTCCCTCCTTCAGTGAGCACAGGCCTTTCTGTTCACTCCGACATTACTCCACAACTACTGCACGGTGCTTCATACTGTAGTCTCTGGGGTTGGCAGGTTCAGATTTTTTTTTTTTATAGGGTGCGTGCACTTGCCAGACAGACATAGAGACAGAAAGCGAGACATCACCCCCCAGGGGGGATGGCCACGCTGCAATCTCTTCTCCTCCGCTCTCCTCTTGGGATCTTGGGCACGCACGCACACGCACCCGGTGTGAGTTTTAAGCCACCGGCTCCGGGATGCGAACCACAGTCGACTACATGGGAGTCCAGCAACACAGCCATTACGCTAACTGCTGGTCCCGGCAGGTTCAGATTTTAATTCCAGCTCTGCCATTTCCTAAGTTTATGGCCTTGGGCAACGTATTTCATTGCTCAGGGCCCTGGTTCTCTCATCTGTAAAATGGGAATAACTAATTATGTGTCCTTCATTAGGGCTGCTCTGAGGGTTAAATGAACTAAAAGATGTATTTAAAAAAAAAAAAAAGCCTTGAACATGGTTAGAATTCAAACTCAAAATTCCACAAATATTTATTAAATATCTATCATATACAGGTAATGAGCACTGGGAAAAATTACTAAATATTCTTTTTTCCCAGTACTACTGATTCTTTTCTCCTTGGATAATGTCAACCCACAGGGATAGATTCGTTCTCAAAATTCACAGGCACCGGTAACCAGCAGTTAGCATAATGGCTATGTCGCTGGATTCCCACATTGTCGACCACGGTTCGCGTCCTGGACCCGGTGGCTTAAAGCTCACACTGGGCGCCTGTGTGTGCGTGCCCAAGATCCCGAGAGGAGAATGGAGGAGAAGGGATTGCGGCATGACCATCCCCTCTGGGGGGCGATTTCTCGCTTTCTGTCTCTATGTCTCTGTCTGTCTGGCGAGCGCACGCGCCCTATAGCGAAAACCTCTCAAACAAAAAAAAAAAACAAAAACAAAAACAAAAAACAATTCGCAGGCACCCACCTCCACTCCACTAGGATACTTCAGTACTACAGCACGCACCGCTCTGCACTGCCTGACTCCTGGGCCACTTCGCGTATGCGCTTCTGGCTGGTTCGGAAGGGCACAAGCTTCTTAAACCATGGGGGACCAATATAACAAGCCACAGAGCAGAAGTCAGAAGATCTGGGCCTGACACCCCTCTCTGCAACCTGCATCTCCCGGGGCAAATCAAGGAAGGCATTTGAATTTCAGTTTCCTCACAGGTAGGATTTGGTTAATAGAATGATGATTTAACCCCAGTTTGGCTCTAAATGAAGTCATCTGCTTTGGTTTAGGATAAATGAGCATAACCTTAGTCATTAGGATCCTCTCATGAAGGAAGCTGAAGTGAGTGCATGTGATCCAGTTCCGTGGGTTTGGGTTAATGATATTTTTGCCTCTTCATTACATGGCTTAATGAGGTCGACCTACACAATCAGGCTACTCTCTTTTCAAGACTTCTCTTCATCAAGTAAAACTGAGTTCACTTTTAAATACACTGAATACATTACCCAAGCATGTCACCTTTTCCTCAGAAAACAGATGGTGAAACTTAGAGCCAACGTGTATCTCAGAAAAAGACATATGAATCGGTCTTAAACACACCTTCCCTTAAAACGTCTTGGTTTAAGAAAGAATGAATGACATCTTGTTGACTGTGAGAATACGTCGAATTAAAAAAAATGTGCTTTAATTTACGTAGGGAATGTCTGGATTTATCTTTTTATCTTTTTTTAAACAATTATTCTATTTAATTTTATTAATTCTTACTATTTCAATTTTACTATAGGGCATGTGCACTGGCCAGAGAGAGAGAGAGAAAGTGAGAAAGCAAGCTGCCAGGTCTGGGACTGGAACCGTGGTGGGCCATGTGGGAGTCCAGTGCCTTAACCAACACGCCACCTGCTGGTCCTTCTTTTCGATATTTAAATGGCTATCTCCCTAAAATTTTCAGTATCATACCACATTCCTATCACAACTACCGACTCCCAGCCTTACAGGCGCAGTTCTGCCTTCCCACTGGGGACCAGGGAATAACTGGGCTCCTGAGCAAGACCAGCGCTTCCCTGTGTGCCAGACCCCAACCCTACGTAAACACAGGCCTAACAATGGCTCCCCTCTCTCCACCCGCCCCCTCCACTCCCTATCACTTCCACAAGCTAACATAAACTCTGATCCTCTTAAAGACCCTTCTTGGCCCTCACTGGTCTTCTACTCTATTTCTCTGCTTCTCTTTACAAATAGCTCCTCAGAACAGCTGCCAGAATGCTATCCAGAGAGATGAAGTCATTTACCTGCGCAGTGATTTACCTAAGCACACAGAAGCACAAAGAGCAGATGCCAAGTCATAAATTTTAGTCTCTGATCTCAACACAGGATACCTTTTTGCTATCAATAATAATCGAAAAACCAAAAATCTCCAAAGAAAGCCATTTGCAACACTAATATTTGGAGAGCAATTTACAGGCAACAAAGAGTTTTTGTGTTTATTTTTTCATTAGATTCTCTGAACGTCAGGGAAATCATTAAATCCCCATTTTATGAGAGAGGAAACTGAGGCTTGGCATGTGTGGGTACCTGCTGGATGCTGGGGCATGGCACAGCGAGGTGTCAGGTTGGAGCCTGTGTCTCTACCAGCTGGCGTCCGTGCGAACTCTGGCCAGTAACTCACTCTTTCTGCTTTAGTCTGCACATGTGTAAAACGGGTACAGCTCCATGGGTTGCTAAGAAGTTTCAATGAGTTCCTGTAGAATGCTTAGAACAGTAACTGATGCATAACAGGTCACAGGGTTAGTATTAGTTTTAAGTGCCCACTGGTGCACTCTCCTGGTCTTATAAATAGAAATGTTGCCATTTGACCACACAGCTAATCCAGCTCTGACTAGCTCTAATTTTGGCATAAAACTCTGATAATATAATAACATAATGTCATATCATATATATATATATAATATATGTATATAATGTCATATATATACACACACACACACAAAATTCTCTATATTAACCCCCCCCCCCCCCCCCCTTTTTTTTTTTTTTTTTTTTTGGCTAGAGAGCACATGTGTTCACCAGAGAGTGAGAGAGAAGACAGAGGGAGCAAGAGAGAGGAGAAGGCATCCCCATGAAGAATGTGAACATCACAATTGCTTCTCCTCCATCTCTCCCTCTTTTGGGGATTTTGGAAGCACATGTGCATGGGTCCAGCATGTTTCTCAAGCTGCCAGATCCAGGACTTGAACCACACAGCTGGCCATGTGGGATTCAGCAGCCTTAACCAGCCAGCCACGGAGCCCAGTCCACTAATATATTATTTTTAATTTTTTTCAGGACCAGCAGGTGGCATAATGGTTACATCACTGGACTCCTATGTAGTCAAATATGGTTCAAGTCCCAGACCCAGCAGCTTCAAACTCATGCCAGGCATATGTGCATGTGTGCCTAAGATCCCAATAGGAGATTGGAAGAGAAGGGATGGTTGCGTGGCCTTCCCCCCTGGGGGATGGGAGTTTTCATTTTCTGTCTTTCTGTCTGTCTCTATCTTCTGACGAGCCCTATACCAAAAATCTCTCTACAAAACAAGAAAAAGAATTCTTACAAGTCATGATAGAGTAACATGTGCATACAAGAGAATCACCTCCACATGGCTTAGCTATGCTGCCACCCTCTTCCTCCAGCCCTCCAGCCTGCCAGGATTCCAGGCATGTGCATACACATCCAGCATGCTTTCAGGCCAACCGGGCCAGGAACTCAAACCAAAGTTGGCATGCAATTTCCAGTTCCACAGTCAGGCACACTGCTGGCTGTGCAACAGAAGCAGGGCCAGAAATCATGATCACTGGAAATAAAATAATCTAGTAAAAATACCAGAATGCATTTTGTATCCTGTGGAATAATTAAAAAAAAAAAAAAAAAAAGCTATCAAAAGTATACCAATGGTTTTCTGATTTTATTAAACTTACCTTCTTTGATTTTCCCAGCTTTAATATAAGGGGTAAGAAACAATGGCCGTCCTGTATCTCCTTGCAATGGCGTGGAAACCAGGCCACTTCTGTATACGGAGCGAAACAGCCCATCACAGGGGTTGAGCATCAGCAAGACCAGCAGAATCATCATCTTCCACACGGTGCCAACAACTCCCTCCAAATCTAAGACGAAAACGATAATACTCCATAAGTGAGCCAAGAGAGTAAATATTTACCTAGTTTTTTACATGCAAGAAATTCACTTATTCACTCAAAAAAAAGTACGTTGTGTATAAAAGCTCTCCAAGTTCCTATCACCATGAATAAGACAGAACAACCTCCGCTCCCCCTGAAGCTCACAGTCTGGTGCAGGATCCTCAAGAGATTTACAATGTACCTGGAGAACCATTATTTCTGTTTTTTCTTTCCTGAGAGAGAGAAAGAGAGAAAGGCACCCCCGACAGGGTCTTTATGCCACAATCCACACCAGTCTCAGCCAGCCAGGATCACTGGCACATGCACATGTCCAGCATACACAGGGAGGCCTCAGGACCCAAACCAACCTGGGACATTCCCGTATGGCTTCAGCATTGTGGAGGACTGCAGCGCCATGACTGGCCCATTTATATTTTTTAAAATGTGGTCTGGGCAGTGAATTCCATGGCAGATTAGATAAAGCCTCAGGACAAGGAGGACTCAGTAAATGGTCACCGAGTGAGTGGTAGGGCCCCTTGTGCCACCATGGGAGGGCAGAGGCTTTACCAAGGGCATATGTAAATAAAAGGTGGGTAGAACTCAGATAGGCAGGAGAAATATGGACGGCAGCGCCGGTTGTCAGAATGGTTTGAGCAAAGGTGAAACCTCAGGTATCTTTCACTTACACTTTGCAGGTAAATTTAAAATAAACAATGAATTTCAGATTATCCCCTCTATCTCCTACAAATTACCAGCTTTTAAGAACAAAAACAAGAATTAAAAAGAGAGAAGGAAGAGAGGTAGAATTCTATAACCATCCTCAGGTCTCTCTGCCTCATGCCAGATAATGAGCGACCTTAAGAAATTAGGCCCCAAACTTTATTAGCACAAAGCTCTCCAAGGATATTCACGCTTAATGTGTGCTTAGAGTATTCTGATAATAATAATAATGGCTTAAAATTGTACAGCCATTTACATAAATTTGGACATAAATATGTAAATTGTCTTTATAATGGGTTTTCCCATGTATTTTTAACTGCTCTGAATCTTCTGATAATTCCACCAGGAAAGCAAAGATTATTATCGCCAATTTTAGACAAAGGAAATCTGACTCAAAGGAGTTTCTCCTGTGCAGACATGAAAGTAGAGAAACTAGGCCTCGATCTCAGTTATGGCAGATCAGGGGGATGGTGAGTGAGGTGCAGGTGCAGGTTGGAGCTCATCTTCAACTAAAAATCTAACTCTTCGGTCAGCCAGGTGGCACAGTGGTTAAGGCAGTTGGATCCCACAGAGCTACCAGTGCAGTATGAGTCCTGAACTCAGAGGCCTGAAGAACACACTGGGCATGTATGCATGTTGTTCCCAACATCCTGAGAAGAGAATGGAGGAAAAGGAACCGCATTGCGGTCATCACCCCTGGAGGATGTTTTCTCTTTCTCTCTCCCTCTTTCTCTTTCTTCTGGGGAGCTCACATACCCTATGGCAAATTTTCTTTTTAAATAACTTTTTACATCATTACTTTTTTTGCATTTGGATCTTTTTCACATATTGCACTGAAATACTATTTCTCTCTATTAGTGGGGGTTTTGGGGGGACACTAAATTTCACACCTGAAGCAGGGGCCTCCACTTACCTAGTCCTGACACTGCTAGGTATTATGATAATTACACCAGCACCCTTCCCTTATTCAGGTAAGCATTACCCAGTTCCTAGCTCCAAATTCTAAATAAAATACAGGAAATGAATACATACTACACTCACTTAGATTTCTGAATGCAGAAAGAGATAGACAATTGTGTACATATAATGCCCACTTCTGACTGTCCAACACTTTAAAATGTCATGCCATTGGAACATCCTAAAAACAAAATGTGCAACCATCAATTCTCCACATGTTTATCTCAAACTATTTGGCATAACATAAAAATATTGGTTGTAGCAAATTTGAAAAGCTTTGCAGCCAAATATCCTCAGTAAGATGAAAGCTTGTAATTTGATTGAATATATAACCCTTGTCGTGTTAACCTCTCAGGGTTGACTTAATAGAATTTCCTACACTTAATGTAAATAAGCCCAAACAAATACACTATGGAGCTAAAAAAAAATGTGTTTGCCTGTTATTGACTATAATAAGGAGGAAAATTAATTTAGAAGCTGAAATTAGGTTCCCAAGAAGCCCAAGGGTAATGGCCATTATGGCACTGTTAAAACATATATTTTTTAATTATGAGAACTTGTTACATTGATATTTTAATAGCATAGCTACTTTTAAGGAATACCAGAAATCAACAGTTTAACTCTCTGGCTTGAGGGGTGGGGGAATGTGATATTAAAAACATAATGGAAGAAGCTCTTTCAGTAAGAGGTTGTTTTTTTTTCCTGGGGGCAAAAACAAGAAACCAATTGCACCACTGAATATTTCAACTTTCCTGCTGCAAGCCTTCAGTCTCCTTTAATGGAGGCCATTAATATTTAAATAACCAGGGTAGTTATAGTGCTTCCCTTGTAAGCAGATAGTGACTCAAAGATCTTACAGAAAAAAAGAAGCAAACTAGTCTCATTTTAATTGACAAAAATCTAATACATAAAAATAAGAATTGGATCAAAGTAGTAGATCTCATTAACATTTAATCAAATAACTATTTGAGTCATGGTTTCCCATGTAGGTGAATTAAAGCAACAACAAACTTGTGTCACAGTTCTCATTTAATATTCAGAATTCCTGAAGTGTGCTGTCATCCCTCCTAATGAAAATGAAAGCTATTATCATGAATGGAGAACTGTTGTGCTTTTTTTAAACACCCTTCTCAAGCGTTTTTGTGCTTATCCTAACATGGCTTAAAATTTTTAATTTATTGAACATTTATCAAGCACTTTCCCACACAGAAAGTGAAAAAAAAAATCTATTAACCACACACTGTATCATATCTACTTGAAATAATATGAAAATATTGTTGTTATTTATAGTTCAAATATATTATATTGAAAAATTCAGACAAAATGTTCCTCTTACTGAAAGTTTAGAAACAGAATAAAACCTGGATGACTACAAACCAGTATCAGCAGAATCTAATAACCTAAAAGTCCAAAGTATATGATTTGCTAAGTGTTAGTAAACCTTAAATATTACAGTTGGAAACCATGTGTTCAACGCAGAATTCACACAGTATTTATCATGCTGTTCTTCAGAATAATAAAAATTGTCAACAATTTAAATTTCTAACAATAAGACAGACATCAGATAAATTACTATATACCAAAAGGATAGAATTAAGTACAACGATTAAAATGACCCTACTGAGAATTTTTAGGGAAATAGGATAAAATATTCAGCAAGGAAAAGCAGGATACTAGATTGAATAGATGGTATTTTCTCCTTATTTAATACTACTTAAGAATTTCTACATTTTCTATAATAGTTAATCTTATAATCAGTAAAAGCTAATAGGTTTTGTTTTTGTTTTGTTTTGTTCTTAAATAAAGAAAAGCAACTGATAGACATGGCACAAAAAAAATGCTAGTTCCTTATTCCTCGATACTACCTGGTTATGACCTCTTGCGTTTCCTAGGAATAAGGTTCTGTTTGTTCTTCTAGAATAAGTTCTTCTTTCTCTAACATTCTATTAAAATGTATCCTGATCTCCTAAGGCCTCCAAATCTCAACGACACAGAGTAAATTTCCCAATTGGTAAATAGGTATGAGGCAGTGTGACAATTATTACTATTATATTTGTATTTAATATTGCCTGGAGTAGAGTTCATAACAAGTGTAAACATAATTGGTTTTAAGCAAATATTTATCAAATGAGTAGATCTAAATAATAAACCATGATATTTTAGACCTATCTGAAATTTTTTTTTAGAGAGACTTTTTTGCTATAGGAACATGTGTGTTCAACACAGAAACAGAGAGAGCCAGAGAGACCAGCAAGAAAGCAAGAAATCAAGAAATCACCTCCCCAGGGGAGATGGCCTTGCCAGAATCCCTTCTCTTCCAGTCTCCTTATGGGATTTAGGGCACGCATGCACATGCTCCCGGTGTGAGTTTGAAGCCTCCAGGTCCAGGACTCAAACTGCAGTCAACCCCATGGGAGTCCAACAACCTAACCGGCTGCTGGTCCCTCCTATGTGAAATATTAAATGTGGTCCAATTCTTTCATTTTACAGACTGAAAATCTGAAACCAGGGAAATAATTAACCTAATCAAGATTATACCTTGGTAGGTAGTAGGGCCAAGGCTTCAAGCCAGGATTTATTTACAGCTCTAAGTCTCATCTGCTTCCGATCTTTTACAATTTTACTCAAGTATTCTGACTTACTGTCTCAATAGATAATGGAAGTCCATATCAGTCCAAAAGTTTCACAGATTGTTAGCGGATGCAATAAACAAACAAATGAATAACAAAAACACTGATAAGTAAAACATCTTAGAGAAGTCTAGTTTTAAGAAACAGCTCCTTGAGAACAGCAGACAGTATAGCAGTTACATTGCTGGACTCCCCAGTGGTAGACTGCGGTTCAAGTCCCTGACCTGATGGCTTGAAAGTCACACTGGGCACATGTGCCTATGTGCCCAAGATCCCAGGAGGAAAACGGACTGCAGTGTGGCCATCCCCCTTGGGGGATGACTTCTCATTTTCCCTCTCCCTGTGTTTCTCTCTCTCTCTCTCTCTCTCTCTCTCTCCCAAGCAAGCACACATGCCCTAAAGCAAAAACCTCTTTAAAAAAAAGAGTGAGAGAAACAGCTCTTTAATAATCTAAGTTCTGCATGACTTGTCAATGGACCTCCGGCAAGACAGCAACTTCTCTGGGTCCCATTTGGTGTGCTGGAGCCAGTCTGAGGGATGATAGTTAAATCTCAGGAACTTTGGGAGCCAGGTGCTCAGCACAGCCATTGTTAAAATTAAGCTCTACTGGCCCGGCCTAAGTGGCCACAGCCTGTAGCATACGGGACTGTAGGGCTGGCAGCCACACGGCCCACCACAGGTACAGAGCCCTAGATCAACCTGAAACCACGCTGGCTGCATGTGGATAAACTGTATTTTAAAATGTAGGTAAAAATACTTAAAACTCACCACTTCTAACTCATTTACTACACTGTACAATGATCTGTGATCTGATGTTCTTTGCCTCTGTCTGGGAGATAGGTTATAAAATGGTCTGCTTCTTGGCATCTTTTTCCAGCTCTGGCTTCTGTAATCACGTTGGTAGCTTGAAACCCACCTCCACAGGAGTATTTACACTACGGAAATCAGCAACCACCACAAATCAGGGCTTTCTCTCCCAGGGAGCCAATGTTTAAACATCTACCTGCATATATTGACTTCATGCTCCTTATTTGTAAAATAAGCTAGACACTGGGGTCAGCAGATGGTGTGGTGGTTAAGATACTGTATTCCCACCTGGAAAACCACAGTTCAAGTCCCAGACCCAACGGCATGAAAATCACTCTCACTAGGGGTGTGTGTACACATGTGCCCAAAACCCCAAGAGGAGAATAGAGAAGAGACTGTCAGGTGGTCATCCACCATCCCACCTCAGGTGTGATTTCTCACTTTTCCTTCCTCTGTTTCCCTCCAGTAAGCATAGGCAGCCTACGGCAAAACCTAAAGAAAAAAAAAAAAAAAAAAAAAACGGAGCTAGACATTATCTTCCATCACTTCACACTTCAATTCCAATTGCAATGGCCAATGGAAGACAGAAAAGGGAATAATCTTTTTTTTTTCCTTTTTTTGGAGAGGTTTTTGCTATAGAGCGCGTGCACTTGCCAGAAAGAGAAAGACAGAGAGACAGAAAGCGAGAAATCACCCCCCAGGGGTGATGACCACGCTGCAATCCCTTCTCCTCCATTCTCCACTCGGGATCTTGGGCACGCACGCACACGCGCCTGACATGAGTTTAAGCCACCGGGTCCGGGACTCGAACCACAGTCGACTACTTGGGAGTCCAGCGACATAGCCATTACACTAACTGCTGGTCCCAAAAGGGATAATCTTAACACAGTTATCCTCTGTATGTAGAAGCAACCAGTAATACACTCAGATAGGGCAAAACCTCAAGTATAGAAACAGGAAAAAGACACTGGAAGGTGTGTATTCTGTCAATGGGGTGGCAGGTATGGAGGATAAAAAAAAAAAAAAAGAGCACAGGTTTAAAGCTGCCTCTTTTCCCTCCTCCTCTCTCTATGCTGTGATTACTCCATGAAAGGAATAGCTTCTTGCATACAATCCATGTGATAGCTGCGACTGAACTGTCTTTTGGATATACCTTACATAGTTAACTGAATTGGCAGCTCTCAAAATGATTTATATATATATATATATCAAAAAAGAAAAAGGAAAACAATAACTAGTAACAGACAACGTCCACAAAATCTGTAATTACAGAAAAGGACAAGAAAAGCGGTCCTGCTATTTTAAAAAGAGTCAATCACCACTCAAGATTACTCAAGCATAGCCAAAGCATTTGAATCCTGTCATCACGGGCCATTGTGCAACCCTGAATTAAATACCAACCAAAATCCCAAATCTAGCTATTTTGCTAAAGGATTTCCATGCAAACAAATGATAAAAGAAAAATCTTTATTGTGAGGGGCCCACTATTCATCTTAAGACTTCATTTTAATTTATAAAATTGATATTTGAAAAATTCTTTTCCCAGAGAGAACGTAGCGCACGAAAGGCAAGATAAAGGGCGACCTTTTGCTGGAGTGGCTGAGACGCCCATGCCTATCTCCTCCACGCAGATCCCCTCTGGCATCAACGGCGGGGTCTCATCTCGCTAATGAATTAGTCGTCCCTTTCTCTGCCACCATAACCTCCGACTCCCAGGGAAGGAGGACATACAAGAGTTACATGGCAGGTAGAGAATGAGGAGAACCGAGAATCTGGAAAATGAAGAGCTGACACTACAGTAAGGGTTTTTGCCTTGACATCTCACTCCTATCAGAAGGAAGATTTGAATGAGGATGGGAATGGGAAGGACAATGGAGGAACGTCACGACAGATTTTAATTTTTAATTTTTTTTTTAGAGGTTGTTGCTATAGGGCACGTGTGCTCTCCAGACAGAAAGAGAGAGAGAGAGACAGAGAGATAGAAAGCGAGAAATCACACCCCAGGAGGGGATGGTCACACCGCAATCCCTTCTCCTCCATTCTCCTCTCGGGATCTTGGGCATGCACACACACACGCGTCCGGCATGAGTTTAAGCCACTGGGTCCGGGAATCGAACCGCGGTCAACTACGTGGGAGTCCAGCGACATAGCCATTATGCTAACTCATGTCACGACAGTTTTTAAATAAAAGGCCATCCCTGGGATCAAAGGCATCATCACCAATTACGGAACACTCTGGGTACAAGAAATTGTGCCAACTGCTTTACGATCATTCCATTTTATAGATGAGAAAGTAGGCCTCAGAGAATTTAAGCAAGACCTCAAGAAAAGAAACAGGAAAAAGCCACCGGAAAGTAAATGTTCTTCCAGTTGGGGGAGGGGGGTCAAAAACAAAAACTCCAGAATGAGGACAAAGAAACAAAAAGCGAAGTTTAAGATCTAAGTGGTAGAGCACGGAATTGGGGTGGGCTCAGAGCACAGTAACCCAAAATATGGTACCTTGGCATACGGAGTATTTCGTGCTGAAGGAAGTTGAGAAAACAGCAGAGGCAGGAAGGCCCAGGACCACTCTCTGGCCTCCTTCTGCCCATTTCTCCTGAGAACTGCTATAAAAAGAATTCTCTGACCTGCCTCCCAAGACCAGAAAGGATCTGAACAAACAGGTCCTCTCCCAGAGCTGCTTACCATTTGCCATCCAAACGCACTGGCCTTCCAGTCAAACTGCTGCATGGCTATGAAAATACACTGCTTTTCCTAGGCCTTGCTGTCTTCATTTTCTGAAGGTTTCCGTGCCATTTACAATTTACATTAAATACATTTGTTATCCTTTTCTCACATTAATCTTTTTGTTCTTTTTCTTTTTTTTTTTTTTTGACTAGCTCTCAGTCAGTAAGCTTGTGGTAGGTAAATAAAAGATATTCTTTTTTTTTTTGTTCCCCAACAGTTTCTGGCACCCAACTTGAGGGAGATGAGAAACCCCACTAACTGCAGAACATGCAGACAAGATCCCGAAGCAACGGACTTAAAAGAGTGGCGAAAGGTGAGAATTTTCAGCAAGGTCAGCTCCCCCAGGCCTCTGCCAGTGGTGTCCAGCCAAAAGTGGAAGGAAGAATCTTTCTAACAGTGTAAGAGTTCTTTCTCTGCCTGCTGACTTATTTCTATTTCTGACAATAGCCAGTTTAACTGGGATGACATAGTATCTCATGGTAGTTTTGATTTGCATTTCCCTAATGATTAATGATGCTGAGGATTTTTTTCATGTTTGTTTGTCATTATTTTTTTTTGAAGAAGTTTTTCCTATAGGGTGTGTGCACTTGACAGAGAGACAGAAAGCGAGAAATAACCACCAACCCCCCCGCGGGGGGGGACTGTCATGCCGCCATCCCTTCTCCTTCATTCTCCTCTCAAGATCTTGGGCACGCACACACGCACCCAGCGTGAGTTTAGGCCACCGGGTCCAGGACTCGAACCACGGTTCACTACATGGGAGTTCAGTGACGTAGCCATTACACCATCTGCTGGTCCCTGTTTGTCTTCTAGTTATTTATTTATGTATTTGTTTATTTATTTATTTTTAAGATTTTTGCCACGGGGCACATGTGCTTTCTGGAGAGAGACAGAAAGAGAAGTAAAGAAACTGTCCCCAGCGGAGATAGCAACTGCAATCCTTTCTCACTCTCCTCTTGGGATTTTAGACATGTAAACACATGCACTCACTGGGTTTTTCTTTCTTTCTTTCTTTTTTAAAGAATTATTTTTATTTAACTTTATTTATTTATTTATTTAGAGACGGACAGAGTGTGTGTGTGTGTGTGAGAGAGAGAGAGAGAGAGAGAAGAGGAGAGGAGAAGGGAAGGAGAGAGAGAGAGAGAGAGGAAAGGAGAGGAGAGAAAGCTGCCAGGTCCAGGATTCAAACCGTAGTTGGCCATATGGGAGTCCAGCACCCTTAACCACCATGCTACCTGCTGGTCCCCCCACTGGATTTTTCAAGCCACCAGGTCCAGGACTCTAACTTCAGAGTCAGTCAGGTGGATCCAATGCCTTAACCACCACACTACCTGCTGGTCCCATTTGCCCATTTTTAAATCATATTAATTGGTTTTATGCTTCTTGGTTATTTACGTTCTTTGTATATTCTGGTTATCAATCCCGTGTCAGATAAACAGTTTGCAACTTTTTATTTTTCCCTATTCTGAGCTGTCTCTTCGTTCTGTTGACTGTTTCTTTACTGTGCAGAAGCTTTTTAGTTTGTTATAATCTCATTTGTCTATTTTCACTTTTAATACCTGTGCTTTTAAGATTTTATTCAAAAACTCTTTGCCTGTACCAATGTCCTGAGGTCATTCCTCCAATTAAAAATTAATTAATGAATTAAAATAACACAGGCTTGGGACCAGCAGTTAGCATAATGGCTATGTCACTGGACTCCCACGTAGTTGACCACAGTTCGCGTCCCAGACCCAGTGGCTTAAAACTCACGCTGGGCACGTGTGCATGTGTGCCCAAGATCCCAAGAGGAGAATGGAGGAGAGGGGATTGTGGCGTGGCCATCCCCCTTGGGGGGTGATTTCTCGCTTTCTGTCTCTCTGTCTCTCTGTCTGTCTGGCGAGCGCACGCGCCCTATAGTGAAAACCTCTCCAAAAAAATAAAATAAAATAGCACAGGCTTAAAAACAAGTTTTTAGAAAGAGGAATTCCTTTTCAGCTTCAGATTAACAAGAGAGTATCTCTTGTTGGATTTCACTCTTCCATAAACTTGGTTTGGGGATACCTATTTATTATCGATCCTGTCCCTCTCGGGGACAAAGATCTATTTTCTGTTTGTCTCCTTTTGTGTCCTCAGGGATCAGTTTTATGACCAGTGAGAATATTCTCTCCAGTCTCTGCCAGGCAGGGGGTACCAATATATCAGGCAGCCAGTCAAACAGGCTGGGAACCTAAACGTTTCTTTTGTCCAACTGTGCGAGCTCTCAGGGGAGTTTACGATAATAGGTGTCCCTGTGCATAAGGGAGTTTGTTATACTTTGGTTCTTTTGTTAGTTGCCTTTCTGGTGTCACAGACTAGTGGGTCTCTGACTAGAGGTATCCCCTCTTCCATGGGAGACCGGAGACATTATTTTGTCCTAAACCATCTATGGCAACAAAGCTCTCTTCTTTCTTTTGACTGTCTTTGGGAGTGGTTCTGGATCTTGAAAGGACTACACCTTTTTTGAAAAGATCTCCGTAATTCATGGTTAAGTCCTAAGAGATGTGTTGGTACTGATTGTTTTTTCTTTTTTTTTGGCGGGGGGGGAGGGTTTTGCTTTAGGGGGCGTGTGCACCAGACAGAGAGAGAGAGACAGAGAGACAGAAAGCAAGAAATCACCCCTGGGTGGATGGCCACGCCGCAATCCCTTCTCCTCCTTTCTCCTCTCGGGATCTTGGGCACGCACGCACATGTACGTGGCGTGAGTCTAAGTCACCGGGTCTGGGACTCGAACCGCGGTCGACTATGTGGGAGTCCAGCAACATAGCCATTACGCTAACTGCTGGTCTTTGGTGCTGATTTTGAGTCACTTGGTAAGTACCTTTGGTTTAAAAAATAATAATAAAAGTTAAAAAAAAAAGTTAAATGCTGCCAGGAATATTTACTGTTTTTCCTGTCTGAAACCAGATAATAAGATATTTGAAAATACTTTTAAAGAAAGAGCTGTATGGTCAGAGGCTGGCTTAAATGCAAGCTGAAATACAGTCTGTTTCTTGAAGACCTTTCTGTTCTCTTCTCCTATGGGAACTTCTCACATAACTGACGCCCCTCTTAAGCTCTACTAGCTATATGATCTACGTCCTCTTCTGACTCCTTTCTTCTCGGCATGATTTTGGCTAAGGAAAATGTGGAACTTCACTGGCATCTTTGGGAACAAGATCTCCTCAAACTGGCTGCTATGAAACTTATTCACATATGCTTCAGTTCCTCGGGTACTGAGACAAGAGAAAAACAAAGTAACTCTATTGTACTTATCCCTGGAGTCCATCTTAGTAGATTCAACCTTAGGCAAATCAGTCTTTCATTTCTGCCTTTTTTTTTGGAGAGGTTTTTGCTACAGGGTGTGTGCGCTCGCCAGACAGAGACAGAGAGACAGAAAGCGAGAAATCACTTCCCAGGGTAGATGGTCTCGCCGCAATCCCTTCTCCTCCATTCTCCTCTCAGGATCTTGGGAATGCACACACACGCACCCGGCGTGAGTTTTAAGCCACTGGGTCTGGGACACGAACCGCAGTCGACTACATGGGAGTCCAGCGACATAGCCATTATGCTAACTGCTGGTTCCCTCATTTCTGCCTTTCACTTCACAATGAGTCTTCTAGAGCCTAACCTTTTACCGCCCTTACCATAGATTTAGCATACTGCTTAACTAATAGCAGTTAATAATAACCTTGCTGAGTCTCTAACCAAGCCTCCTCCCATCAGACTGGCTGAAGATTTTATCAGCTCAAGCGTTAGGAAACCACACCTAGACTCTCAGCTGCTTCTAAACCATGATCTAAAGGTTGTCTTGACTAACTCCATTTTGCTCCTACTGCCTTGTTAATCCCTGCCAGTTGTTAAGCCCCTTGAAGAGAATGGAGACTGGCCATTCAGTCCTGCATGCCCCAGACAGAAATGCCCTGAAGCAGTGATTGCCCACCCCCCACGCCATCATGTCTCCTTGTGAACCTACCCAAAGACAAAAATCAGGCCTCCTTGTCATTCCAGAATACGACAATGAATAATCTGTCCTTTGTTTCTAGATGCACCTCACACTGACCTCTAAGATTTATATTTTGTCCAGTAAAGCAGAGACAGTTACGGACTGTATGAGCATTAAACTTTATCATCGGTTCACATGTACAGGGAAAAACATAGTGTACATCGCGTCAGTACTATTCAGTTGCAGGCATTCACTGGGGATCTTCGGACACATCCCTTGTGGATAAGGGATCTGCTTTCTCGCCGGTGCTGGCCTTACTGAATACATGGTTTTTCTATTCACTAATTCTTTTCTCTATGTAAAGCAGTATGGAGCACAGACCTGATTCCTGATCCTCAGAGTGAGCATCCCTGTCCATCCCAGCATCACTCTTTGATTCTTCCTCTTTCCTCCATTCTTCTGTCCACCCCTGTTAGCCTTTTGCCTTCCCACTCTAGTCCTTTAATCACGTTGATTTTAGGACCCTGTTCTCAAGGGCTCAGGGTCCCCCAAAAGTAAATATCTGAGGCTAAAAGCAGAAAAACGACCTAACTGGAAATAGATTAGGTGACAGTTGCCATAAGTCTCCTCAGTCTCTCAGGTAAAATTTAGTGCATGGTTGGGACCAGCAGTTAGCATAATGGCTATGCCGCTGGACTCCCATGTAGTCGACCGAGTCCCAACTCGGCAACTTAAACTCACGCCGGGCGCGTGTGCCCAAGATCCCGAGAGGAGAATGGAGGAGAAGGGATTGTGGCGTGGCCATCCCCCTGGGGGGTGATTTCTCGCTTTCTGTCTCTCTGTCTCTTTCTGTCTTTCTGGTGAGCACACATGCCCTATAGCAAAAACCTCTCCAAAAAGAAAAAATAAAAAAAATTAGTGCATGGCTTCTATAAAAAAAATTTCTAACAGTAATCAAAAATACCCCAAAACTCCTTCTTGAAAAAAACATGCATGCTTTTTCTGTGCCTCAGAAATATAACTTTCCTACACTATTTTCCTGTCTTCTTTATAATCTGATAGGTATCTTTTGGGAAATAAAAACTTTAAGAAGATGACTATCATGAGGGAAAAATAAGAAACTATTTGAAAACTGGGCAAGTGAAAAATCTTAAAAAGCATTTTCCACAAATATTAGTACAAAGCTTTAGCCATTTGCTACAGTTTCAATATTATCTCCTTCAAATGCAGGTGTTTTTGAATATGATACCATTAAAAAGCCTTTAAGAGGTGATTAGTGACTGATGAGGACTCCTCCCTCCAAGGGTATGGATGCCCTAACAAGGGGCTTGACACACGCAGTACGTCTCTCTGTCTCTCTGTCTCTCTGTGTGTTTCTGGCAAACACATGCACCCTATAGCAAAAACCTCTCAAAAAAAAATATATATATATAAGAACTTTCCTTCTGTTTGTATGTTTGTTTATCTATGTACACATGTTTGTATATTATATATACTTGACATCCTTTTTCTACCCCTCAATGATATTATCAAATTAATTTATACAATTCTTTAAAGAGGTTCTATTCAAACTGGTTTAGAGAAAAAGGAATGCTCATGTAAATTAAATACAGTAGTTCCTCTCTTATCCTCAAGGTATATGTCCTAAGATCTCCAGTGAATGCCTGAAACTCTGAATAGTACTGACCCTATGTACACTATGTTTGTCCCTGTACATACATACTGATGATAAAGTTTAATGTACGTAGTAGACAAAGTAAAAGATAAACAATAATAACTAGTAATAAAACAGAACAAAATAATAGTACATTGTAATAAAACTTACGTAAATGGGATCTCTCTTTTTCTCTCAAAATATTTAAAGGCGCTGTGTTCACCTATTTTGAATTGCAATTGACCAAAGCAAATGAAGTCACACAGGAGGACTACTATATTCCTAAAACTCTCAGAAACATAGGAAATAACCCAAATTCTTTTCAAGTCCATGTGATCAGGGATAACCTTTGGTAAATAAACCTGGTTTTAAGATTGTTGGTAAAACAAAGCAAGAATGTCTTCAGAATTATCAGTATTAGCTATAGTGCGGACATGTATTTTTTACCTGGTTTATTAGTTTATGTTATATCTACTGGATATTTAAGATTACAAAACTGTAAATCTAATCAAAGAGCAAAATGTACAATAAAAAGGAATTGCTAGATGGAGGAAAGTGACAGAGAGAAAAGAGAGAGGAAGCGAAAACAATGTTTAACTTTTTGTCTCTTGGCTTTTGTAGTATTTTTAATATTTGTCTAATTTGCCAACAAGATAATAACATGGTCTAGTGGCTAAGGAGGCCAGATTCTGCATGGGCAGCCATGTGGTTTGAACCCTAGCCCCTGGATTGAAGAACTTGCTGGGCATATGTACATGAATGGCCCAAATCCCAACAGGGTACAGAAACAGAAAAGAAACTGCAACATGACCACCACACTCCAGAGCCGTAGGTAGGGGTAGGGTGGGAAAGGGGGAAGGTACTGTCTCCTTCTCTCTTCGTCTCTCTCTAGCAAATGCCAAAATCCATGGCAATTAAGAAAAGATGATAGCCAGCTATGTCTCATGTATCATGAAATATTCATGAGCAATTCAAGAAATGTTAAAAGTGAATTAAATAAGATATAAATAAAAGTTTATATTTTCTTACTGAAAATTCAGTAAGAATTATATTTTTGGGACCAGCAGTTGGCATAATGGCTATGTCACTGAACTCCCATGTAGTTGACCGCGGTTCGAGTACCGGATTCGGTGGCTACACATGTTTGTATATTATATATACTTGACATCCTTTTTCTACCCCTCAATGATATTATCAAATTAATTTATACAATTCTTTAAAGAGGTTCTATTCAAACTGGTTTAGAGAAAAAGGAATGCTCATGTAAATTAAATACAGTAGTTCCTCTCTTATCCTCAAGGTATATGTCCTAAGATCTCCAGTGAATGCCTGAAACTCTGAATAGTACTGACCCTATGTACACTATGTTTGTCCCTGTACATACATACTGATGATAAAGTTTAATGTACGTAGTAGACAAAGTAAAAGATAAACAATAATAACTAGTAATAAAACAGAACAAAATAATAGTACATTGTAATAAAACTTACGTAAATGGGATCTCTCTTTTTCTCTCAAAATATTTAAAGGCGCTGTGTTCACCTATTTTGAATTGCAATTGACCAAAGCAAATGAAGTCACACAGGAGGACTACTATATTCCTAAAACTCTCAGAAACATAGGAAATAACCCAAATTCTTTTCAAGTCCATGTGATCAGGGATAACCTTTGGTAAATAAACCTGGTTTTAAGATTGTTGGTAAAACAAAGCAAGAATGTCTTCAGAATTATCAGTATTAGCTATAGTGCGGACATGTATTTTTTACCTGGTTTATTAGTTTATGTTATATCTACTGGATATTTAAGATTACAAAACTGTAAATCTAATCAAAGAGCAAAATGTACAATAAAAAGGAATTGCTAGATGGAGGAAAGTGACAGAGAGAAAAGAGAGAGGAAGCGAAAACAATGTTTAACTTTTTGTCTCTTGGCTTTTGTAGTATTTTTAATATTTGTCTAATTTGCCAACAAGATAATAACATGGTCTAGTGGCTAAGGAGGCCAGATTCTGCATGGGCAGCCATGTGGTTTGAACCCTAGCCCCTGGATTGAAGAACTTGCTGGGCATATGTACATGAATGGCCCAAATCCCAACAGGGTACAGAAACAGAAAAGAAACTGCAACATGACCACCACACTCCAGAGCCGTAGGTAGGGGTAGGGTGGGAAAGGGGGAAGGTACTGTCTCCTTCTCTCTTCGTCTCTCTCTAGCAAATGCCAAAATCCATGGCAATTAAGAAAAGATGATAGCCAGCTATGTCTCATGTATCATGAAATATTCATGAGCAATTCAAGAAATGTTAAAAGTGAATTAAATAAGATATAAATAAAAGTTTATATTTTCTTACTGAAAATTCAGTAAGAATTATATTTTTGGGACCAGCAGTTGGCATAATGGCTATGTCACTGAACTCCCATGTAGTTGACCGCGGTTCGAGTACCGGATTCGGTGGCTTAAACTCACACCAGGCGTGTGTACATGCGTACCCAAGATCAGGGTGATTGCTCGCTTTCCGTCTCTCTGTCTCTCTCCATCATCATGTGCCCTATAGCAAAAACCTCTTGAAAAATAAATAAATAAATAAAAAGGAAACATACCTCTGGGTAGAGAAGACTAGGGAATGAGACACTTGCAGGCACTGAGGGAATAGTAAAAAGGCCCTGAGTTAGGAAAAGGGTGCTTACCACTGGTTGGTGAAAGCACAGTGAATAGAAGAGAGTGACACACAGTGAGACTGGAGAGACGGACAGGGCCAGAACATGTACAGTCTTGGCTGTCTTCATATGGGTTAGCATTTCCTTCTAACTACAATGGCAGACCACTGGAGGGTTTTAAACGAGGGAGGAATAGCATCCGAATTACACTGAAATCATCACTCTGGTTGCTATTTAGCAAGTGTGCTTAAGGAGAACCAGGGCACCAATTAGGAAGCTGAAGGAATAACAGAGGCGGTGGAGATAAGAAATGGCCAACCAGGGACCAGCAGTTAGCATAATGGCTATGTCGCTGGACTCCCACGGTGTCAACCGCGGTTTGCGTCCCGGACCCGGTGGCTTAAAACTCACACCGGGCGCGTGTGCGTGTGTGCCCAAGATCCCAAGAAGAGAATGGCGGAGAAGGGATTGCGGCATGGCCATCCCCCCCGGGGGGTGATTTCTCGCTTTCTATCTCTCTGTCTCTTTCTCTCTGTCTGGCGAGTGCACGCGCCCTATAGCAAAAACCTCTCCCAAAAAAAAAAGAAATGGCCAACTGCATTTTGAACAACCACTATTAACAAATGTAAATAGAATATAATGGCTGAGGAAATAAGATGCAGGAATGACTCCGAAGCTGTTTTTTCCTAAGGTGACTATATAAATTGTTAGGAGTTAAACTGCATCCCCCCCAAAATATATATTGAAGTCCTAACTTCTAGTAGGAAACAGGGTCTTTGTAGCTGTCATTAGTCAAGTCAGGGTAAGGTCATACTAGAGAAGGATGGGGCTTTAGTCCAATACAACTGGTATCCTTATGAGAAGAGGAGAGAGACACAGAAAGAACACCATGAAGGACAGAGACACGCAGAGAAAAGTATGCCCATGTGGCAACCAAGGCCGAGACCGCAGTGATGCATCTACAAGCCACAGAGTGCTAAGGATTGCTGGCAAACACCAAAGTGAGAAGAGGCAGGAAGGACTCTATGCCACAGGTTTCAGAGGAAGCATGGCTCCATGGACACACCAGCTTCAGACTTCTAGCCTCCAGAACTGTGAGACAATCCATTTACACTGTTTTAAGTCATCCTGATTAAGGTATTTTGTCGTGGCCATCCTAGGCAACCAAAGGATCCTACCACATGGAAGCGAGAACCATTACTGAAGGTTGATAAGACTACAGAAGGGGCTGGGATGGAAAGGGTGAAGGTGCGAATAAGTACGAGAGTTCTACTTCAGATTGTCTGTTAGGCATCCAAGCATAAGAACTTTGACTGGCCAACAATAAAATGGAAAAGGGACGGTAAACTGATTCTTATATAAAATATGTCTGGCATTACTGCAAGCCAGGCTTTCCCACAGGTCCCTTATGGAACACTAGTTTGGCAAGATATTAATAGGGTTTTATTTTTTTATTTTTAGTTTTAGTTTTTGTTTGTTCATGTGTTGTTTGTTTGTTTGTTTTTAGTTTTTGTTAAAGGGCATGTGTGCTCACCAAAAAGACAGAGAGAAAAGGTGAGAGATCCCCCCCCCTCCCAGAAGGTTGGGTGGGGGCATGGCCACATCACAGTCCCTTCTCCTCCAGTCTCCTCTCAGGATTTTGGCCATGCACGCACATGAACCCAGGGTGATTTTCAAGCCTCCAGGTCTGGGACTCAAACTGCACAGCCGGCCATAACCTCCACACTACCTGCTGGCCCCAGATATTAATAGATTTTACAAGGAAAAATGCTTGGGAAATTCTGGGTTAAATAAAGTTTAATGCACTTCCTTGTTATAGAACATCTCACAGTACTTCAATAACAGACAACAAGTGTTTCTTTCATTCTAACACTACTCTTAGACAAACCCTAAAACCAGGGCTTTAAAACATAACCAGATGAAGAAATGAAGTCCCAGGTTAAATCATTTTCTCCTCCCTCCTCAACCATTAAGCAGCAAAGCTGGAATCTGAAGCCATATCGAGATGATTCTAACTCTATGCACTTCCCATGTATCACTATCTAAGCGACATAATATAACCAAATCAGTCTAGGTGTAACTTTTGATTAAAGTAGAATTCTGGTTAAACTGGATTATCTTGGCTTATAATTTGCTCTCTGCTCTTTCTTTTTAAAGTTTTTGCTATAGGGCATGTTGGCTTGCCAGAGAGAGAGAGGGAAAGTGAGAAGTCACCCACCAGGAGAGATGGTTATGCCACAGTCCCTTCTCCTCCACTTTCATCTTGGCATTTGGGACACACAAGCACATGTGCCCGGTGTGATTCTTAAGGTGCCAGGTCTAGGACTCAAACCATGAAGTCAACCATGTGGGATCTAGTGCCTTAACCTCCATGCCACCTGCTGGCCCCATTCTTTCATTTTCTTTTAAGGTTTTTCCTTTCTTTGAAACCAGAAAGAAAGGAAGGGGAAAGGCAGGAACCAACAGGTGGGGAGAAGATGAAGGATGAGGGAAAGAGAGAGGGGGAGAGAGCAAGAAAAGCACCTTGGCAGGCTCTCAGCCTCAGCCAGCCCCAGATCATGGGGCGGTTCTAGCATAGGGAGGTCTCTGGATGCAAATCCAGAACTAGAACAAGATCCAGAACCCTCCCTTGGGTCAACTTCACCAAATATTGTGTTATCACTGCAACATTAATGGGTCCCAAGCCACCACCATTCTTGAGAGGAGTTACTGCAGTTCAAGAGAGGCCCATGTTGACTGGGCAACTTGTCAAGTAGTGACATTCTAGTCAATAGTAGGGCTGGGACAGACTCCACGTTAACTGGGCCTTCCACTCATTTAACTAATAACTTTAGTCTACTATATAACAGACTTCAA
The DNA here is from genome assembly GCF_000334495.1 of Tupaia belangeri chinensis. NCBI lineage: Eukaryota > Metazoa > Chordata > Mammalia > Scandentia > Tupaiidae > Tupaia > Tupaia belangeri. Next base: position 184,652 of record NW_006159645.1, read on the forward strand.
TCCAGGCACAAAAGACAAAAGCGACAGTGTTTGCCTTTGTGAAGTTTACCATCCAGTCGGAAAGAGAGAGAGATGAATACTACTAAAAAAAAAAAAAAAAAAAAAACCCTGAAGCACAGTAAAGGGACAGAGCGATGGGGTCCAAGAATGGTATTACGATAGATAGGGTGGTCAGGGACGATCCCTCGGAGGTGGTGATATATGAGCAGATCAGAAAGACTTGAGCGAGTTGCATGTGAATATCTACGAAGAGGAGAATTCTGGGCCTGATAACAGTGACGGCAAAGACCCTATAACAGGAGACAACAAGGTAGAAAGCCAGCATGGCTGGAGTCCAGCGAGTGATGGACAGAGCAGTACACAAAGGAATGAGGAATCAGATCATGCAGGGTGCCGAAAGCCAGCATGTGTTTTAGGGACCTGCATCTTCCCAGCTACAGATGTTTCAATCACTGCAAAGGGAACCTAACAGCATAACACTCCTGGCCTCTTGCTGGTCCCTTCCTCGCTCCATGATAGGTAAAGGTGGCCAACAGAAAAACTTATTTTATTGGTACATTTGGGTAAACTGGCCACATTCGGCTCCACCAGCTCTAACACACTTGGGGAGGTCCCTGGATGCATTGCTTCTCTGTTGACACGGTGGTGGCCTGTGGATTATTGGGCAAGTCTGCTCGACTCTGGGCTTCAGCCCAAAAGTAAAAGTTCCATCCCAAACTAGCTCCCCTCAGTAATAAAGATGATGTTTTGCTATCCACTCATCTTGCCTTTTTGCCTTTTTGTCTTTTTTTTTTGGGGGGGGGCAGTCAGAGGGCACACATGCTAATCAGAGACAGAGAAACACAGGAAGAGAGAAGAGAGGGAGAAAGCACCACCCAGTGGGGCATGGTCACACCACAATCCCTTCTCCTCCATTTCTCTATCCTGTTGGGATGTGAGGCATGCAGGTACATACACCTGGTATGTTTTTCAAGTTGCCGCGGCCAGGATACAAACTGTGGTCAAACATGTGAGATCCAGTTTCCTTAACTATTAGGCCATAGGGGCATGCCCTTTTTGTTTCATTTCTCCATTTCTTCAGAACTCAAAAATAGAAGGTACTATGTTTTGGGATCCCTCAGAAACCTTAACAAGAATGGAATTTGGGGTTCATCCTAAGTTTAACCACTCGATTCGACGGTCTCTGCTCTCCTGAAGGCATGCCATGATGTACACAACTGAAGAACGGCATGGTTATTAGTTCCAGCTGCATCTCCCACCTTCAGAATTTGCAATTCCATACAGCCTGATTTGCTCAGGCCAGCCCAGGAAAGGGCGAGCATGAGAAATGATCTCTAAGCAACCAAATGTCTTTCACACAGATAATCAAATGGAAACGAAGTCACTGGATCCTCTCAATAGGTACTGTAAATCAGATATGCCTAGATCCAAGGTGGAGGTAACAGAAAAGGTCCATGAACCGATTCACCTGGTTCTTGAGCTACTGAAACACCTATCCATTATTGCTCCTGTCAGCAGTTTCTGAAAGCAAAGCAAAAGTATTTTCACTGCTACTAGCTGAATTCAGACTTCTCTCCACACCATCTTGCTAAAATCATTACTAATCACAAGAAAAATTTCAGCCTTCATGTTAATCAACTTTTCTGACGTGTTGGCATTGCCCCTTTTGTGATTTATTTTGGTCTTGCCTTCCATTGGGCTCTTGGGAAAGTCATGATGCATGTTTAGACAGAACAATACATCATGACTTTCCTGATGACCTAATATAACCTGTGCTTTGATAGAGCTTCTGGAGTTTCCTCCATAGTTCCCTCTTCTGCTGCCTGTTTCTTACATATTGGGTTTCCAGGGCCCTATCCGTGGCTCACAGCTTATCTCACTCCTCACACACTCTGGAGGGTGGTCTCATCACTTTAACTAGCACTTTCGGCTGACACCACTCAACAAGATGGCCCTTCTCAAAAGCTTCAGGCTCATCTATCCAGATGCTGGCTGAACATTTTCACCTGATGTCCCACGGGTATATTAAACTCAACATGCCAAAATGGAACGTAATCTTTCTTCTAAAATACAGTGAAATGAACACATTTGTTTATTTCTGTTCCCTCATGAAACCTCTTCAAAATATGAGTAAAGACACTTTTTAAAGGCATAAATCTCATGGCCCAAGAAAATAGGAGAAACAATAGTAACGTGAGACAGATCCAATTTGTGTAGCTATTGCTGTAGATGAAAAGCGAACCAATCATTTGCAGAGAATGAAAGCAGAATAGAAATGAGAAATAAGTTAATTCACATTAGAGAACAACAGAAAGGCTCAAAAATGGTAAGTACTAGATACCGTAGGAGGCAAGTACAAAGCTTAGGACCGAAAATAAGGGAATCAGTAAAAGTCTATAACATATAGGTTCTCAGATCCCCTCCTTCACACTAACAGAGGTAGAGTAAGACTTATTCTACAGACAATTAATTCTCTGGAAAGTTTAACCAGAGCCACCCTAGACTTGGGAATACAAGAAACAGGTGAAGTTGGAGAAGAGGCACCCAACTAAAAACTAAGAAAATCTACATACTGACATACTCCAGGCCTTATACACTCAGCACTAAGAAAGCTGGCAGTTGGGACCAGCAGATGATGTAATGGTTACAGTGCTGGACTCCCACATAGTTGACTGGTTCAAGTCCCCAACCTAGAGGCTTAAAATTCACACCAGGTATGTGTGCATGCATGCCCAAAATCCTGGGAAGAGACTAGAAGAGAAGAGATTGTGGTGTGGCCATCCCCCCTAAGGGGGTGATTTCTTGCTTTCTGTTTTTCTCTCTCTGTCTCTCCAGCAAGTGCACATGCCCTATAGCAAAAACCTCTCTACAAAAAAAAAAAAAAAAAGTTGGTAGCAAGGACTATAAGACTCCATCCTTCACCCTCTGCAGGCAACTGAAGAATTCTCCTCTGCAATACTGAATCCTCTTAGAGAAAGGACCTACACATAATGACATGTCTGGTCCTCCAATGGAACATCCTAAATCCCACAGATCAACTTGGAGAGCTGGGAAATGGCTGACAAGCCCCTTCAATGCAGTGGGGGTTCCAACCAATGAACTAGTTTCTGGCTTACTGCTGTTCGATTTCCAGACCTAGTGGCTTGGAACTCACACTAGGAGCATGTCTTTGCGTGCCCAAAATCCCAAGGAGAAAAGGGATGTGGCATGGCTATCCTCCCTGGGGAGTTATTTCTCACTTTCTCTCTCTGTGTGTCTTCAGCAAGTACACACGCCCTATAGGAAAAATCTCTCTTAAAGAAAATAAAAAAGGAAAAAGGAGGAATATGGTCAGCAGATGGTGTGGTGGTTAAGGCACTGGACTCTCACACAGTTGACTGTGGTTTGACTCCCAGGCTTGGGTGCTTGAAAATCACACCAGGCACATGTGTGTGCATGTCCACGATCCCCAGAGAAGGATGGAGGAGAAGGGATGCAGGGTGACTATCCTCCCTGGGAGCTGATTTCTCATTTTTCCTCTCACTGTATCTCTCTCTCTCTCTCTGGCAAGCACACCCATCCTATGGCAAAAACTCAACCTCCCCCCAAAAAGGGGGGGGGGAATAAAGGTAATACAATTAGGAGATTAGTTCTGAAAGACCAAGCCTTGGCTCATAGGAGTCCCAATGATACAGGGCAGATAAAAATTACAGGATTAAATGATCAAATAAATAATATAAAACATCTAGCTTGGGGGCTGGCAGGTGATGTGGTAGTTAAGGATGCTTGACTCCCATGGGGCCAACGGCTGCCCAAGTCCTAGAACTGGTGGCTGGCTTTCTCACTTTCTCTCTCTATAATCATTTTACTTAACTTTATATATATATTTATATATTTTAAATTACTTTATTTTTTATATATAAATATATTTTTTAATTATATAAATTTGAAAAATTTAGCAGTGGTATAGATGTGATTTTCTGTACCTAAAGGATCCACTGAATTCCCAGATCAAAGAATATAAAGACATAAAACAGATTCCAGAAATAAAGAGACCATAATAGACTTGAGACAGATGATATAAAAATGGCACTAGACTTTTTAAAACCAGCACCAGTAGTCAAAAGGTACTGGGAAAAAAATACCCCTTCAAAATTCTGAGAAAAAAAATTTTTCAAACTAGAATTGTATATTCAGCCAAACTATCAATCAAGTAGAAGGACAAATTAAAGACATTTGTTCGGGAGTATGTAAGATTTTAATTTTTTTAAATTTCTTATTTACATTTAATTATTCCACATCTTTGTGGGGTACAATACAGATTTTCAAAGCATTCAGGCCCACTGCAATAATCAAATAAAAGCTATTGCCATAATCACCACTTCCTGTATAAGATTTTTAAAAAGTGATTCTCATATACTTCTCAGGAGGCGGCTGGCCATTATGTCCCACCAAAACAAGAAACTAAACCAAGAAAGAGGAAGACATGCAATTGCAATAACAGGGTTAGCAAAAGAGAGAGGGGAAGTGCAGGTACAAAACGACAGCCATGCCTATAGAGCCACCAGAGCAAATTGGTGGAGAGGTCCTTAAGTGAGAAATACATCCACAACTGATGACTGCCTGAAGTCTCTGTGAAAAGCCACATTGAGGGACCAGCAGTTAGTGTAATGGCTATGTCGCTGGACTCCCATGTAGTCGACCATGGTTCGAGTCCCGGACCTGGTGGCTTAAACTCACTCTGGGCGCGTGTGCGTGCATGCCCAAGATCCCGAGAGGAGAATGGAGGAGCGGGGATTGCGGTGTGGCCATCCCCCTTGGGAAGTGATTTCTTGTTTTCTGTCTCTCTGTCTCTCTCTGTCTGTCTGGCGAGCGCATGCGCCTTATAGCAAAAACCTCTCCAAAAAAAAAGAAAAAAAAAAGCCATATTGATAAGGATGCTACTACAGTCCTGCTGGCAAGTTTGGACAAAAGTCTGAATAGAGACAATGAAAATACTCCATAAAGAGGCAACTATTAACTCAACGAAAAGCCTAAAACTACAAGAAAGCAATGGACAGCAATTATAGTATACTGCTTGGTTCACTGTGGAGCAATACTTAGTAAGGCGAAATGAGAGGGCTAGGTGATGGTGCAGTGCACTGGATTCACCTGGGAAAGATCCTGGGTTTGCATCCTGCGGCTCCCTGAGTATGCTGGGTATGTGGGTGCCCATGATTTTGACTGGCTGAGGCTGGAGGTGAATCGTGGCCTGAGATCCTCTGGGACTGTCTGTCTCTCTCTCTCATCTACTCTCTCTCTCTCTCTCAAGAAAAAAATAAAATAAAATCTTATTCCAAATGTTGAAAACAGTATCGGTTTAAGAAAAACTTAGTAGAATCCAGTAATTCTGGTACCACTTGGTCTCAGTGTGCTATTACTATGGTAGCCATAAGTTATTGCACTGAAATTGATGAATGTATTAAACAGTTATCCAAATTTTAAGGTACGATAATCTTTATAAAATATTGTTCATAAATAAATAAATAAATGTTCGAAAAACAAATAAGTTAAATGTTAGATATTAATTTATTTCTTTAAAAAAACCTTGTACTATTGAGTTATCAGAAAAGTCATGGCACATTTTTGCATAGAAAAGTATTTTTAAAAGTTATAACTTTTCCGACTATGCAATATTTGGACAGGGTGGAGGAAAATTGGGAAATAAAATTTATGGATGGGCTAAATTCTAACCTTGCTGAATAAGAAATCAATAGGAAACGCTCCAAATGGATGAAAAGTACAACTGTAAAGTCAATAAACCAAGAAGATCAGGCATAATTTTAGAGAAGTTAAACATTAAAAGAAACAGTAAAAAGTATGGGAGGAGGTCACAGAGATAAGGGAAGGGGGGGTGAAGAAAAGGATTAAAAAATTTTATGAGAATTACATTACTTGGATTTTTCACCAATATGTATCTATTTTCTTGACAAAAATCAAAAGTAATTAAGAAGAACTAAAAAACTAAACTTACTATTTTCTTTCCTAAATTTGTTCTTACTTCTCTATTTTTCTGTCTTGGTTCAAAATACTCCCAATTCACCCAAGTACTGAAACTAGAACCATAGGATTTGTTATTGACTTACCCATTTCCCTCTGGCTGCTTCCCCACACCAATCTCCAAGTCAATCTCCTAATGTCCGAATCCATCCCTCCTCTTTAACCCTACTCCATAATCTACTCCGATTTCTTGGGGACCAGCAGTTAGCATAATGGCTATGTCGCTGGACTCCCATGTGGTAGACCGCAGTTTGAGTCCCAGACCCGGTGGCTTAAACTCACGCCGGGCGCGTGTGCGTGCGTGCGTGCGTGCCCAAGATCCCGAGAGGAGAATGGAGGAGAGGGAATTGCGGCATGGCCATCCCCCTGGGGGGTGATTTCCTGCTTTCTGTCTCTCTGTCTCTCTCTGTCTGTCTGGCGAGCACACGCGACCTATAGCAAAAACCTCTCCAAAAAAAAAAAAAAAATCTACTCCAATTTCTTAAACATCATTTGCCTGGACTGTTGCAAATCTTCAATCTAGTTTTTAACCCTGATCTTGGCTCTTAGTTAAATCAATCTCTCCATTCTTCACATTTACTACTGTCTTTCTTATATTGGGGTCATGGGATTTACACTCTTAAAATTTGTTACACAACATGACCAATATAGAAGCAGGATACATTCCTAAGTAGGAAGTGAGAAACAGTGGGATGGGATTTAGAGAAGTCAACAGAGAGCTGAACCTGAACAGTCTCGAATGACTGTGCTGAGAATCTTGATTTATATCTTGTAGTGACTAGACTGCTTTACATTCTGAAAAGAATACTATGGCCAATAGCCATAGCATAAGGATGGAGATAAATTGAAAAGACAGAAGGCAGAAAGACCAGTTAATAGGTTTCACAATAATCTAGAATAAAGACAATGGGAGTTTGAACTAGAGCAGAGCAAAACTAATAGTGTAGAGAGGGTAGACTTGGAAGTAATTAAAAGGTGATTTTGGAAGAACCTTATGAGTGACAAAATATCATAGCTGAAGTAGAACAAAAAATGTAGGATAACTCCCAGATCTGACTTAGTTGGCTGGGTGGGTAAGAGGTTATACCATTCATTAAGAATTCCCAGTACTTTATTTTCCCACTAGCGTGTGTATGTACATGTATGCACATGTATGTAAGAAAGAGAGAACCAGATTCCACAGAAAGTAAAACTAGTCTACTGGCTAACCAGCCTGAGACATTCCCAACAGAACACTGACAATGCTTCTGTGTACCACAGCTTTCCCTAATGAACTTTCACCCCATCCTGTCTCTTTCCCACCTTCAAGTCTGCACAGCAACTGCAAAATGACTGACAATGCTTTTCTTCTGAGCAACTGCTACAGACTGCTGAGAGAATCCATTGTTAAACTGCCTTGGCCATTCGACAGCAGGCCATCCAATGGATCTCCTCTTTGTAGATCTTTTGATTCATTCAGCTCAAAGCCAAACCTTTCAGATCCCTCTCCCTAATTTCCTGATCTCTTGGGAGTGTATCCTCCTTTGCTGTAGATAAACTAAGAAACCTAACTTTTCATTACAAATATATTCTTGGTGGTCTTTGGTCAGTGGACGTGTCATTACAAATGTGTTCCTGGTGGTCTTTGGTCAGTGGGCATGTTATTACAAATGTATTCCTGGTGGTTTTTGGTCAGTAGACTGCAAAATCCCACTTGAAAGGTGTACCAAAGAAAATAGAGATGTTAAGGAGATGATGAAATATAAAGAGAGAAGATGGGGGCCAGTCAGTGGTGTAGTGGTTATGTCACTGGACTCCCATATGGCCAACCACAGTCCGAGTTGTGAAGCTGATGGGTTCAAAATCACACTGACCACGTGTGCATGTATGCCCACGATCCTAGGAGGAGAATGGAGGAGATGGGATTGTGGTGAGCCCATCCTCCCTAGGTGATGATTTCTCACTTTTCCTCTTACTATGTTTGTCTGTCTGTCTGTCTGTCTCTCTCTCTCTCTCTGGGGAGCACACATGCCCTAAGGCAAAAACCTCTTTTAAAAAGAGAGAGAGAGAAAGAAAGAGAAAGAGAGAAGAGACAATAAAGACAGGCAGTAGAGGACAGCAGAGGGCTCTCAGCTGAGAGGAGGAGGAAAACCCTCGGCTACAGACTGCATGTGCAGAGGTTCGGATCCCAGTCTTTACTTTGCCAGCAGGCCTATCCTTCAGCAAGTCACTTCACTTCTTCTTGGACTCCAGATCCTTCATTCGTAAATTCTGGGATTATAAAGACTATGGAATTCCCAACATCCCATCCTAGCAGGAATCCCTAGGATAGTTAAAACTCAACCAATGATCTGATTAAAACTACTGCAGGCAGAGTCTCAGTGGTGATTCATGTAGGTTATCTTTTCTTTTTTTTTTTTTCTTTTTTTTGAAGAGATTTTTGCTATAGGGCACGTGCACTTTTCAGAGAGACAGGAAGCAAGAAATCACCCCCCTTCTCCCCGCCCCCACCCCAGGAAGGATGGCCACACCACAATCCCTTCTTCTCCATTCTGTTCTCAGAATCTTCAACATGCACGCGCATGCACTGGGATGAGTTTTAAGCCACCAAGTCTAGGACTCAAACCACAGTCGACTATGAGGGAGTCCAGCGATGGAACCACTACTCCACTGCTGGTCCCAATGCAGGTTATCTTAATGAAAGAAGTTCCATGCATATTCTGGATGCCCAGAACTACACACAGCTGCCAGTGTTGGCTGATCACCTAAGGCTATGTTTTGGTTTATGCTACAAAACTGATTCTATTACATGTTTTTTGAGCATAAATAGTTTTTTGAAAAATCTCTATCAACAAATTCTAAATTGGTGGTTTCCAACAAATTTCTTCTGAAACAGAAGTCTCAGATTTCACAGACACCAGCATTTAAATGCAAGCGTGCAGTGAACTGTGGAGAGTGGTGGATTCACATGGAGTGCCACAGTCTAAGATCAGAAAATCCAACTAAGGCACAAGAGATCCACAATCCTCCAAGCTGAATTAATGCTATACATGCTCCAATTCTTAGAAAGGGAGACAATAAAACAAAACAAATTATTCCCAAATAATTTGCTGATTGCTAATAATATTCTTCCTCAGGTAACCCAGGCAAGCATATTCTTCATTTTCAGAATTAGCTATGGCTGCCACTTTCCCTTGTGTCAAATACAATCCCTATTTCACGGGGGCTACACGTGACTCAGAATGGCTTCATTTTTATTTAACTGTCTATACTTTTTGTTGCTTATGTGAAGATCAAGTCTATCTGGAAAAGAGACTATTATTCAATAAATAAATACATAAATAAGCTGGAGAATTAACTATGAGGAAGAAGAGGAAGCTGGGCAGCTGTTGTCCCCCTCTATTGACGACGCAGCTATTACAAGACATTCTTTCTCAAGATCATTCCAGGTCAGCAGCCTCACTTAGACTGGGCAAAATCCTGCTAAACTCCCATCCCTGCCAATAAGCTGCTTCAGACAGCTTCCTCTACTGGACTTTCACCCAATCCTGCCCCCCTCTCCTACCTCTGTAAGACCGCCTTCTGTTATCTTTGTCAAGTGTAAACTCTTTCAGAACAACTTGCATATATTGTGACTCTTTTCCTAGTATAAAAGACTTGACATTTTCAGAGTCAGCGGACATGTCATTTCCATCTGGCCATGCTTCTGGAGGTCTGAGTGCGTGTCCCAGAGTCTGACTCTCATTTAATGCTAGCTTTGTAAGACTAACAAACTCTCCTTTTCCTTAGGACTTTCGCTTACTGGTGTTCTTTCTGTTCAACACTGGATTAGGAGTTTAGGGGCTTCTCCCCTGCCACGTTTTTCCCTGCAACCCACCTATTGTCCCTCCACACTAAGCAATTACAGTTCTTGGCCCATCCCAATGTATAGGCCCCTCCACACGCTCATCTACACAAATAGCTTTCTCTTCTATAAGAGAAGCTCAATTCATTAGAGATTCAGTAGGTAAACACTAAGGATCAATGAGACACTTGGCTGAAACATGCAGTGGGAGTCAAAGGTGAAAAGGGGATGGCACCTGCCTTCAAGGAGCCCTCATTCTAGAAAAGAAGAGAGATACATGCATGCACACCAGCGACTCCAAGCAAACTGGGCAAGTGCTCTAACAAAGGAAGAGGAGCTGGTTCTGGAACTCACCACAAGTGAACACTGCACTTATCCAAGTTCCCATTGGATGATCACCCCCCCCTCACAATGCAGGTCTTATTGCTCACTATGCAACTGGCTACTTGCAATGTCAGGAAACAAAGGGCTGAAGAGGCACAGCAAGAATGGACACACACACACAACGACCAGAGCCAAGGGGGGCAATCTTGCCATGGCCACACATCCTATTCCACCCTCTCTACGAAGAGTCACAATGAAAGGGAAATAAGCAAAAATAAAATGTGACCTTACCCATGTACACAAGTAGGGCAATGAGAAAATTTCAGAAGACTCATAGAGTAAAAAGGACCATAAAAAATAGCATTTATCTCCACTTCACCCTTCAGCAGAAAAGGCATAATCTTATGAAGAATTAATGAAGTGATAGTTAAATTCAGGGAAGTTGGAAGGTCATCTGACCTTTGTATCAGTTCTAAGGATTGGCATTTATGAGACAAGTTGGCCCTTCCTGTAGAGTTCAAAAGTGAACTCCCAAGACAGGGCCAGAGGGCAGTCACTCCACCAGTAATAACAATTGTGCAGTTCTGCTTTGACCTTCCATATTGGAGGGGCCTCAGTAAAAAACACGCATGTGCAAACTCCTAATTCGATGTTTCCCATACAGTCACGAAGCATTCGGGAAGGTAATGAGGTCCAACGGAAGAATTTAGAAAGTGCATATGCAGCTTCAAATGTGACTTCTACAATTCAAAACCCTGTACCTTTATTTACCTTTTTTTTAAATTTGCCAGAGGGGGCATGTACTCACCAGAAAGAGAGAGAAAAAGTGGTAGGAAGACAGCACCCCCCCCCCAATGGAGTGTGGTCATGTCTCAATTCCTCTGCCTCCATTTCTCCCTCGTGGCTGGATTTAGGGCATGTCTGCACACATACCTGGCATGTTTTTTAAGCCAGGATTGGAATCCCGAGTGCCTATATGGAATCCCACTTCCTTAATCACTAGGCCACAGGGCCAGCCCCAAACCTTTAGACAAAGTATTTGCATTCTGGATGGAATCATGTCACCTTTTACTGCAGAGAGACAAAAGACAGCCTCTGTCCCTCACCTTCTACACAAGGTCCACAAACAGTCACTGGCTATCCCAACCTAGGGGGACAGTCGAACAGGTTTCCTGAGGGAAGGAGTGAGATCCGGGGCAAGCGGTGCAGTGTTACAACACGGAGACGACACAGTGTCTTCAGGGTCATCCGTTTATTGTGGGCAGCACAGTACAGCACCGAGACGACGCAGTGTTACAACTCTTCAGGGTCGCATCATCTATTGTGAGCAGCACAGAGATGACGCGGTGTCACAACTCTTCAGTGTCGTCCGGAGACATTGTGGTTTTACAACTCTTCAGGGTCTTCCGGAGACAATGCAGTGTTACAACTCTTCAGGGTCTTCCGTGTTATCTGTGTCGTCTTCCTGGTCATCTAGTGATTGTGGGCCGGGCATCGTGATTATATACATGCTGGTGGGCCGTGATTGGTTGTAAAAGGTGGGTTATGATTGGTTGCGTTTGGACCAATCATGAGGTGCTGGATATGCAAATCTGAGGGATTCTAGTGGCCAATCAGAGTATGGTTTCGAAGGTGAGGTTTTGAAGGAAAGCCAATCATGGCTTTTGGCACTGTGTAATTGTTTGCTTTCTGAGAAACCCGCGATACTCGCTGAGAAACCCTCCCACAACTGGCCAACAGACAGATGCTATAATAAATAATTCTCATTTCCTTCGTCTTGCTAGTAGTACTTATAAGACAGGTTTCCAGAGCTACACATATATTCGGAACATAGAGCTTCTACTAAAATATTAAAGTGGAAAGTGGTTGCTAAATATGTGGATAGAGGCTTGTTGACCTGCATCCAGAGTACGTGTCACATGTGAGGTTTGATTTGGAAAATGCAGCCACCAACAGGATGGGTTGTAATGGTTCCCAGATGGAGCAGGCATTGTCTTGCAAACTGAGAGACAAATTCCTTAAATTATCTGGCTTCTTACGTGGACATGGTTTATATGAATGAAGTCTGGATAAAAATTACTTAACTTTCTCTCTTCTTCCCCTTCTTCCCACCTCTCATAATGGAAGTGGGAGAAAAAGATCTACTCCACTTCACCAGCATGGTAAGTTTCTTTGGCTAGTGACAGTTGTAAGTTATTAACAAGATCCATGGCTACAATAACCATGTAGACAGAATGGTCATTAAAATACTAATTGATAACTGCACACCCACCTTTTCTCTGTTCCAAGTACATTCAGATTTTCCACAAGGTCGTGTCCTTCTTTCCCGCTCCATACATTCTCACTTAACCCTTCTTCGGGCATTAATAACTAGTCCCTATGTCTGTTCAATCCTGACACTGCTGGGGGGCATATCAGGACAATGGCCCACTCTCAGCTGGTACCTCCACATGGAGAATCCATTGATCCCTCAAACCTACAGAGTTTATAACAAAACATCATCGTCCCCCTCAAACCTCCTCCTCCTCTGACTTGCTGACTCTCAATGGTGCCATACTACCATTGCAATTGCCTGAGCTCCAAATCTAAATCCTCATGTCAAATTGGTCACAAAGTCCCTTTTTCCTTTTCCCTCTTTCTGCACTTCATTCCTTTTTGGTTGGTTGGTTGGATTTTGTTTTTGCCACAAGGTGCATGAACTTATCAGAGAGAGGCAGAAAGAGATAGTGAGAGGGAAAGTGAGAAATCACCTCCCAGGGTGGATGGCTATGCCACAATCCCTTCTCCTCCAGTCTCCTCCTGAGATTCTGGGCTTATACACACACACACCCAGTGTGTTTTCCAAGCGACCAGTCCGAAACTCAAACCACAGGCAGCCATGTGGGAGTCCAGTGCCTCAACCACCATGGCACCTGCTGGCCCCTCTCTGCAATCCATTCCATTAACAGTTCAACTCTTACTTGCCCAGGACATTTGTAAAGCCTCCTAACACATCAGACTTCAGGTCCTCTTCTCTGGCATTTAGCCTAACACAGATACTGGAATGAGCTTTTTACAGCACAAGGGCCAGCCCCATAGCTTAGTAGATAAAGGGGCCATAGCCCAGAAGGCCAGCTATGGTTCAAATCCTACCACTCACAGCTTGAGAAACATGCCAAGCACGTGTGTGCATGTGGTGCCCCAAATTCCAACAGGGTGGAGAAATGTGGGTTCTTTCTCCCTTGTTCTCTCTGTCTCTCTGGCCAGTGGAGGCACTTTCTGGCAATTCAAAACACACATACGCACACACACACCACTCTCCTTCTCAAATGCCTTTGATGGCTCCTGACTGCTGCCAGGATAAAGTTCTTACGATGAAATTCAGCATCCTCCACAGTGTTACTGCAGCACAACTTTCCAAAACCATCTACCCCTTCACAAACTCCAGCCTAACCAGAGCCTCCTTCATTCCCTCATTTTACCCTACCTTGTATGCTTTCACAGCTGTGTGAAGCACAGGCCTAGGCATTAGTAGGAACTAATACCGGTTGAACAATAACAGAATCTAGGTGGTGGAGAGGTATACACTGTAAGTCTTTCAACTTTTCTGAATGTTTGAACATTTTCCTAATCAAATATTGAGAAAAGTATTCGTCAAATGAATAAATGAACAAGACAACAAATCTCTTGGGAGCTGGGCTCCTCCCCCAGAGAAACACACAAGTTCAGCAAGTTGTGCCAAGAGTAGGATGTGGCGTCACAAAAAGAAAAGAAGGAAGAGCTAGCTCCAGGATGCCTAAATAAAAGTGTAAATATTTTGGCTAATAACAACCTTAAGCAATTTAAAGACAACCTCTAACTAGAATCGGAATACACAGAAAAGGTTAAGATAAGCCCCAACTGTATTGGAAAGATAAGATGCTAAGAATTTGCTTTTTCAGCTTATAGATCTAAAGCCATAGTCTCCCCCCCTTCTCCCACCCCCACCTTACACTCCAGTTTCTGAGTTAAAGCAATAAAAGAAAAGCATGTGATTCTGAGTTCAAGGCTATACCTGCAATATCTCCGAGGAGAGAGAAATAACAACACCCTGGTTTCCGTTCAGTTTTGCTTAGGTGCACAGATTTTTAAGAAGAAAGCATCTGACTACCATCTTGTGAAGTGAGACTATTTTAGTACTTAAATCTTTAAACCTGCACACATGGCAAAAAAATTCAAACTCCATTCCTGGTTTTGACCAGGAAAGTTAAGTTCTTAGCTTTCTGTCCAGCTTACTGCTCTCCCAAGGCAATATAGGTATTAATGAGTTGTTATTCTTTTTTTTTTTTCTGGGGGGGGAGAGGTTTTTGCTAACGAGCATGTGAGCTTTCCAGAGAGAAAAAGCAGAAAGCGAGAAATCACACCCCAGGGGGGATGGCCACACCGCAATCCCTTCTCCTACATTCTCCTCTCGAAATCATGGGCATACACGCACACGCACCCAGTGTGAGTTTAAGCCACCGGGTCTGGGACTCGAACCATGATCGACAACATGGGAGTCCAGCAACATAGCCATTACACTAACTGCTGGGCCCAAATGAGTTGTCATTCAAGAAGCAACTTTCTAATCATGAAAAGCTTCCGTATCTAAATTCTTTTAAGTGTTTTTAATTCAGTCATGAAAACCCCACATTATAAAACCACTGGAGGCCCAGCCATGGTGGCATATGTAGCTAAGAAGCTATGCTCCAGAGGCTGGGGTCACTTGGGAGCTGGGGTTCAATTTCCAGTCCAGTCTAAAGGCTGGGCAAGGTGACATGGGTCTATAACCCTAGCTACTAAGGAAGCTGAAGCAGGAGGATTGCAACTGCAAGATCCTGTTTAAAATAAAACAAATCAAAACAAAACAAAACAAAACAAAAAACCTTTGGAAATGTTAAAGTGAAATACTCCTGTTTGTTCTTTAAAATGAACCATAGTTTTTTTGTTGTTTTTTTGTTTTTAGAGAGAGAGAGATTTTTGTTATAGGACTCGTGCACTTGACAGAGAGAGAGTGAGTGGAAAACCCACCCTCAGGGTGATCCTGCAATCCTTTCTCTTCCATCCTCCTCTCGAGATTTGGGCCATGCACACCCATGCACCTGGTGTGAGTTTCAAGCCGCTGGGTCCAGAATTAGAGCCCAAGTTGGCCATGTGGGAGCCCAGGGCCTTAACCACTACCCCACCTGCTGGCCCTTCCATCCTTCCTGTTGAGAATGAGCTAATACCTATCATTACCTATGAACCTTGGTATTTGAGTGCTAATAATTAGGTATCTGATGCTGTCTGAGACAGGAATTAAGCCTTGTGTATTTCCGGGTAGGATACAACACTTTGTTTTTCTCTGATAAATCATGTGCTTTCCAAAACAAAGACCAATTCCTTAACAAAATACTGCTCTGTTGTTTACTTCTGGCTTTTACTTATTTTTACTTCTTTTGTGGGGAGTAAATGGCAAACTGTGGATTTTCTGAACATACTTCTAAGTCATTCAAACTGTCAGTAAAGCCCACTAATTTCTGAGGCTATAAAATCAGTCTAGCAGAATCCCAGAGTAATTGATTGATAATGTGAATTCGCATAAATTCTGGGGCCAAATATGCCCCTCCCAAACAATCAATTCCTATAAAAGACAAAGCAGCTTCTTGCAAAGAACACTGACTCCTTACAAAGAGTGTCCACTATACCTCACGTACATATCTAGAAAGTTTGACCAGCTACCGTATGGGATTTCACATGCCAACAAAGCCAGTCTAATACACTTTTCCAAGGGTGTTCTGAGTCTCATTTTGAACAACTTTTTTTTTTTTAATTTTGTTTTTGTTTTTGTTTTGCCATAGGGCATGTGCACTTATGAGACACAGAGAGAGACAGTGAGAGGGACAGTGAGAAATCACCCCCCCACCAGGAGGATGGCCACGCCCCATGCCTTCTCCCCCTGGGATTCTGGACACGCACACACATGTGCCCAGTAGAATTTTTAAGCTATCAGGTCTTGGACTTGTATTCAGGTCAGATATGTGGGAGTCCAGCACCTTAACCACCATGCCACCTGTGGGCCCCTGGACAACTTTCTCAAAATTCATTTTTCAAATTAAGAAGTGTATTATCTTTGTATTTTTTTAAACTCTCCTTACATGTCTATTCTTACTCATCCCATACCAAAAAAAAGTAAAAAGTAGTTGCACATTTAAGGAGAGAAGAAAAACAAGTACCAACTGCCTCTTTTGCCATTTACAGATGGGGAAACTGAGGAAGGGGAGAAAAATAAGATCCCTAAGGGCACCTAAGTGCTGGGTACTGGAACCAGAGCTTCAGTACAAAATTGCCTAACTCCAAAACCCAAGCACCTTCACTAGAGCCTTCTGGGGTTGCAGGGGAGGTAGAGGATTAAGAGCACGTGTACATGAGTCATGGACAGCCACTACATCACAAGGCCAGTGTTCGCTGTTTCGTTCTGTCTTCTCCATAGACTTCCTCATCAAGCACTAGTCAAACAGAAAAGCCAAGCACTTGGCTTGCTAGGCACTTTCTACATGTCGTTTTTATTCCAAATGCAACAATTTCATATTTTAAAAGAAAAATGGAAAGCCAGCAGGTGCTATGATGGTTACGGCACTGGATTCCACATGGCCAACTCTACAGTAGGAGTCTGGGACATAGTGGCTTGAGAATTTACAATGGGCGTATGTGTGTGCAGGTCCAAAATCCCAAGAAGAGAATAGAGAAGAGACTGTGGCACAGCCATCCCCCTGGGAGTGATTTTTCACTTTCCCTCTCACTATCTCTCACTGTCTCTCTCTGTCTCTGATGAACTCACGCGCCCTACAGTGAAACCTAAAAAAAAAAAGAGACAATAGATATGCTAACCACTGATTTAATCATTGCACATTATATTCCCGTACTGAAAAATCACACTGTACTCTATGTATGCTTATTATGTGTCAGTAATAATTGAAAAAAGGGAAAACTGGCCAAACTACTCCAAATTACTTGACCCTAAGTTTAAGCAAGTAAACTTAGTAATTATTCAGGTAATGAACATTTCTAATTATTACAATCCGGCTTCATATGAATTGCTCCAAATTACTTAAACTACTATGCTTAAGCAAGTAAACGTAGTAGTTATTTAGATAATGAATATTTCTAATTATTATAATCTGGATTCATATGAATTGCTAAATCATTTCTTCAGATGAGGAAACTGAGGTTTAGTACGTTTAAATAATTCGCCCAAGGTCGCCAACTGGCAAAGGCCAGAGCTGGGATTTGAATCCCTACAGATGAGAAAGCCTACTGCCCTGGCCAAGATGACCTCCTGCAAGGACCAAATCCACTTCGCAGGACGCTGCTTTCCCCTTCTCCCACACCCCTGCTCTTCTCCAAATGCTACCTTCCAAGAACAGCCGTCCTACTAGGTTTCCCTTTTCAAGTTCAACCAAGTCTTGCCTGCAGAGCTTTCAAATCAAAGACATTTTCCAGTTTGACCCTTCCTGGTACCCACAAAATCAAAACACCCTAAAAAAAAAAAAAAGTGGTGAGGGAAGCCTACCCCACTGCTCACTGAGAGAGCTGGAGGACCCCACAGCTTCTCACTTCCCTTGGAGGGGCTCCGGGACTCGAGGGGCCTTCTGCGACCGCCTCCGGTTGTGCCTGAGACCTTGGGGAGTGTTCCTCCTCTGGCTGAGCGCACCCAGAGCATCCCCAGTACCCCACTTGAAAACTCCACGGCAGCCAAGACCACCCCATCTCCATCTCACCCCACAGTGCTCTGCCGGGTCTAGGTCCCGATGCGGCCTGAAACCAACCGCCCAGCGTCCCCAGCGCCCGGGAGCCCCTGGCGAGGCAGGCCCGCGGCGCCCGCAGGGCCCTGGCCGGGCGGTGGCACTTACGCGGGGCTGGCGGCGCTCTGCTGAACGCGAGCTTGCAAGCGCTCCCTTAGGCTCACGTGACCCGGACCATAGGTGTGTCCCTACTTTGGGCCGTGCCGACACAGCACTTTGCATTCTGGAGGAAGCAAGAAGCTCCTCCCGGCAGGGAGCCGGATGGCTGCCTGCAACTAGGATTGGTTTGTTCCTTTGCTTTGTGTTGCTTTTCTCTCCCACTTTTTAAAAGCTACTGCCTTAGAATTTCAACCCTGTATTTTAAGGTGATTTCCCCACTCCAGTCCTTGGAAGCCACGTGCTTGTATCTGAAAGTTTTATTCCCACTGTTTAAAAAGGCACCATACATTCGTTGGTCATCCATGTTCCAGTCACACTTAGTTCACACTGACAGCATACTCCAAGTGCCAGTTATATGCCAAGTGCTCTCTCATTATTGTTCTAGAATATTTTTTTTTAACATTTTTGCCACAGGGTGCGTGCTCTTGCCTGAGAGAGATAGAGAGAGGGAAAGTGAAGACCACACAACGGTCTCTTCTCCTCCATTCTCATCTGGGATTGTGGGCATGCATACACACCATCTGGTGTGATTTCAAGCCACCGAGTCTGGGACTTGAACCATCATCAGCCATGTGGAAGTCCGGAGTCTTAACCACCACACAGCCCACTGGTTCTGCATTAGACAACCTGGCGATTTCCGTACTAAAGTTATCCCCGTTTTGCAAGTGGGGAATAGAGATCATCATTGATCACGTGGGCCACATCATTTATAAGTGCCTACAGTACATTTTTTTAAATATTTATTTTAATTTGACGAGAGAGAGAAAGTGAGAAAGCAAGTCCCCAGGTCCAAGAGTCAATCTGGGGTCAGCCGCATGGGAGTCTGGTGCCTTAACCACCACACCATCTGCCAGCCTCCAAGTGCATTTTTTTTAAAGGCAGAGTCTCACTATGTCTAAATCTTCCTGCCTGCAGCCTCCTAGGCAGCTGCAACTGCAGGTGCACACCACCAGGGGTTTTGAACCTGGGCTTCCCATGTAGACTGAGGGTGCTGAGTGGCATCCTTTCACCAGCTGTGCCACCATGGGTGGGCCTTGAGTATCATTAACCACCACCAGATCTTGGGCCCTGAGCCAGGTGGTTGGGAGAGTGGGAAAAGCAAGGAGACCGGGGACCAGTGGGACACTCACACATGGCTGACCACAGTTCAAGTCCCAGACCTGGTAGCTTATTTTCTCACTCCCGCTGCCTGCCCCTGTATGTATCTCTGTCTGGTCAAACTAGAATAAATGAATGAATAAATACAATTAAATAAATAGTTCTAAAAGATAGAAAGAAAAGCAAGGAGGTTGCAATGGCAGGTCCGTACGACAAAGTAAAGGACAGTCATCATTCAGCAGCAGCAGCACTCGCTGTGAGACAAGAGAGAGAGGCCCCTGGGAACCTTACAGCCTAGCCCAGGCTCCAGCTAAGTGCACGCTGAGTGAGCCCTGGGGAAACCAGCAGCCCAGCCAACCCACCAGTGTTGTTTTAAGCCACTTTAAGTCTTGGGTAGATTGTTATGCAACTAAGGGTAAACTCAAGCACTAGCTTTGTGACCTGGAACAAATTGTTTAATGTCACCCAATCTCAGTTTTCTCCTAAGTACCTACTTTACTGGTTGTTTAGCGAAAACCGAATGAAAAGCTAGACATAAATCATCCGGCTCAGAGTCCGTACTCAGTGCCTGCCGCCGTCATTTGCCAACATGCATTATGCATGGAAGTACTTGCTGCCCACTTATGTCTTATGGAGAGAAATAGGTTGGTGGGGAAAAATTTTTTTTCCGTAAGGCCAAGATCAGCCCACTTTTATTATTTGCAGGGCCCAGGGCAAGAGTACAAATAGAGAGCCATAAACCAAATACCTAACGGTTAAAAGTTATAAACTAAGCTAACAAATTATTAAGTCCAGGAAGTTCTGTCTTCCTACCTTGACGAATATGGCTTTGTAATGAGAAGAAAGGCCAGGTTCAGGCTCACGAATGATCTGCACCTAAATGCGCTAGTGCAGTGAGAGCTGGTGGCCAGTCCCGGGTCTGCAGCCTCCTCCCCTCTTTTCTCTCAGGGCTCCAACCCATAGGTGGCAGCTCAGTCCAGCTTCCCAGAGGCCATCTCCCTGGCCACTTCTTGGGCCTAGGAGTACGAAAACCCAGAGCAACGTCATCACTCACAAGGTACAGACATTGGCAATGTCGCTGCCCATGTGCAGACCCTTGAAGAAAGCTCAGTGTCATTTAGGGAGTTCTCAGCAGAGTTTGGGAAGGTGTGGACTTGGGGCCCGGGGGCATAAAGGACCTAGTCACATGAACTCTTAATCCATTCTGTTGCTCATAACAGGAAATACCTAAAACTGGTTGGGTAATTTATAAAAATAGATGTTTATTGAACTAACAATTTGGAGATGCGAGGTCCAGGGGCCGCCTCTGATGAGGTTCTCCTGGTTATATCACAACATGGCAGAGGGCAGAAGACATGGTCTGGGTTCCAGCGCGTGGCTCTCCTACTGATAAATCCACCAGGAGTCGATCATGGGGGCCCTGCCTGGGTGGCCTGAATCAGAATCCACTCCCAAAAGCCTCACCTGGGTCACGTTTTCACCCTTTTGATCCCGTTACAGAGACTGGACTCATGAATTTTGGGAGAACAAAAACCATGGCAACTCTTCACCCAGCTGGGAGGAGGACAGCTAAGGAAGGGTAAGAGGGGAGATCCTGCTAAAGCGCAGACCCAGCAGCCAGCCCCACAGCTGTGCAGGGAGCAGGGCACTGCACTGCAGTGTTGGGGCCATATAGAAGACCAGGATTTGGGGCCAGCAGTCAGCGTAATGGCTATGTCGCTGGGCTCCCACATAGTCAACCACGGTTCGAGTCCCAGACCAAGTGGCTTAAAACTAATGCAGGGCGCATGTGTGTGTGTGTGCCCAAGATCCTGAGAGGAGAATGGAGGAGAAGGGATTGCGACGTGGCCATCCCCCTGGGGGGTGATTTCTCGCTTTCTGTCTTCTATCTCTCTCTGTCTGTCTGGCGAGTGCATGTGCCGTATAGGAAAGAAAAAAAAAAAAAAGAAGACCAGGATTCAAAACCAGGTCGTCCTAAAACACACAGGGGCATAATCCTGGCTGAGTTGGAAGGCTGGGGTGAGAATTGCCCCCATGATCGGTTTTCTCTTTTTCAAGAAATAAACTAAATAAACTTTTAAAAACAAGTAAGGTAGGGGCCAAGTGTGGCCCCTGTGTAAGGGTCCTGCTTCCATCTCCAGGTATCCTTTTCCTGCGTGTGTGTCTCTGCATCTTCTTTCCTCATCATCTCGGGACACCAGTCATTGGGTTTAGGGCCCATCCTAACCCAGTATGGCCTCATTTTAACTAATTGTGGCTGCAAAGACCCTGTTTCCAAAATGGTCATACTGTGAGGTTCCGGTGAACATGAATTTTGGAATAATGCTTGTCAGCCCACTAGATGAGCCTTTTTCTACAGAAAAGTTAGTTCAGGTTAGATATTTAGATGCATTGAGAGAATTTGGGGGTGGCTAAACATAGGAAGGGCAGAAAGGGATGATTCTGTACTAACTAGGTACAAGGAGCGTTACTGGCCAAGGAATACCTGTGCCCAACGTGGAGCCACTCAAATGAAAACAAATGGAATTTTGTAATAAATACAGAATGAGCTGTACGTTCACAAAGTTGCTAAAAACTGGGTGTCCCAGAAGTCTTTCTGCAGTTAAAAACTTCTGAGCTATAAATGCCACCACACACGAAAGCATCATTTGAAAGCTTAAATTAATTTTACACCATTTAATTTTGTGAATGTTGAATAACACATTTTGTAATTTTCATTTGTGCTTCAGTTCCCTCGAGTGAAAAATGGCATACATTGACTAAAGGAGAAAATTATGCTTATTAAAATGATTAAAATCTAGAGGCAAAAAAAGCAAACTTCCGAATGCCAGTCTTGTAAGTTTGAGCATTCAATTTATTAATGCTTAACATTGTGCTAACGTATTTAGGACGCCCTGTATTCGAATATGTCATGTGTCAGGTTCTAGGCAAGACACTTAACTTTAAGTTAAAAAAGGGGAGAAGCAGTAAAAAACAGTTCAGTTTGGGGTGCGCAGGTGGTGTGGTGGTTTAGGCCCTGGATTCCCATGTGACTGACTTTGGTTCAAGCCCTGGACCTGGCAACTGGCTTTCTCATTTTCCCTATCTCTCTCTCTCTCTCTCTCTCTCTCTGATGAACGTGCATGCCCTGTAAAAAATGAAATAATAATAGTAAATTAAATAAATAACTCTTAAAAAAAAGAGAGACCAGTTCAGTTGGAAGGCTGGAATAAAGGAGACGTGTTGATCCCATTATACAATCTGATAAGTGCTGTAATTGGGGCCAATAAAGCGTATGGTGGAAACAGATAATGGGACCAAAGAACTCTTCCCAAAGAGCTAGGGGAATCCTGCCAGAGAAGGTGACATGAAACTAAGCATTAAAATATGAATAGTCAGAGAGGGGGACACTCGCAGCACAAGCAAAGCGCATCCGCCTGTACAACATGTTGTTGTGTTCTGGGAAAGAGCCTCTGTTCAGACTACTGGGCATGTGTGCAATGAGTCCAGGGGTAACCAAGCTGAGAGTATGAAGTCAGATTCAAGTTAGCTTGGAAACGACTTGCTTACTGAGCTCTGGGGCTGACGTCATTCAGAATCAGTAGACTGGGGTGTCAGTTTTTTTTTAACAAAACACGATAGAACACAATAGAACAGCATAGAATAGAACAGTAGAATAGATATATTCATTTTCCAGGGCTGCTGGAAGAAAGTACCAAAAACAGGCTATAGCAGTAGAAATGTCCTGTCTCACAGTTCCGGAGGCCACAAGTCTGAAATTAAAGTGGAGCAGGATCATGTTCCCTCTGCAACCTGTAGGAGAAGGAGCCTTTCTTTCCCCTTCCAGTGTCCAGTGGCCCCAGGTGTTCCTCGGCTCGTAGCCGCATAGTTCCAGCCTCTGCCTCCGTGTGCACAGGGTGTTCTTTCTGCATCTCTTCACAGAGTCTTCCCGCAGTGCATGTCTGTCTCTGTGTCCCAATTTTCCCTTTTCAGAAAGGCACCAATCAATTATCGCAGTAAATAATGTATGGGTAAACTGTTCGATGTGCCTTTATATGTGTGTGTTGATCATTACATAGGGGTCTTCATGGGAAAATTGCATATCATGGAAAAACTGTGCATGGATTTCAAAAGTGGTTTGTACCAAAATGAATTCATACTTTAATCCTGCATTTCCACAAACTTTTTGAAGCCCTTTCACACTAGTTTCCTACTGATGCTATAACAATTTCCTCAAGATTAGTAGCTTAAAGCAACACTAATTTGGGGCCGGCAGGTGACATGGTGGTTAAGGACACTGGACACCCACATTGCCAACCACGGTTCTAGTTCCGGACCTGGCGGCTTGCTTCCTCACTTTGTCTCTCGGTCTCACTCATTCTGTCTCTCTCTCGGAAAATTTAAATAAATAAATAAATAATGTTAAATAAAGTTTGAAAAACCCACTAATTTATTCTCTTAAAGTGTGAAGTCAAAAATTTAAAATCAAGGTGTCAGCAGGGTTATGTTCCTTCTGGAGGCTTCAGGGCAGAATCTGCTTACTTTTTTTTTTATGTTCTAGAAGCTTCTTTGGTTCCTGGTTCTTGCTTTGCAACACTCCAATCTCTTGCTTCTGTCTTTAAATCTTCTGCTACTCGTTCTGGTACTCTTGTCTCCCTCTTTCAAGGACCTCTGTGAGTACACTGGGGCCACTTGGATAGTCCAGGAGAATCTCATTTCAAGACCCTTAATTTAATCCATCTGCAAAGCTTCCTTTGCCATGGAAGGTAGCATATTCACAGATTACAGGGACCAGGATGTAGACAACTTCGGAAATTTGTTATTGAGCCAATTACCATCATAATTCAAACCATACTTGTCAGAATGGGATGTGAAAATATCAACAGTTTGAAAGTCATTGAACTGGAGGGCTTGTGAATTTTCTGAATAAGATATACTGCTTGTCTTTCTTATGGGCATAATCTGTGATTATTATAGAAATAATATCAAAAGATCAGATAAAATTCCATTGTGACTCCATAGAGATATGCAAATTATCAACTTCTGCCAAATCTTTTATCTATATAAATATTTTAAACATGCTTAAAACAAAATTGAGTTGTATGTGATGTATTGTTTATTCTGCTTTTAATAGCATTATATTCCAATTATTTTCTCAAGCCATCATTTAAAACATAATTTTAATGGCTATGTAATATTCAATGATATGACTGTACTATAATTAATTCAACTATTTCACAACATTTGATGATTTGGTTTACTTCCAATTTTTTTCCTCATTATTTATTCATTAGAAAATAGTCTCACATAAAAAATGTATGTGTCTCTGATTATTTCCTTAAGAAAAACAAATCTGGGAAGCAGAATGACTGAGTCAGAGGGTCTCTGGGAAGGTACCCAGGTTTAGAGAAGAGAACTCTATTGACAAAGGAAAGCACATTGGGGCAGTGGGTAGGACGGCACCTATGGGAGACAGCCAAGTTGGAAGACTGCAGTGTTAATAATCCCTGTAAAAGATAATGAGGGCTTGGACTAGGTGTGTGGTAGTCCCTATATTAATTTTCTATGATTGCCACAACAAATTACCTCAAACTGGGTGGCTTAAAACAACAGAAACTCATTCTTGGCAAGGTGCTGGCAGGGTTGTGCACTCGCTCACTCTCTCTCTCTCAGCTCTGGGAGAGAAGGCTTCCTTGCTTCTTTCAGTTCCTAGAAATCACTGGACACCCCTTGCCTTGTAGCTATATCACTAATCTGTTTCTACCTTCACTGTTTCTGAGTCTCTCTGCTTGTCCTCTCATATAGGGATGCCAGTCATTGGATTTAGGGCCCATTCTAATCCAGTATGACCTCGCTTTAACGAATTATAGCTGCAAAGACCCTGTTTCCACAAAAGGTCACATTATTGTGAGTTTCTGGGTGGACATGAATTTTGGGGTGACGCTATTCAATAGTTTCTATGGAAAGGATGGTACAACTCAGATGTTCAGATCCATTGAGAAGGTTTGGGGACAACTGAACATGAGATGGGCAAAAAGGAACGTGTCTGTATATTTCCAATACAGGACATATGTCCTGTTTTGCTTAAATCCATTCTTCAATGACTGTGGCCTCTAAAGAGGCACATCTAGTTAATCCCATAAGCAAATTCTGTCTGGAGGCCATGGTGTGAGGAAGGACATCACCTGTGGAGTGTGCAGGTGAGCCCCAGGAGCGTGGGACACTAAGGGTTTAGGGTGGCTCTTCCCTTAGCCACAAATGTTTTTCTTCTCTATACTTCTCAGTAATGTCTTTAATATCTCTGGCAAAACATTGCTAATGCTTTATAGAGGGATGCTTTCCAAAGCATTTGTTCCCAAGCGTCTATTGACTATAATCAACATAATAGTTGAAGGATTAATCTATTGATCCCTTATGTAAGGGGATTGAAGCGCTCCAAGTATGATTTTCAGCCCCTTTCTCCTAGGAAGAGTAGTTCAAGAGAGACAAAAGAACAGATTTGCAGAATTTGGTTAAGCCTTCTTTTCTGATTGCCTTTTCTAAATAAATAAATTCATAGGTTAATCAGTCCAGATGATTTTATGTTCTTTGCACCTGTATTTCCCTGGGAGGTTCTGGCTTGTTAAGCCCTGATGGTTTCGGAGCATGAATTGGACCCAGTTTAAATCTAGAACCTGCCACCTGTGACCTCAAGCAAGTTATATAATCTTTGTTTTCTCATCCATTCATGGTAAAAATAATATTAGTTACTTTGAAATATTAAGTGAATAAAATGGGATTGTACATTTAAGTGTTTGTCATATGCAGCTCAATAAACAGCAGCTACAGGGACCAGCAGTTAGCGTAATATCTGATTAAGTGCATGGCCTTAGGAATAGACTAATAGCCATTAACGTAATGGCTATGTCGCTGAACTCCCATGTAGTCGACCGTGGTTCAAGTCCCAGACCCAGTGACTTAAACTCACGCCAGGCACATGTGCGTGCGTGCCCAAGATCCTGAGAGGAGAATGGAGGAGAAGGGATTGCGGCGTGGCCATCCTCCCAGGGGGCAATTTCTCACTTTCTGTCTCTCTCTTTTTCTGGCAAGCGCATGTGCCCTATAGCAAAAACTTCTCCAAAAAAAATTTTCAATAAATAAATAAAAATAAACAGCAGCTACAGTGGTAATAATGATGGTCGTAACAATCACGCCTGAAACGATGACCACGACAGACTGAAGTTCTTTTCAATGATCTCATCTAAGGTATTGAGCTGTATCTGGACACCACACGAAAGCCTGCCTCTCCAGTGACCTGTAGCCAGAGCTTTGCAGTACTCCTTAAATTCCAATTAAGAAGATACAGAAAAAAAGCTTGTTTACACATTTTGAGCAGGTAAATGCAATTTCAATTGTCTAGGTTTAGAGGTTTGATTTTACATTCGCAGCTGTTGCCACCAAGATAAATGTGAGGCTGGAATGGAAACAAGAGGCATTGATTAACCTTGTAAGCAATCATGTCCCTCTTGGAAGTGTCTGCTGTCTCCCTGCGCTTGTCAAGGTTTCTACCATTGCTCTGTTTAAGTGGTGTTACTTGCCTTCAATGAGGCCGCCTCACAGCATGAAAAGGCAGCTCGCAAGCCCACGAAATGAGAAATGTCATAGCCTGCGTAGTGTATTAACTGGCTCAATAAACACTTTGCTTAAGAAAAGAAGTCAGATATGTCGCCCACATGCTTGCAGAAAGCCATTGTGCTATTAAAAGCAGAAGGGGGGAGAGTGGTGGACCCAGCTGAAGAAACCCCACAGCTGTTCTGCACCTTAGCCTTAAGCACTGAAGGCTTCATTACAGGAGAAGTAGGCCCAGCTGGTGGTAACTCAGCTCTAAGACACAGACACGGGCCCTGATCAACTTACTGAAGCGCTTCAGCATCCTTACACTTCATAAGGAAGGGGCACCTCCGAACACTAGCCTCGGGCTATAGGCTCCACAGAAGTTGTGGATAATTACATGGTAATTATTTATAATAAGTGCTTCCACTCTCAGCATGATTATCCTTCCCTGGGTTGCTTGCCTCCTTATGCTTGGTTTAAAAATTGTCCAAATTAATCTATGTCTTTTGTAAGCAAGTCTATATTCCTCTGAACGATCCAGATGGTCTAGCGCCCTTTGGCAGCAGGTGTTAAGCCTTCCTTACAAAAGGCATATTTTTGCTTTCCCTTTGGCAGTGGAAAAAGCTGGGCAAATAAGACACTGGTGCTTTAAGAGTGAATTATGGGATTAATATAGACTCGGCCGCTAAGGACAGCAAAGGCCGTCCTGTGTAAACTCAGGAGAAATAATCACAGAACTTGTGTAGGGGTTTTATGGTTTGCCAAACAATTTTCACATATATCATATGACTCTTCCAATTTTCACATCAGCCCTGCAAGATCCATATTAATATTATGATGAACTTGCTAGTGAGCTAAGGATAATATCTCATTAAGTGCATGGCCTTAGGAATAGACTGATAGGGATTTGAATCCCAGCTTGGCCGCTCATTAGCTGTGTGAATTTTGCTGGGTTAATTAACCTCTCTAAGCCTTAACCTTCTCGTGCATGGAAGGAGAACAGCACCAGGGAGACGGGGCTGATCTGAGGATTTAATAGAATTGCATGTGGAGTTGTTAGCACATTACGTGGTCCACAGCCAACAGGTCATTCATTGGTTGAAGGAAAGACATTTACATACCGGGACCAACAGTTAGAATAATGGCTATGTCGTTGAACTCCCATGAAGTTCACTGCGGTTCAAGTCCCTGACCCGGTGGCTTAAATTCACTCCAGGCGCGTGTGCGTGCATGCCCAAGATCCCGAGAGGAGAATGGAGGAGAAGGGATTGTGGCATGGCCATCTCCCCTGGGGGATGATTTCTCGTTTTCTGTCTCTCCATCTCTGTCTATCTGGAGAGTGTACGTGCCCTATAGCAAAAAAACTCTCAAAAAAATAAAAATAAAAAAGTTTACATAGGATAAACTGAGATCAAAGAAACTATAAATGAAATGATATTTGGTGTCTCCTCTTTTTCTCTTATTTAAGTTTTGATTTCTTTTCCCCCAATAGAAATAGAAGTTAGTCCAGGTACTCTGTTTACCAGTAAGTTATTGTGCCTATGATTCAACTGCATGGTCTAAAGTGGAGTTGATCTACTAAAGTGAGTCACTGCCTTTTAGATCTGTATCCTCTCAAGGCCTTTCAAGAGCTTCAAGAACTATGCAAATGTCACCAGATCAAGGAGTTGAACTACCATGGGAGAAGGGTAGTCTGGGGTAAGAATGCTCAAGCAACTGCATAAAATCCTGTGTTGTTTTTTATGCCTGACAGCTCAGCTAAACTGCTAAGAACCCCCTGCCTGGCTAACGCCTATTGATTTAGAGATTCTCCCTTGATTTCAATGTGGCTATGTTTAGGAGCACACACAGCCTGAAAGAGATTGTGTACCAGAAGACCATTCCTGGGATTCTTCCTTTTCTAGTCTCTGTCCCTGGCTACTTCTGATCTTTCTCTCAACCTTGGTTTTCATTTTCCATTTGAAAATGAAGATCTTAACAACTCCTCTACTCCACCCTCCCTTACCACCTTACTTGCCCCAGAAGGTGGTGATGACCAAATAAACCGCGGAGTGTGAATGCACTAGTGCTTCCCCTGTGACTTCTGTGACGTGGTGATCACTGAGGAATGTGAATTGCCTGGGCCTAGTTTCTTCTCTCTCTCCCACCCAGAGATCTATTGGCAAAAGGAACAGGAAAGGAATTGTCCCTTTCCCATTTCAGAAGAGTGACTCAACACTGAATTCTTAAATTCTGGACTCTTTTGCCCTGGAATGTTTGGGAGAGTTAATGCCTCTGTAGAAAGCAAGTCATTCATTGGTTGAAGGAAAGATGTTTATCATAAACAGAGATCAAAGAAACTATGCAAGAGAAATGGCCCTTT
Source organism: Tupaia belangeri chinensis (assembly GCF_000334495.1). Classification (NCBI taxonomy): domain Eukaryota; kingdom Metazoa; phylum Chordata; class Mammalia; order Scandentia; family Tupaiidae; genus Tupaia; species Tupaia belangeri. The sequence continues at coordinate 213,789 of NW_006159645.1, forward strand.
CTATTCACTTCATTGTCAATTTCTCTCAAGATATTTTTTATAAGAAATAAGAAAAATAAAAGAAAGAGAGCAAAAAGGACAATCCACATTGTTTACTGATTCTGTATTTGTGAATTCTCCTCCATGGGTTGGAGAGCAGGGACCTCAGAAGTCCTTGTCCAGATGTCCACAAGCCTGAGTCCAGAGCTCGAATGCTATCGTCTTCAGCTTTACCCCATCCCCCATATGAAGGATGGTGGTGGGCACCCTCACATTGCTGGGATGTGCGGGTTAGGGTACCCAGAAGTAGGCCATCACCAGGTTTCACAGAGAACTTCAAAGAGTTTCAGAATTTTAAATCGGATCTGGTTTTTAGGTTGCTATAGGCTATATTTTTCAGGGTAACAGGGCAGAACAGATTTCATTTAACAGCTTATTCTCTTGCTTCATAACTTTAAAATATTTTGACATATGATATGCATGCTTCTATTGGTGCTCCTATCTTAGGCCTCCCCAGAGAGGAAAGAAAATAAACTTCTGTTGATTTAAGCTGCTCTTATCCGGGCCTGTTTCTTACCACATCATAATATAGTTTATTCTGACTATTACACCTAGGGAGGAAGTCGACGTGTTTGTCAGTTATAGAACCCCTGAAGCCACACCATCTAGTGTAGGAATGGCAGCATAGGTGCCAGGAGAGGCTCAGGCCAACATAGAGGCTTGGCACCTCAGAGCTCGTTCCTGTTGTTTATGGGGAGGACTGCTGTGTAGGGTGTCTCTGAAATCGGCCTGGAGCAGAATGCCAACAGGCAGACGAGGAGTGCTCAACAGTTGCTCTAAGTAATGAGAGAACATAAGGCAAAAGAGCTATGAATCCTAAAGATCAGGTTGTCCTCCATTTGCATGCAGTAAATAAGCCCCTAGCATGTATGCATGCTCTACATACATGCATACATGTATGTATGAGGGAAGGGCTTCTCCATCCCCCTCCCTCTTTATCCCCCTAAACTTACAGATTTGACATTTTTCTCATCACATTCATAGAGTATGAGCTCAAACTGGATTCTTCTGTGAAAGCATAAAAAGATAGGACATTTCTTATACTTCACATGCCATGAAACAGTAATAATCGGTTTATATATAAATTACTAATATTATCAGGGCCAGCAGGCATCATGGTGGTTAAGGACACTGGACTCCCACATGGCCGGCCATGGTTTGAGTCTCGGACTTGGTGACTTGCTCTCTCATCAAAATTAAAATAAATAAATAAATAAATAAAGTTAAATAAAAATAATTTATAAAAAAATTATTTTTATCATCTAAACTCTCTTTAAACCATTTGAGAAAAAAAAAAAACTTTTTGGGAACCAGCAGTTAGC
>NW_006159645.1:215190-223306 GCF_000334495.1 Tupaia belangeri chinensis
TATGTCTCTCTCTGTCTGTCTGGCGAGCGCACGCGCCCTGTAGCGAAAAACTCTCAAAAATAAATAAATAAATAAATAAATAAATAAATAAAATAAAATAAAACAAATTTATTTCTAGGTCAACCTGTGCTGTAGTGTCAAGGCCGCTGAATCCCACATGGCCAACCACATGGTTTGAGTTGTGGACCTTGCGGCTTGAAAAACACACCGGGTACACGTGTGTGCATGCCAAAAGTCCCCAAATGAGGGAGAAATGGAGGAAAAGGGATTGTGGTGTGACCATTCCTCATGGGAGGATGCTTTGCTTTCTCATATTCTCTCTGTCTCTCTCTCTCTTTCTCTCTCTCTCTCCAGTGAAAGCATGTACCCTCTAGCAAAAAAAATAAAATAAAATAATTCTTTCCAAAGCTATAAGGGAAGACAAAGAGCAGAAAAGAGAAAGGAATGAAAAGGTATTGAATTCTTACCGTTAGCCAAAGCCATACTAAGTATATCATATCACACATCGTATCTCATTTAGACCTCATCGTAACTCTCAAAGGTAGGTATTATATTCTCCATTTTATAATGGATATAATGGAAGAACAGAGATATGCAATAACTTGTCCAAAGCCAGAGAGCTACTGAGTGTCAGAACTGGAATTCATACTTGTGTGTGTCCGGCACTGACACCCCCATTCTTCTCAGATCTTTGTCTAGCGGTCTCCTCTCCAAAGCTTAAAATGAAAGACTTCAGGTTACTCATATCATTGTTCTACTTACCAGGTTTTAAATCCCGTCCCTTTAGCAAGGTCAGCTATGGACGGTCCTTCTTTATCTGGTGCCAGGAAGGTCAAGGCTGGCTGGAGGAGCCCAGCTGACAAATCCATGCAGTGGATTTCTTCCAGAACATGGGCAGTGGAAGGGACACTTCTTAAATCCCTCTGTCCTCACAGACAGTACAGGAACATCCTGCCAGGCTCCGAGAGCTGGGCAACTGCAGTGGTATTAGAAGTTAACAAAGACTCTTTAGTACAGGAAAATAATCTTCCAGATTGTCCTGCTTCTACTTGCTTACTGATGAATCTTAAAAGTAGTCACAGTAGCAGAAACCGAATGGACAAACAGAAAGGAAGACTGAAGTCAGGGGATATCTTGTTAGGGCTAAGTTCTAGCAAACTTAGACGTAACCTTTATTCCTATATGCAATGAATAGATATCTGCCCTGCTCTAGGGCTATCAGTAGCCAAGTTAATGTGTCAGTAGTTCAGATCCTGTCACTGCTCCTGTGGACAACATCTCTATGACCAAAGGGTCACAAGATATTTTGTTCAAGATGAGTCAGCCTCTTAGCCAGCTGAAGTCAATTCCAGACAGCCCAAGCCACCGGTCTACACAGTGATTGATGGGCACATTGATATATGATAATATCATACATTATGTCCGTGAACACACAATGTACGACCTGACAGGACTTGATTGCACACTAATGATTATTTCATTTTTTCTTATCGCCAGTCACATTTGCCCATGTGCCTGGCTACCTCCTTTTAAAAAATTATTTAATTTTATTTATTATTATGTTTTTAATTTTCTATAAGGCACATATGTGCACTAGAGAAGAAGAGAGAGATAGAGAAAGTGAGAGAGCAAGTCACCAGGTCTGGGACTCAAACCACTGTTGGCCATATGAGAGTCCAGCTCCTTAACTACCATGCCACCTGCTGGCCCAATTGATGCCTCTTTAAAAACCCAGGTGAACTTGAGTTTTAACTCTCACTTCCACACTGAGCTGCTCTTAGAATCAAAACCCTTTCCTTCCTTGTAATGTTGTTCCATTCTTGGCAAGCTGAGCGGCAGACATGTGAACTTGGGGTCAGTAACAGAATAGGTAAGACCACTGGCTCCCACAGAGTGTACCGAATACTTGGCCTTTGGTGTTAGTTAGAAAACTTACTTTTACATTCAAAAGGGCCTATGGATAAAACAGTAATGCTTAACCAAAGGAGGGATTCATTTACATACTGTATACAAGGTCAGATCTCAGAGAGAAGCAACTGGAAAATTGTGCGTTTCATTTGAGGTTTTTTGACTTGTGAAGATAAAAGTTTACCTAGAAAAGAGATTTCCATATAGAAATTTAAAGATAAAGAGGGGAGAGAGAAGAAAACCATGAAGAAGTGACTGAACAGTCTACTCACCAATCGCAGTTCCTCCCTGTCGACTATGCCACCTTCTTTCTCAAGACAGTTCCAGGTTTGCAGTTCCCCTAAGGCTGATCATGAATCCTGCTGCCAACAAATTGCTTCAGACAGCTTCTCCAATCCTTTTCCCAATCCTGAGTCTCTTCCCCAACTCTTCTATTATCTCTGCCCAGTGTAAACTCTTACAGAATTTATATGTACCGTGACCTTTACACTAACAAAAGGACTGTCGCCTTTTCAGGGTTGGTGGGACACTTTGTCATTTTCATCTGGCCATGCTGCTTGGGGGAGGGGAGGGGCCTAACCACGTGCCCCAGGGTATGACCCTTGTGTGTTACTAGCTTTGTAAAGTCAATAAACTCCCTGTTTTCCTTATAACTTCTGCTTTACAGTTATTTTTATTTGACTTGACATCATCAAGATCCTCTCTCTCTTCCCTTTCCCCACAAGATTAGTCCATTTTCTGTGTTTACGACTTCTTATGCGGCATGTCAGTTTCCTTAGAAATCTGTTGCACAGTAATCACATCTTAGTATTAGGTTCCATGTTCTCGAAATGTCAAAACAAACTTCAGTGATTAAATGCCACGGATTAAGCTTGCTAGTTACTTCTCTCAAATTGATATGAAAGATACATTTTAATTAGAAATTATAAATCTAAGCCGCTGTAACACCAAGTCACCTCCAAAATCCAAAATCTCTAGAAAGCTCTAATTTCTGAAGAAAAAATAGAAGTAAAATTTGATCTAAAGAAAGGGATCTTGTTAAATAACCAGCCACATCTTGTCTCATTTCATCTGGGCTGAAATTGTTCCCTGAAGCATCTGAGGGTAACTTAGCTGAGGCATCTTTGATAAAGGTCATCTATGAGAGAAACTTTGATTTTTTTTTTCCTTTAGATGTCTATAAATTCTGATTAAAATGCATTTATTGGTATCAGTTTGACTAGAGAGCTTTTTATTAATATAGCATAATTTATACAAGCATTACGCTAAATTATTAGTTTTTTTGTTCTTCAGAGCTAGAAACAAAGTCCAAGAAGTAATCATTCTTTATCCACACTGAAAATTGTTTTAGGCATCTGTGGATTTGATAATCCTGCCCTCGCAGTCTCAACATAAAAAGCCAATACTTGCCAGTAACCAGTATATCTCACATCATCAGAAGGAGGGACATCTAGCAAATATCAAAGCAAATGCTACCCTTCGAGCTTAATTTCCATTTCCGTACATTTGTGCACCCCTCCGCCTGTCGATGTCAGCAGGATATAATCTCACCTGTGGAAAGGAAGCCTAACCGTGCTGACCAGTTATAGGGAAATGAGAAGGACTGATGACGGCTGAACTGTAACCCGCTCTTTACAAAAGAGTAATGAAGAGCATTCTTTTCTCCTACTTAACATCCTCATCACCCACTTGCACGGTTTGCAAAGTACCACGCACACTTCTACCTGGGAAGAACAAGGCTGAAACGAAACCACCCTGCCACTCCCACGGGCACCTGTCAGTACTGCATCCTTCCTCAGCCTCTCATACTGCAATCTCTGCCCTGCTTCTTTAGGGGAGAACGGCGTAGCTTGTGGTTAACTGCTAGCCATTACTCCTCTATATTTAGAACTTCTCTAGAGAAAAGGCATTATCTCAGTCACTAAGCTGAAAGCTGCTTAAAGCAGCTTTTCACAGTTGTTTACTCACACTCTGCTTCATGTAACCTCCATTCACGTTGCTGAAAAAAAAAAAAAAACGTTTTCAGATTAAAGCACAACTACAGACCAGCAAACCATTGAAACACCACCTTATGGAAAATTGACTATGATTTGCATTTTGCTAATGCTGGGGTAGGTCAAAATGTCATTTCTCTCCTCTCCCTGAGGTTTTATTAGAGGTAAATTCTACTCCCCTCCATCAGAGAAAAGCCACTCAATGACCTGAACAAGAACTGGTGACAAAAACATGTTTTCAGTAATACTGAGGCTCATTTTTCTGCCAGAACACATTAGTCAGTAGCTATTTTGTATATCATGGAGGCTTTCAAGAGGCACTGAGAAGGATGCTAAAAAGAAAACAAACAAAAACAGCATCTATGTAGATTATTAGAAATACCATGCACTAATGTAAAAAGGCTCTGTTTTCTCTTCCTTGCTAAAAGGCTATTTCTGTTTGCAAAATTCCACTCCAAAGGAGATGTCTTTTGAAAATGGTCCCAAGGCCAAGCCGAATGGAATTTTTCTTTTTTAAAGAAATTATTTTCTTTTATTTTATACATTGACTCACTGTACATCACTACGGCTTGTAAAATGAATTTACCCACCATGAATACACTTCACACCAGTCCCGTTGAAGATTTACACACATTATCATCAACAGACGATCCTCCATGTCCTTAACATGTCTTCCCTCTCTATTTTTCTTTTTGATTCCTTTCCTCTCCAGAGACGAATTTTATAAATTAGCCCAGAAAAGACAAGATGTGAGGAGTAATCAGCTAAAGCAGGCAAAGACACTGAGAGCACATTTCTGGGTCCTCATCTCCTCTGAAATCAGGAAAGGAAGCAATGAGTGGGCTGGCTTTGTGGGAATGTTTCCTTTTTTTTTTTTTTTTTTCCATTCTTTTAAGAATTATTGCCATAAAGAGAAAGAAACAGAGATAGGGAAAGTGAGAACTCACTCCCCACAAAGGATGGCCAGTCCACAATCCCTTCTCTCCCATTCTCCTCTTGGGATTTTGGACACATACGTGGCATGATTTTCAAGCCACCGGGTCTGGGACTCAAACCACCATCAGCCATGTGGGAGTTCAGTGCCTTGATTACTACATCACCTGCTGGTCCCAGTGGGAATGTTTCCTTGGGAGTTGAGTATGTTAAAAATCGAATGAGCTCAGGGATGACCTGTGGCCTAGTAGTTAAATGAGCCGATCCCATGTGGCAGACTGTGGTTTGAGTCTCAGTCCCCTGTGGCTTGAAAAACATGCCAGGTACACATGAATGCCCCAAATCCCAAAAGGATGGAGAAACAGAGGAGAAGAGATTGTGGCATAACCATCGGTGGGAGTGCTTTCTTCCTCACTTCTCTTTCTCTTATCTCTCTGATGAGTTCATGCATTCTCTGGCAATTAAAAAATAATAGAATGGGATAAGCAGATGGTGTCATGTTTACATTGCTGGACTCCCAAGTAGTCAGTCGTGGTTCGCATCCCAGACCCAGTGGCTTAAAACTCATGCCAGGTGTGTGTGTTTGTGCCCCAAATCCCAAAAGGATGGAGAAACAGAGGAGAAGAGATTGTGGTGTGGCCATCCCCCCTGGAGAGTGATTTCTCACTTTCTAATTTTCTCTGTCTTTCTGGTGAACACATGAATGATGTAGCAAAAATTCTCTAAAAAAAAAAAAAAATGAGTGAATAAACAAATGGACAAATAATGAATGTGTATGAGCAAAGACTGTCTTCCTTCAATGTTTTTTGGCATTTAAAGAAAAAGCAGCTTTCAGCACATACACAACCTGTTAGGACCACTGGTTTCTATCATCGAGTGATAAAGTACACAATGACTTTTCAATATTGTTGAGACGATTAAATAAGATGACATGAATCTAGTACTATGTCTAGTACAAAATTTTAAAAAACTAGAGTAACATATAAAGCGATGATGCATGTAGGTAGGAGTTGGGGATCTCAATCCTGAAAATCCAGGCAGAAAGTCTTACTTTCTTTGATCATGTAGCCCAGTCTGCATGTGATAGCATTACTGTGAAAGTTTTCCAGACAAAAGAAACTCCTCACTGTCCTCTACATAAGTGGTTCCCCAACCTTCCCAGCACCAGGGACTGCCCTTGTAGGAGACAATCTCTCCCTGGACAGAGAAATGGGGGAGCATTGGTCCCAGGATGACCCAAGTGCATCACATCCACCATGGGCCCTATTTCCACCACTACCACATTACAATATACAATGAAACAATCACACAGTAGGGCTTGCACTCCTGTGAGAAACCAATACCACAGCTGATCCAGCAGGAGGAGGAGCCCAGGCAACAATGAGATGGGGAGTGACTGCAAACACAGGAGAATCCTTATTCCCAGGGGCCAACGCCCCCCCCTCCCCACACCAACCACCTGCCTCTGTGGTCCAGAGATGGGGGCCTCTGGTCTACATGTTCTAGTTTTGTATGTTTCAAATTGATCATGTGCTTGAAAGAGTGGTTTTTGGGGCCTGCAGGTGGCATAGTGGTTAAGGGCACTGGACTCCCACATGGTCGACCACGGTTCAAGTCTTGGACCTGGTGGCTTACTTTCTCACTTTCTCTCTGGCTCTGTCCCTCTCTGGTCAAAAATAAATAAATAAATAAATAAATAAAAATAATTTTAAAAGTCTGAAAAAAGGAAAAGAAAAGAAAGGGTGATTTTTGCATTTCTTTCAATTTTTTTTTTATAATTTGAGTCATTAGATGTGACAATCAGAAAATCAAGTCAGTAGTTTAAAAAGTGTTCCAGAGGTTTTGCTGGTTCTTTTTAGTCTACTCAAACTTGAAAGAGATTATTATTAATAGTAGTATTTGTGATTTCACCCTGTTTTAAATATTTGCAGATGCTTAACTCTTAGAGAGGTACTCTGGGCATTCCAATAGATTTAAACTCTGCATAAACATTCCTTTGGGAGCTTTTATTTTGTTTTGATAGTAAAATATACCAGAGGAATGTGACTTTAACCTGATTTCCAAATAACATATCTTGCACAATTGAAATATCCTATGTGATTATTATCCACTGTAAAGTACACTTTGCCCCAGGGCTTCTGCTACAAGAGAAAATTAAAACCTCTCTGCCCATTTTTAAGCCCATTAAATCATTAGGTGGCTCCTCACTATTTGTGAGCTTCATTTTCCTGATGGGCTGCAGAGCACAACGAGGCCCCCTAGGGTGGGTGAGAAGAGCATCCTGCAGACTCCTTACTGCACAGTTCTTTCTCCACAAATCATAGACATTTAGGCTTGAAATGGACCTAGGGTATCACTCAGCTTCTTCCATCTGCAGAAGCAAAAACTGAACACCTAAGGGGTTAAATAGTTTTCTCAAGATTTACAGCTAGTTAGAGGCAGAGGAAGGGTTGAAACCTGAATCCTTTCAGCATCCTAAAATCAGAGTCCACATGGTTCTGAAGGTGGGATGACTATTTGAGACTAGTGTTTTTGGGATGATGAAATTAGAAAATTATCTGGGTTGATTGTTGCTTCACATGGAATAAAACTTGTCCTTTTGAAAAAGTAGACCATTAAAAATGTAGTTTTTAGGGACTGGCAGGTGGTGTGGTGGTTAAAGTGTTGAACTCTCACATGGCCAACCACAGTTTCAGTCCCAGACCTGGTAGATTGCTTTCTCATTCTCTCTCTCTCTCTCTCTCTCTCTGGCCAAATAATAATAATAAATTAAATTTTTAAAATTTTTAAATAAAATATGATTTTTCAAAAGTTTCTTTCTTTTATGAGAACAAGAGACAGAGAGAGAGACAGAGAAAGACAAGCACCCTCGATAGGGTCTTAGGCCATAGTCCCCCCAACATTCACAGCCAACCAAGATCCAGTTTACTTGAGGGACCAGCAGTTAGTGTAATGGCTATGTTGCTGGACTCCCATGTAGTTGACCGTGGTTCGAGTCCCAGACCTGGTGGCTTAAAACTCACGCCTAAGAGCGTGTGCGTGCATGCCCAAAATCCTGAGAGGAGAATAGAGAAGGGTTTGCGGAGTGGCCATCCCCCCTAGGGATGATTTCTCGCTTTCTGTCTCTCTGTCTCTCTGTCCCTATAGCAAAAACCTCTTCAAAAAAAAAAAAAAAAAAAAAAGATGCAGGTTACTTGTGCCCAGCACGTACTAGTTGACTGGGGAACCAAGTCCACAATCCTCCATATGGATCCAGCTTCGCCTGAGCAGCTCATTCCTGC
>NW_006159645.1:223338-237032 GCF_000334495.1 Tupaia belangeri chinensis
CAGACTAGCATTGTATTTCCCTATGCAAAGTGGTGAAATGGAGTGGCTAATATTATACCCATTCTTCCAGTGTTCTCATAACCATCTCCTTCACCCCTTCAGGAGACGTCTTACTCAAATATCACCTTCTCAGTGAGACCCACCCTAACCACATTACTCAACCTATTCTACCTGCCCTGTGACTACTGATCCCTTATATCCTCCTCTTTATTTTCTGTGGAGGGCACTGCATACGGAAGCCATCTTGAGCTATCCACCATCTTGAGGTATCCACCATCTTGGAAACCATTAGGCTTCACTTCTTCACTGAGCAAACCGTTTCTCAGAAATCATGTGACCAACCATTTTCCCCGGAAGTGGTTGGGTTTCTAGGCAATAGGGGAGATCCACCCACATCAATGATTGGTTCATGCTGTTCTATTTCATTTGCATTTTGGGCAACCAATTAGTGCCCACCAGCTGTATATAACTTGCCATTTTTCTTCAATAAATGGAGGAAGAAGAAGAAGACTTGATCAGCACCTCGTATTGTGTGTGCGTGTGTTTGTCCCATCTCTCACTCCCTCCCCCAGGGAACCTGTTCGACTGTCCCCTGGGTCGGGACAATTTTCCACAGCACTCGTTATCTTACCATGTAATTTGCTCATTATTGTGACAGAATATAAACTTATAAGAGCAGGGAATTCTAGTTTGTGTTTTATAATGAAATGTAAGAGCTTAGGACAGTGCCTGACATATGATAGAGTCTCAGTAAATATTGTTCCCAAATGGAATTATTTATTTTATGCACACACATGCGAGAGAGAAAGATCCACTACAGGATCTCATCACGCTACCATCCTCCAGCTCCTCAGAATCCTGGACACCTTCACACATGCCCAGTGTGTTTTCAGGCCAACTCAGAGAAGTGAATCTGTAGTCAGCCACATGGCTTCAGCCTTGCAGGGCACTGTGTTACTACCGTGCCACTGTGGCCGGGCCCCAGATGGCATTCTCTGGGATTTTGCAGGTGCATATCATCTTCTCATTGAGGTCATCTTCTGCCTCCATACCCAGTCCATCAGCATTCAGTATGGTGGAGAGCCAGGCTCTGTTATTACCTTGCCTCACTAAGACATAAACATAGTGTGTTTTTGGCTCTCTGAATTTAGGCCTGAAACTATGCAATATCTACATAGTTTCTCAACCCTCACAGATATTTCTACATTATCTAAATATCACTCAGTTTGCTACCTTCTACACTCAGTTGTCCTAAGTACTCACAACGTACGAAGTGGGTGCCAGTCAACGGTGCCACACAGAAATGAGTTGTATATCCTGGAATACTATTGTCCCATAAAATTTCTCTGATTCCCTGATATTCTCCCCATCAATTCTTTTCCTTAAGGCAGACAAGGTTATTTGCTTATTCCTTGGACATTCCCCTTTCTATTTTTTTAATCTCAGTTTAGTTTGGACAACAGTGTGCCCAGGAGTCGGATCACACTTGATGTGATAGTCAGTCATGGCAGCCCCTTTCCCTTTTGGCAGTGATCTTTCTGTTTTTTTGTTTTGTTTTGTTTTGTTTTTGTTTTTGTTTTTGGAGAGATTTTCGCTATAGGGCTCGTGCGCTTACCAGACAGACAGAGAGAGACATAGAGACAGAAAGCGAGAAATCACCCCCCAGGGGGGATGGTCACACTGCAATCCCTTCTCCTCCATTCTCCTCTCGGGTTCTTGGGCACACACACACACACATGCACCTGGCTGGAGTTTTAACCCACCGGGTCCGGGACACAAACCGCGGTTGACTACGTGGGAGTCCAGCGACATAGCCATTATGCTAACTGCTGGTTCCTGGCAGTGATCTTTCTACAAGTGGGCATGTAACATAATTCTGTTTAGTGAAATATAATAAGAATGCTGGAACCAGAAGATGGATGGCATAATTGTTATGTTACTGGACTCCCACATAGTCGACCATGGTTCAAGTCCTGGACTTGGTGGCTTAAAAATTCACACCAGGCACTTGTGCATATGTGCCCAAAATTCTTTTTATTCTTTTATTTATTTATTTTTTTGAGAGGTTTTTGCTATAGGGCATTTGCACTCACCAGAAAGATGAAGAGAGACAGAGAGATAGAAAGCAAGAAATCACCCCCAGGGGGAATGGCCATGCCGCAATCCCTTCTCCTCCATTCTCCTCTTGGGATCTTGGGCACGCATGCACACATGCCCGGCGTGAGTTTTAAGCCACCAGGTCCGGGACCCGAACCGCGGTTGGCTACATGGGAGTTCAGCAACATAACCATTACGCTAACTGCTGGTCACAGTGCCCAAATTTCTGAGAGGAGAATGGGAGAGAAGGGATTGCAGCAGTGCCATTCCTCTGGTGGGGGTGATTTCTTTCTCTGTCTCTTTAGTGAGCACATGTGCCCTATAGCAAAAACCCCTCCCCCCCCCAAAAAAAAAGAAAGAAAGAAATATAATCAGAATTTTAGGGAAGAGCAGAGCTTGTGAAAGATTTTCACTCCAGTAAAAGGTAGAATTACAAAAATCTCTACCTCCAACCCCAATATTTTGATTCCTAATTTGGATGGCATCATGTGAAAATGTGATGCTTGGTGGTGTGGTAGTCATCTTGTAAGCATGAGGAAAAACAGCACAGATGTACCGAGGATGACAGAGGGAGAAGATCTGAAGGAGTCTGTGGTTTTTCTTTTTTTTGGACAAGTTTTTTTGCTATAGGGCGCGTGTGCTCGCCAGAAAGACAGAGAGAGACAGAGAGACAGAAAGCGAGAAATCACCCCCCAGGGGAGATGGCCACGCCGCAGTCCCTTCTCCTCCATTCTCCTCTCGGGATCTTGGGCACGCACGCACATTCGCCCAGCGTGAGTTTAAGCTGCCGGGTCCAGGACTCGAACCGTGGTTGACTACGTGGGAGTCCAGCAACATAGCCATTATGCTAACTGCTAGGCCCAGGGGTCTGTGTTTTTAATGACACGGTTCTTGTTGAGTCAACCAATCTACTCTGAGACCATTGTACTTCTTGGCTGACTTATTTATCACATTCATATGGGAATACCTCCTAATTATCAATATCACATTGGTAATTTTTCGATTTTTTATGAATGTGAAAAACTATCAATCATTTTTATTTATAAGTATCTGTCAACTTTACAATAATATTATAAGAAAAAGCTTTACTTCTTGAGTCTCTCCTCTATCACTGAGTTTTCTTTCTTTTTAAAACTTCATTTTCTCACTTCTTTTCAACTCAAAAAGTTATTTTCTGTATAGTAATACCTATAAGATAACCTCTTGAGAGTTATTATCTTAAACACTTTCTTTCTACCTTATCTATTCTTAAAAAGATAGGAGAGGTACTCAAGGCAGTTGAAAAACTAAACTGTTGGTAACATCAGCCCTGACTGGGCTCTCATAGCTCAGCACTTGAGAGTTTGAACAGGGAAAATGAAGGAAAGAGGGAGAGAGAAGTTATTCTTGCTTTTCTTTCTTTCTTTCTTTCTTTCTTTTCTTTTCTTTTTTTTTTTTTTTTTGGAGAGGTTTTTGCTATAGGGAGCGTGTGCTTGCCAGAGAAAGAGAGACAGAAAGACAGAAAGCGAGAAATCACATTCCCAGGGCGGTGGCCACGCCACAATTCCTTCTCCTCCATTCTCCTCTCAGAATCTTGGGCACACATGCACATGTGCCTGGCGTGAGTTTAAGCCACCGGGTTCAGGACTTGAATCGTGGTTGACTACATGAGAGTCCAGCAACATAGCCATTACACTAACTGCTGGTCCCAAGAAGTTGTTCTTTTTCCAGTCCACTTTGAAGACTACTACCATTTGAATCATCCTAAACCACTACCTGAAAAACATTGTCTCTTGTTGAGAAATCCCAAGTGTTCCACAGAGCCTGTCAGATGAGATTCCAATTATTTTCATAGCATTCAGCATCTTGTATCATTTAGACCCAAGTGATCTTTCCAGCTGGAGCTGGATAAGTAAAACTTATTCTAAACCCACATGTTACCCATTTGGGTCCATTCATTTGCCTTTAACTTTTCTTACCCATTCGTGTCTGTCTCTCTGGTCTTGTCTTCTCACCTGGATTGATACCCATCCAAAATCCACCTATCCTCTCCACCAGAGCTGTTTTATACGTAGCCGCAAGCTCTGTGTGGGTATAAAAATTTGTCTAGAGTAACTACCTTTTTCCTAGCTTTTAAAATTTTAATTTAAATCTAAAAACTGATACTTGAAAGCAAGAAAATTTTATTTTGTAAAATATCCTGTTAAGAAAATGAAAAGACAAGCCATTGTCAGGAGAAGATATAAAAGATTCATATGTAGAATTTATAAAGAATCCTCTAAATTCAGCAGTGAGAAAACAGTCTAATTTTAAAATAGACAAGAGAATTGAACAGACATTTAACCAAAGAAGATACATGGTTGGCGAATAAGCACATGAAAGATGTTCAGTATCACTAGTCATTAGGGAAATGAAAATTGAAATCGCTATCCACCTATCAGAATGGCTCACATAAGAAACACTAGCTATACCAAATATTGTTACAGATATGGATCTCTCAGACACTGCTGGTTCAGATGTACAATGACACTCTGGGAATCTGGCAGCCCCTTAAGTTAAGGAATATTCCATACAACTCAACAACACACTTTGAACACTTCTCCTAAAGAGATAAAAACTTATGTTCACATTTAAAATTATACAAAAATTTATTTGTAATAACTTAAAACTGGAAACAACCTAAATGCTTTTCAGTAGGGAGTGGTTAACACACATCTGCAAAATGGAATACTACTCAGCAATAAAAAGGAACAAACCACTGATACGTGAAATAATTTGTGTGGATCTTAAGGATGTTATAAGTAAAAAAAAAAAAAAAAAAAAAAAAGGCAGCCGATCTTGAAAGCTTATGTAATGTGTGCTACCATGTATGTAACATTCTTAAAACAACTAAAATATAGAGATGGGAAACAGACGAGTGATTGCCAAGGATTAGGAAAGGAGAGGAGGACTTACCCTAGGAAATTCCTTTGTGGTAATGAAACAGTGCTCAATGATGATGGTGATGGTACACAATTCTGTACATGTGATAAACTGTCAAAGAATTACACACAAAAACAAATGGAATTGTTAAACGCATACACATAATGGTAAGTAGGAGTGAGGTCTAGTATGGTGGCAATTAATATCCTGGTTTTGATAATGCACTATAGTTATGTAAAAAGTTACCATTGAATGACAAGAACATAGGACTTGTTTATGCTATTTTACCTTCTTCTGAATTTGTAATTATTTCAAAATAAAAAGTGGGAAAAAAAGATACTGTATTCTAGATGAATGGATTGAAAAGCTGTGGCACACATACTCTATAGAATACTATTCGGTCATAAAAAAAAAAAACCCTAGCTTTTGACAGAAAGTGGAAGAATATGGAAGATTTTCTGCTGATTGAAGCCAGCCAGGCTATGATGGAGAGACATTGTATGTCCCCACTTAATATATACCGAGTGTCTGCACTCTGTGACTGAAACTGACTGACTAAAGGATATAGAAACACAGTAAATGGATGTAAGTACCAGATATAGTGTATGTGAAAGAGTTAGGGTCTGAGGAAGGACATTTAGAAGAAAAATAAGGAGGCAAAGCATTAATGGGACAAAGAAAAAAAAATACTGTATTCCATTATGGGAAAACTTTTAAGCATGTATGGGTATATAAATCTACCTTTCAATAGTAAATATAGTAAATTTTATAAAATCTAAATACTGACCAAATAATTCTGATGAAAATATGAATTGAGATGTGTTTTAAGTATATATGTCATGGTAGGTTTTCAAAAAAATCTTAGTATGAAAAACGTAAAATATGTGTTTTATGTTTTGTGTATTGTTTTAGTTGAGTTATTTCTCTTTGTCCTAAGTGGTAAGAGTTTCATTTGACATAAAATGTGAATCTCTTTTTTATTTTTTTTTGGAGAGATTTTTGCTTCAGGGCACGTGTACTCACCAGAAAGACAGAGAGAGACAGAGAGACAGAAAGTGAGAAATCATCCCCCGGAGGGATGGCCATGCCACAATCCCTTCTCCTCCATTCTCCTTGGGATCTTGGTCACACACGCACATGCACCTGGTGTGAATTTAAGCCACCAGGTATGGGACTCGAACCACAATCAACTACATGGGAGTTCAGTGACATAACCATTACACTAACTGTTGGTCCCAAATGTGAATCTTTTTTGAAGTACATATTTTTCAGATATTTTTTCCTAGACTATGGTTTACCTTTTCATTTTCTTAACAGGTTTTTAGAAGAGCAACGGTATTTAACTTTGATTAAATTTAGTTTATCATATTTTTTATCTCACACTTTCTCATGTCTTACTTAATAATTATTTTAAGATAGCTGACTTTTTTCTTATTTTTTTCTTTGAGTTTCATAACTTTAGCTTTTATATTTAAATCCAATATAGTTGTTTAGAGTTTATTTTATATATGACATGATTAAAGGTCATGGGTTTTTGTGTGTATATTTTATGTATATATGTTAGTATATTTAAATATTCTAGCAACATTTGTTTAAAGTATTATCCTTACACCATTGATTTTTCTCTCTTAAAAATGTCAGTTGGTTTATATGTCTATTTCTAAAGTCCCTAGTATGTTCCTTTTATTTATTTATTTATTTATTTATTTGTTTATTTATTTTATTTATTTATTTTGCTAAAGGGCACATGTGCTAGCTGGAAAGACAAAGAGACAAAAAGCAAGAAATCACCCACCAGGGGGGATGGCCACACCATTCTCCATTCTCCTCTCGGAAGCTCGGGCAGGCATGCACATGTGCCCGGTGTAAGTTTAAGCCGCCAGGTCCGGAACTCGAACCACGGTCAACTATGTGAGAGTCTAGCAACATACCCATTACAATATTTGCTGTCCCATCTAGTATGTTCCTTTGATTTATATATCTATCTCTATGACAATACCATCCTGTCCTGATTACTATAGATTTGTAATAAACTTTACATATTAACTCATATATGTTCCTTCATCAGTTTGCCAATTTCTAAAAATAAATCTGTTGGTATTTTTTATTGAGATTAAATTGAATCTTAGTTCAATTTGGTAGAATAGACATCTCAGAAATATTGAGTCTCAGCATGTAGTTCTTAGTTCCTCAGCATGTAAATCTCTTCATGTATTCAGATCTTTAAAAATGCTTAATAGTTTGGAAGCATAACCTTTTTTTTTTTTCAAACTAATACTTCAGTTAATATTTCCTGTGATTTAAAATAGCATTTTATTACAATTTAGAATTAATTCACTATTTGAGTAGAATGAAACTGATTTTTGTATATTCTGCTCTATTTTTCAAGCTTGCTAAACTGATTTATTAGTTCTAGTAGGTTTTTAAAATAGATTTCTTAAAACTTTCTACCTAATTATGCTCTCTATTAATAGAATGTTTTATGTCTTTCTTCCAGTCCAATGTGTTTTTAATTTCCTTTTTTTTTTGCATCATTACATTTGCTATAATGTTCAGTACGATGTGAATAGAAGTAGTGAACATGCATGTATCGACACACTCGTATTGCTCTTAACTTCAGCGGGAAAGCCTTCGGTTTTTCACCATTAAATATAGTGGTAACTTGAGCTGGTGGTGTGATGGCTAAGGTGACCAAGCCCCATGTGGTCGACCGCACGGGATGGTCACGCCGCAATCCCTTCTCCTCCATTCTCCTCTCGGGATCTTGGGGACGCACACACACGCGCCCGGTGTGAGTTTTAAGCCACCGGGTCCGGGACACGAACCGCGGTCGACTACGTGGGAGTCCAGCGACATAGCCATTACGCTAACTGCTGGTTCCCACACTCGTATTGCTCTTAACTTTAGCGGGAAAGCATTCGGTTTTTCACCATTAAATATAGTGGTAACTTGAGCTGGTGGTGTGATGGCTAAGGTGACCAAACCCCTTGTGGTCGACTGCACGGTTCAAGTTCTGGACCTGGTAGCTTAAAAATCCCACAGGGCATGTGTGTGTGCATGTCCAAAATTCTGAGAGGAGAATGGAGGAGAGGGGACTGCGGCATGGCCATCTTCCTTAAGGGATGCTTTCTCATTTTCTCTCTATCTCTCTGCAAGTGTATGCACCCTATAGCAAATGTTAAAAATATATACATGGTATATTGTAGGTTTTTCTTTATAGATGCCCTTTATCTGACTGAGCTTTCTTTTTTTCCCTAACTGAGGGACAAAGTGAGAGAGAGCAAGAGAAAGGGAGGAGAGGAGTGAGAAAACAATCCACTGGCTCCGGCCGTGTGGGAGTCCAGCACCCAGCACCTTTAACCACCACGCTGCCTGCTAGCCCCATTCAGTTGCGTTTTCTAAATGCCTCTGATCTAGGGCTGACTGAGCTGGTGGTGGACTGCAGCATCGGAACCTCGTTGGGGGTGCCTGTTTTTCTCTCTCTCTCATACTTTGTTTCTCTCACTCATGGAAGAAATAAACGTTTAATACGACTGTCTTATTGCTGTTACGTTATCTTTAACTTTAAAAGGGGGGAAGGTATAGTAAGTTGCTGACAGTGTATTGAAGAGTAACGGAGGGACCAGCAGTTAGCATAATGGCTATGTTGCTGAACTCCCATGTAGTCGACTGTGGTTCGAGAACTCACACCGGGCACGTGTGCATGCGTGCCCAAGGTCCCGAGAGGAGAATGGAGGAGAAGGGATTGTGGCTGCGACCATCCCACCTGGGGGGTGATTTCTCACTTTCTATCTCTCTGACTCTCTGGTGATCACACGTGCCTTATAGCCAAAACCTCTCCAAAAAAAAAAAAAAAAAGTAATGGAGAAGACCACAACGTGATCAAAAACGTGACTTTTTCTGCCCATTCTCTTTTGGTGTGTGACATTGTGTGTCCTTAAAAATAATAACATGATGGGAACCAGCAGTTAGCATAATGGCTATGTCGCTGGACTCCCACATAGTCCACCGCGGTTCGCATCCCGGACCCGGTGGCTTAAAACTCACGCCGGGTGCATGTGCATGCGTGCCCAAGATCCCGAGAGGAGAATGGAGGAGAAGGGATTGTGGCGTGACCATCCCCCCTGGGGGGTGATTTCTCGCTTTCTGTCTCTCTGTCTCTCTCTGTCTGTCTGGCGAGCGCACGTGCCCTATAGCAAAAATCTCTCCCCCCCAAGAAAAAAAAATATATATATACATGGTATAGTGTAGGTTTTTCTTTATAGATACTCTTTTTTAAAGTTTTATTTATTTAATTCCATTTGTTATTATTTTTTCCTTTTTTTTTCCCAGAGGTTTTTGCTATAGAGCGTGTGCGCTCGCCAGACAGATAGAGAGAGACAGAGAGACAGAAAGCGAGAAATCACCCCCCAGAGGGGATGGCCTCGCCGCAATCCCTTCTCCTCCATCCTCCTCTCAGGATCTTGGGCATGCACGCACACGTGCCTGGCATGAGTTTAAGCCACCAGGTCCGGGACCCGAACCACGGTCAACTATGTGGGAGTCCAGCGACACAGCCATTACACTAACTGCTAGTCCCTTGTTATTATTTTTTAATTTGACCAGAGAGAGAGAGAGAGAGAGAAAGGGGAAGTGATAAAGCAAGCTGTCAGGTCCAGGACTTGAACCACAGTCGGCCATGTGGGAGTCTAGCACCTTTAACCACCATGCCACCTGCCAGCCCCATTTATAGATACCCTTTATCTGGTTGAGCTTTCTTTTTTCCCTAACTGAGGGACGAATGTCTGGCTGTCATTGTGTTTTGCTCTGTTCTTTCTCTCGGGGGCTGCTGAACACCTTTGGTCTGGAAAAGCTCCTCCCTTTACGCTGGATAGCTGCTTGCCCAGTTGTTCACCTTTATTTGAGGGCTATCTGGCAGGGGCGAGAGTAGTGTGTCCTTACATTAGACCTTCTTGACCAATTCTCTGATCCCAGACCTGCAATGAAAACCCATCTTCTGGAGTTGCATTGCCAGGAGTGCTATGAGGCTGAGGGGCTTCTTTGAGCTCTTGAACTTGATTCTAATGTGGTTCCTTGGCCAATTTATTCAATAATAGATTGCTGGTGATACTAATTAAACACTTCTTTTGTTTTAATATCTGACATAGTTCTTTCTTATCTTCATTACCAGAGCAGCTATAGGGGACAGTGAATTTTCAAATACAAAATTTTAATGTCTTCCGTCGCACCAATGTTCCTTTTATCTGTACCTTTAATAAAACATTTGTTTCATTTGATGCCAAATAGTTGCCCTTCTTTTAATTAAGTTTAGATATCATACATGTTATTTTCCTTCTCATCATTCATATTTTTTCATCTGTTCATCTAGGGGATTATTTAAATAATTTGTACCTATCTTAACTTTCAAGTATCTTTATATATTAGTTACTATTTTGAAGAAAAACCAACCCATTATATAACAAATGTATGTCCTGTAGTATTTTTCTTCCTAAATTCCATGGAATATTTTCAAATGACTTTCTGTAATACCTAACCTCAGGCAAAAATGACTTACACTGTGTTTTGAAAGATTCTTTTCTCCTCTGAAGGGTAGGTCAAACTGAGATGCCAGGAATTGGAAAAAGACATGAGGTACTGATGTCACGTTGTTTATTGACTGAGTTCGGGGGCTCCTAAATTCTCAGTAGGCTCACAAAATGCTATCTCCCTCTTGGGGCTTATAATACATGCAGAGAGACAGCATTTGCAGAGTGCTTCTTCTCTCTTGGAGCTAGCTCATAGCTCATTGAGCGGAGATGAGCCAAGGTTAAGTTGAACCAAGGCT
This sequence comes from Tupaia belangeri chinensis, assembly GCF_000334495.1. Classification (NCBI taxonomy): domain Eukaryota; kingdom Metazoa; phylum Chordata; class Mammalia; order Scandentia; family Tupaiidae; genus Tupaia; species Tupaia belangeri. Next base: position 234,161 of record NW_006159645.1, read on the forward strand.
ACTAGGGCTGAGCTAGCAGAACCAAGGCCAGATGAGCATGACTAGCTAGCTAACTGACCAGGATCTCTCTTTGTCTTAAAAGGGCTGCAGACAATAGTGGCTCATTGCCAAAACCAAATTGTCACACATACACATGCGCACTACATGCAATGACGTAAAACAGCAAATCATAATTACGTAATAATTACACAAGCACAGTACAACTAATAACATAAGTTGTTTACTCTGTGGCCTTCAAATATGATAAGATGGAGAGTGAGGCAGACTAGACCATCCTGACTCCATTTTCCACTGATTCATTTTTCTAATGGACACAAACCCACATTTTTCTTATTGAAAATGACTGTTGAGCCTAGTTACAGTGGTGAAGGTGGCTAGATCTCACATGGCTGGCCATGTGGTTTGAACTCAAGATCTGGCAGCTTTGAAAGCGTACTGGCACCTTGAAAAATATGCCAGGTGCATGTGTGTACTACCCAAAATCCCTAAAGGAGGGACAAATGGAGGAGAAGGAAATGCAGCATGACCATTCCCCATGGGTACTGCTTTCTTACTTTTCCTCTCTCTGTCTCTCTCTGGTGAGTGCACACACCCTTTGGAAATGAATAATAATAATAAATGTTTATGAGATGTGTCAATCACGATGTCAGTTTACTTCCCAGTTTTTGATTGCACAGTCCTACCACCCTTACACATTCATGGCTCTTTGTTTGTTTTTGTTTTTTTTTTTTTTTAAGTTTATCAGTCTCTTCCATGAATGAAGGAAAGAGAGACAGAAACAACATTCTCTACAGGGTCTTGATTTTGCAATCCACCCACAGCTTCAACCAGCCCTAGATCATGGACAACCACATGCCTGGTGTACTCAGAGACATCTCTGGACACAGACCCGGAACATTCCCATGTGGTTCAGCTTTGCAGAATGATGCGTTTCACCAGTGCGCCACCACTCAGCTCCTGTGCACAGCTCTTTTGCGTGGAATCACCTATCTGACTTCACCATAGACGCTTCCTGCTACATTCTTTCTGTCATACCCCTCTGAGCACCCAGGGAATTTCACTGGTCTGTAAAGAAGAACAACTTATTAATTGGGTTTGGCCATTCTGCAGGGGATATAAACCAACAACCTACATACATAATGGAATAACATACACCATTGGGCAGTCCAGAGCCCTCAGGCTGAGTTTGACAGAAGAAAAAAAATTACACCCCAAATAAGCTAATAGGCAGAGAATCCTGGAGAGAGATGAATCTACCCAGAATCCTTCACAATTAAGCCCTGAGCTTTTTAATCCAGGGCCATCTGCATGCAAAGTTTAAGGTCAGATATATATATATATATTTTTTTTTTTTTGAGAGGTTTTTGCTATAGGACGAGTGCGCTTGCTGGAAAGACAGAGGGAGAGTGAGAGAAAGCGAGAAATCACCCCTCCCCAGGGGGGATGGCCATACCACAATCCCTTCTTCTCCATTCTTCTCTTGGGATCTTGGGCACACACGCACACACACCCAGTGTGAGTTTAAGCCACTAGATCTGGGACTTGAACCAAGCTCAACTACATGGGAGTCCAGTGACATAGCCATTATGCCAACTGCTGGTCCCAAGGTCAGAGATTTTAAATGTTCCTTTCACATGTGGCCAGGGAAGACACACTCTTAAAACCTTGAGGAGTATGATTTAATCAATCTCCATACACTAAACACTTGTCAGGAGACAAACACTTCAGAGCATAGCACTGATTGTGGGCTGAATCCAAGCATGTGACACAATCAACAGCTATCAAGAAGTCTCCAAATAATGCATTTTCATTTTTCTGTAACAAGCACATGCCTGTCTAATCCATCTACCAATACCTAATACATTGCTTTTGAAGGAATGAAGTTGTTAGTAATGAAACTTCAAAATAATCCTAACATATAATTCCTACAAGTGAAATTTAAGAGCTTAAAGGAAAGATCCCAATCCCTGTATCCTTGACTATAGGGGACAATATCTTTCCTCCTATGTAAGAGGAGATTATTGTCCTCTACAAATGTTCCACCTGGGTTGCAGTGGGTGGTACACGATGGAAACACTCATGCAACAGTGATGGAGGAGAAAGACAACCATCCAGTCATCCAGACAGGCCAAATTAGATGTAAGATCAGCCTGGTTTTGTTTATGTGCTCTGGCTACACTGCCGCTTAAATGGAACCCATGAGCTATGTGGGTGTTCTGACTTGGGGAGATTACTGCCACAACCCAATGCTTACACAAGGCATCTTACAGTAGACCATTACAACTCAACACCGCCTGCTCTCCAGGAACAGGCCCACTGCAGTCTTGGCAGCATAGTTGCTGTGGGCCTCTTAGCTGATTTCTGTAGCTGGTTGATCGTGTCCACTTGATGGACTTTCGGGCCCAGAAGTCCTCTGACTTGTAAGGCTCACCCCGGGTTACAATAGCATCAGTGTCTAAAGTATACCTTAGTATACTGTGATAATCATTTTTCTCGGCCTTGTATCATATAGTTATGATAATAATGTCTCTCTACTTACTGTCACGTATGCTTTGATAATCATCTCTTTACCTATTATCGTGTAGCCTTCCATTTATCACTTGTTGAAAAAGATGTTGTCAAAAATAACCAAGCTTCTGGATTCAGAAAAACCATCAGAATCAATTTGATTTCCCTTACAGCTAGGAAATGAATTCTAAATTATTCATGTTAAGACAAATTGAACTTTTAGAGTATTTAAGAAAAGCTTTAGTAAAGTCAATCTTTTACATTAACAGAATCCATTTTTAAAATACTAATTTCACATTAACCATGGCTTTTTTTTTTTTTTTTTTTTTTTCAACCACATCGAGCACACCCAAAGATTTTTAAT
>NW_006159645.1:237270-266132 GCF_000334495.1 Tupaia belangeri chinensis
ATTTCCCATTAACCTGGGCTTTTTTTTTTTTTTTTTTTTTTACAGCCATTCGAGCAATCTCAAGGATTATTAATGGTAACAAGGAAAGAAGTTAACTATTTAAATTTTTAACATTATAAAACACATTTTTTTTCAACTTTTGTTTCTGGCTATGTGATTCACTGGCTATCCAGAGCAGACATTCTGCCATGTACAACCTAAAATTGCTGAATAAAACTACTTTTTAAATGTATGCCTGAGCTTCCAGAAAAGTAAGGGAAATCTAAGGCCAGAAAACTAAGATACCCAGAGAACAGTAAGCCCTGTGGGTGGCAGCACCTATAGACATCTGCTAGGTGTCAGTGGCCTGGAGCTTGGACTGTGCCTCGGGTGGCCAGATCATTTATCTTCCAACCAGAGTGACAGGGGGTGCTGTCGAGAATGCACTGGGAGTTCCACTCCTGTTTGAGTCTAGAAAGCCATGACAGGATGTCCCTCCCATCCCAACAACAAGAAAATGATGAACAGCATGCAATATTGACATTTTCCTTGAACTCTCTGGAGATCCGAGGTCACAAGGCAACCAGGGAACTGAATTTCAAAGAGTAAGAAGCACTTGCAATGGGAGCCAGGATACTGACATTTCTCACCTTTGGGAGAGCATGAGACGAATTTCTCTACAAAAAAAAAAAAAGAAAAGAAAAAAGAAAAAAGAAAAAGAAGGGAACCAACAGTTAGCGTAATGGCTATGTCACTGGACTCCCACGTAGTTGACCGCGGTTCGCGTCCCGGACCTGGTGGCTTAAAACTCACACCGGGCGCGTGTGCGTGCATGCCCAAGATCCCGAGAGGAGAATGGAGGAGAAGGGACTGCGGCGTGACCATCCCTCCTGGGGGGTGAATTCTCGCTTTCTGTCTCTCTGTCTCTCTCCATCTGTCTGGCGAGCACACGCGCCCTATAGCAAAAAACCTCTAAAAAAAAAAAAAAAAAGAGAGAGAGAGAGAGAGTAAGAAGCGGTTGCCATAGAGTGGGTTAGAATTTTTTTTAATTAATTAATTAATTAATTTTTAAAAATTTGATCAGAAGAGGACAGAGTGTGAGGGAGAGAGAGGAAAAGTGAGAAAGCAAGCCACCAGGTCCGGGACTTGAACCATGGTTGGCCAGTGCTCTTAACTACCATGTCACCTACTGGCCCCAAGAATTTTTTTTTTTTTAAATAATAAATTCTTGGGAACCAGCAGTTAGCGTAATGGCTATGTCGCTGGACTCCCACATAGTCAACCGCGGTTCGTGTCCCGGACCCGGTGACTTAAAACTCACGCCGGGCGCGTGTGTGTGCATGCCCAAGATCCCGAGAGGAGAATGGAGGAGAAGGGATTGCGGCATGACCATCCCCCCTGGGGGGTGATTTCTCGCTTTCTGTCTCTATGTCTCTCTCTGTCTGGTGAGCGCACGCGCTCTACAGTGAAAATCTCTCCAAAAAAATATAAAATAAAATAAATTCCTAAAAGATGAATATACACTTAAAGCTCATATTAGGTTAGAATAACTGGGAGCCCTGGGCACAAGAAGAGTTCACACACATTCCCAGGCTTCTCTCCAAGGTCTCCGCTCAGTGCTCTTGAAAAAGAGTAGGGACATTTTAAAAGCCACTTTGGTTGCATAGGACGCAGAAGGTGGTCACTGCTGCTGCACCCTGGGGCTCCTCTCATAAAAAGCAAAGCCCTACAAGCTGCTGGGGAAGAAGTAGCAGAACGTCTGGCCACCAAGCTGGGGAGGAGCAGTGGAAGAAAGCCATCTGCATCTGAAAAAAGAAAGCAAACCTTTCTTCCCAAACATGGGTTTTAGGCAAAGATCTACTGATTCTGGAGAAAGCCAGCTACCCCTCTGGAGAGACAATAAACCCCTTTGGGGCCTGTAAGTTATACCAAGAAAATGCCAAAGTTTGCTACTGCTGGGGAAGGGACAGGGAACCCTTTCAGACTAGAGAAGCCGTGGATGAAGCCAGTGATCAGCCCCTGAAGCACAGAGCAGGGTGAAGAGAGGATTTGGAAGGAGCAGAAAGAAAACACCCAGCACAATGGTTAAAGAATTGTGAGACAGCCCAGTCATGGCAGTGCAAGCAGGGACACTGCTGTGTGATGACAAAGGCCAGGTGGGAGCCCAGAGTTTGGTTCCATGCCCAACTAAAATGGGCTGGGCTTAGTGGTGCATGTCTGTGGCCTAGCTAACTAGGAGTCTAGGGCAGGAGAATTATAATTTAGCAAGACTCCATCAAACATGTGTGTGTGTGTGTGTGTGTGTGTGTGCGCGCGCGTGTGTTTGTGTCCTTTCCCCATAAAAAAAAAAAAAGAATTGTGAGAGAGAATAAAAAATATGATAAAGGGACAATAGTCTCTATAAAAGGCCCCAGCAGACCCAAAGTAACTACATAATATTCTGCAAATGAAAAATTTAAAAATTACATTCAGTTCAGTTGATAAGCAGCAGATTAGATGAATTGTTAGATAATCAGCAGGAGAAAGAATTAGTGTAGTGGAAGATAAATTACCCATGAGCTCAAAGAAACAATCAAATGAAAAATATGGGAGGAAGTTTAGAAAACATTGAGTGAGAAGGTCTAATGTGCTAATTCACTGACGTTTCAGAAGGAGAAAATAGGCAGTATTTAAAGAGAGAATGGCTACTTTCCAGAACTGAAAATAGACTGGGGTCAGCAGGTGGCATGGTGGTTAAGGTGTTGGACTCCTGCATGTCTGACAATGGTTCAAGTCCCAGACTTGGAGGCTGAAAATCATACCAGATACATGTGTATACATGCCTAAAATCCCAAGAGGAGAATGGAGGAAAAAGAATTACAACATGACCACCACCACCACCCCCAGGGTAATTTCTCACTTCTCCTCTCTGTCTCTGTCTCTCTCTGGTGAGCACATATACACTACAGCAAAAACCTAAAAAAACAAACAAACAAAACATGTTTTAGATTCAAGAAGGCCAATGAGTTCTGGGCAGGAAAAATAAGAATAAAGTCACATTTAGACACACTATCGGAAAACTTCAGACCCCCCCCCAAAGAAAAGAAAAGAAAAACCCCAAACTCTTATAAAAAATGATTGTCGAGGAAGACCAGTAACTAGATTAATAGTGAACTTCTTATTGGCAAGAAAACATGTTAGAACACAATGGAACAATATCTTTAAGTGCTTAAGTAAATTAACTGTCATCTTGAATTTGGTATAAATCTAATTTTTACTCCAAAGGAAAGACAAAATAAAGACATTTAAAAAGACAAAAGTGGAAAGGGATTACTACTAAGAAATCCTTATTAAAAAACTTTGAAAGAATATCCTTTAATTATTTTAATTGCTACAGGCTGTGCTTGCTCTCCAGAGAGACAGAGAGAGGGGAAGAGAGAAAATCATGCCACCCCATGGGGGATGGCCATGTTGCAATCCTTCTGTTCCATTCTTCTCTTGGGATTTGGGACAGAGACACGTATGCACACGCACACGCACCCAGCATGATTTTCAAGCTGCTAGGTTCAGGACTTGAACTATATATAGTCAGTCATGTAGGATCTGGTTTCCCTTAACCACTAGGTTATGGGTCCTAAAGAAGGCAGTTCTAAACTATGAGAAAGAAGATTGAGCAAAAATAATGGGAAACCTCTGTTTAAAACAAGACAAACAGGGCAAACTATTTTCTAGAATGCACTCCCAGCTTAGGAGCTCTGCTCTTCCTTTTTTTTTTTTTTTTTTGCTATAGGGCACATGTACTTGGCTAAATTTCTTCTCTCTGGCTTCTGAAATGAACAACACAGGAGTGGAGACAGAGACAGAGAGAGATAGGAAGCAAGAAATCATCCCTAAGGGAGGACAGGCCACGCCTTGATGCCTTCTCTTCCACTCTCCTCGGGATCTTGGGCACACATGCACATGCAACTGGTGTGAGTTTTAAGCTGCTGGGTCCAGGCCTCAAAGTGTGATCAACTATGTGAGAGTCCAGCGAAGGAACCATTATGCCATCTGCTAGTTCCTTTCCTTCTCTTTCTTAATAAACTCTGCTTTCTATCCTCCTTTCTTGTCCCGGCTGCTAGTTCCTTTCCTTCTCTTTCTTAATAAATTCTGCTTTCTATCCTCCTTTCCCTCAAAAAAAAAAAGAAAAGAAAAAAAAACCCATAAAAAAAACCCACACTGGTCAAGTCGTCTTCTTCCGTCTACTTCCGTTTATTGAGGAGAAATGGCGAGTTATATACAGCTGGTGGGAACCAATTGGTTGCCCGAAATGCAAATGAGATAGAACAGCATGAACCAATCATTGATGTGGGTGGATCTCTCTCATTGCCTAGAAACCCAACCACTTCCGGGGAGAACGGTTGGTCACATGATTTCTGAGAAACTATTTGTTCAGTGAGGAAGTGAAGGCTAATGGTTTAAAGATGGCGGATAGCTCGAGATGGCTTCCGTATGCAGTGCTCGCCACACTTGCCCTCAAAAAAATAAAAAAATTAAAAAAAAACCACAAACACTGAATGTGTAAAACAGCAGCAATTATGGCTAATTTCTGGCTAATGACTAATTTAAACAAGATTTAGGTGATCTTGCTTAAAAAAAAAAAGATTGAGCTAAAGTATTAGAAGAAAGGACATATAATTAGGAGGCCAGGGAAGCAAGAGTGAAGCACTCTCATGCCCGTTGGCTGTAGTTGGGATGGCAAAGACATAGATTCATATTAGGCTTTATTAACTTACATGTGTATGTGCAAAATCTACAGTAATTTTTAATAAAAAAGAAACCGTGTTCATAACTTCCAAGTGAATATAGAAAAAAGGAATGAGAAAAACATGTAATGCAAAAGAAAGCAAGAATGAGATGGGGAAGCATATAAAGAAACAAATATTAAATAATTATTTTATTAAGGTCAAATATTTTAGCTTAGTGCTGGTCTTCTAGCACAGACGCACTAAGAAAATATTCAGTTGGAAACATTTTTTTTCTGATCTTTGGGTTGTTTATTTATACCCAGATAGGAGCTCTTGTTCTTTTGTTGGAATTTTCTGGACTTTTCTCTCTCCTCTCATTCTCATTTTCTACCTCCATCTGTCTATCCGTTCATCTCTCTGATTCTCCTCTAGTCCCATTGACTCTCTTTATTTCTACACATTATCTATTTGGTCATCCACCTATCTACCCATCCATTCCTTCATCTGCCCATCTCTATAGTCAAACTCTTGGGGGTCAGTAGGTAGCATGGTGGTTAAGGCACTGTTCTCCCACATGATTGACAGTGGTTCCCAGACCTGGCAGCTTGCTTTCTCACTTTTCTTCTCTCTCTTTCTATCTCTCTCTGCTGAGTGCATGTGTCTTCTAGCAAATTAAAAAAATAATATTGGATTGTCGGGAAAGTCATGATACATTTTTGCATAGAAGAACATAGAAAAATACATCATGACTTCCCAACCACTTCATAATAATAATAATAATAATAATAAATAGATCCTAGTAGGTAGTGTGGTGGTTAAAGGCACTAGACTCCCACATGGCCGGCTGTCATTCAAGTACTGGACATGGTCGCTTGTTTTCTCACTTTTCCTTTCTCTCTCTGGTCAAATCAAAAAATAAAATAATAATAATAATAATTGAAGTTAAATAAAATGATCCTTTAAGTAATAATCATTAATAAAACTAAATAATTCTTTAAAAATACCTTTGTTTCTAACCCACTCTCACTAAGCACCAATACCTGACATCACCTTAGATGATGATAGGTGTTTTAAACTTCAGACATTCAAAGCACATCCCCTGATTCCACCGGACACCAAGCTCACTCCTCCCTAAACCTTTGCCATCTCAGCAATTGGTGCCACCAACCACTCAACTGCTTGGTCAAAAACCTGGAGTCGTCTTAATTCTTTTTTTCACATCTCACATTCTACCCACCAACGAGCATCATTAGCTCAGCCTGCAACTTCTGTCTCCAGTCTGGGCCTGTCCTACATGTCCACTGCTCCCACCCTCTGTCCATACCATCAACGTTTTTCTTCTAGACCACTGACATCTCCACCTAGTGACCTTTTTTCCTGCTCTTTTCCTTGCTGTTCTTTCCGAGTAAGTCAGAGCATGTCGTCTCTTTCCTAAGGTGGCTTCCCATCATGTCTAGAAATAAATAGCAGATCTCCTCTATGACCTATATGGCTGCTGAGTCTTGAGCCTACTGAGCCCTCGGATCACATCCTTCTCTGCTGCCCACTTCATTCACTTCCCCCCTCACTTCCCTTCTTCCAGTTCCTCCAGCATGCCCAGCTTCTGCCTGACCCAGGCCTTTGGATCTGCTGCTCTCCCAACCAGAATCACAATATCAGGTCTCCACTGAAATGTCACGCCTTTGGAGAAGCATTGCCTGAGCACTTCATGTTCATCTGAACATTCATCTTTCAATATTCACGGTTACCTGCCCCCTCTTTTTAAAAAAATTAATTATCTCCTACTAAAACATTTCACCTCTTGATGGCAGGGACTTTGTTTACTCTTGTATCCTCAGGGTCTATAATTATGCCTGGAGCATGGTTGGTGTGCTCAGTTATTGTTCGTCTAATGACTATTTGGCATTAATTAATTCTATAACATGAGGCATTTCTATTTCTTTTATTAAAAATTTTTTTTGAGAGAGATTTTTGCTCTAAGGCACCTGCACTTACTGGAGAGACAGAGAGAGACAGAGAGACAGAAAGTGAGAAATCACTCCCTAGGGAGATGGCCACACTTCAATCCCTTCTCTTCCATTCTCCTCTCAGGATTTTGGGCACACAGGCATAAGTGCCCGGGGAGTTTTAAGTCACTTGGTCCAGGTCCAGCAGGTCCTCACATGGCAATTCACTCCTAGTGGCAGCCAGCCTACATCACGGACGTGTGAGAAAGGCCCCCTGGGTCCCCTTCTCAGAAACTTGAGGCTGAAGTTATCCAGTGTGATAGTTGTTTGAACACCCTCACACATTAGCGGACCCAGGAACACTGACTTATCAAAAAATCTTTGTGGGGTGAAAGGAAAAATTCTTCTCACATTTATCCTAAGTCCCCTTCATTAGCAAGAAAGAGGCAGGTATTAATCTATCAGGTTTTCTTGAAATATATCCTTCACCAAATAGAATTATTCTGATATATGTAAATAAATATTCTTGTTTCCTAAGTAGAAGGACCATCAATAATTGCCACTTTGTTTTTGGAGAGGTTTTTGCTATAGGGTACGTGCGCTCACCAGAAAGACAGAGAGAGAGACAGAGAGACAGAAAGCGAGAATTCACCCCCCCCAGGGGGAATGGCCATGCCATAACCCCTTGTCCTCCATTTTCCTCTCGGGATCTTGGGCACGTACGCACAGGCACCCGACATGAGTTTAAGCTACTGGTCAGGGACTCAAACCACAGTCAACTACATGGGAGTCCAACGACATAGCCATTACGCCATATTTATTTTTTACATTAATTAGTTTTGTCCGTGAGAGAGAGAGCAAGCAGTGGAGAAAAAAACCAAACAGACAGACCCCCCAGCAGGTCCTCACACGGCAACTCACTCCTAGTGGCAGCCAGCCTACATCATGGACGTGTGTGAACAAGCCTGATTTGCTCAGAAAGGCCCTGGACGTGAACCTAGGACCTTCCCCCTGTGGGTACAGATGTATTACTACTATGCAACCACCTGCCTCAGGCACCATACATTTATTTCTCAGATTACAGAACACTTAACGGCTATTTAATATTACATAATGCAAAGCACAGCTAAGAACTGAACGTTTGCTGGGGCTACTAAGTGTTTACTATGCTCACTACTTTCTTATACTTTGTGAAACTGACTTAGTACTCATGAAGATGAATTATCTCCAGCAAGTCGTTTTAGAGATCACAGACTTAATCTAGTCACCATTTTGTTTTTTCAGGTGATGAGTTTATTAACAAACATGACTAGTATGCTATGAGCTTAAGAGTTTGGTCCATTTTTCAGAGATTGTGACTGCACCTCTTGAAATGTTCTTCATATCGATTAAATGGATGAATTAAAGCATCCTTATTTCTTAAGCAGCTGGTGTTTTACTATAAAGAAAGGTGCAGCAAATCCAGATCCAAAGTATAAAGTCAGCATAATGAGTAACTGCCACTTGCTGTCCACTGAAAATGGCAGATTCTTCCCCGGGCCCTCCTCACAGTGGCTCCTACGGACCATGGAGGTCATGAACTTCCAGATGCCCTGGCCCAGTGTGGTGCTGCTGGAAGCCTGCAAGACCCGCAGAGTCCGAAGACGGAAGAAATAGCACCACAACAACCCTTTCTTTTCTCCCGACCTTGTTCTCTAGCTACCGTCACCATCTATTTATTTGTTATTTATTTATTTGTTTGTTTATTTATTTGTTTATTTATTTTTGAGAGGTTTTTGCTATAGGGCGTGTGCCCTCAACAGAAAGACAAAGAGACAGAAAGCAAGAAAACACCCCCCAGGGGGATGGTCATGCCGCAATCCCTTCTCCTCCATTCTCTTCCTGGCATCTTGGGCATGCACGCACACGCGCCCGGCATGAGTTTAAGCCACTGGGTCTGGGACTTGAACCACAGTCAACTACATAGGAGATCAGCGACATAGCCATTATGTCAACTACTGGTCCCTTGTCACCATTTATTTTTAAATCATTAAAATGACTTACCTTGCTAGATATTTGATTGATCCTTTGTTATTTGTCTCATAGTTTCAACGTATTATTTTTTACTGTAGACAGTTGAAACACTACGGACAATTAAGATGCCGCTGCATTAATGTTATAGATTATTTCCCAAATATTCGTATATTATGGTATGTGAATTCTATTTTTAATATTTAAAAGACATTCCAGAGGCCAGCAGAAGGCGTGGTGGTTAAGGTGATGGATTTCGACGTGGCCAACCTCAGTTCAAGTCCCAGACCTGGCAGCTTGCTTGCTCACTTTCTCTCTCTCGGATGACTATACCAAGTTTAAAAATAATACTAAAAATAAATAAATAATTTTCCCCCTGTGGGTACAGATGTATTACTACTATGCAACCACCTGCCTCAGGCACCATACATTTATTTCTCAGATTACAGAACACTTAACGGCTATTTAATATTACATAATGCAAAGCACAGCTAAGAACTGAACGTTTGCTGGGGCTACTAAGTGTTTACTATGCTCACTACTTTCTTATACTTTGTGAAACTGACTTAGTACTCATGAAGATGAATTATCTCCAGCAAGTCGTTTTAGAGATCACAGACTTAATCTAGTCACCATTTTGTTTTTTCAGGTGATGAGTTTATTAACAAACATGACTAGTATGCTATGAGCTTAAGAGTTTGGTCCATTTTTCAGAGATTGTGACTGCACCTCTTGAAATGTTCTTCATATCGATTAAATGGATGAATTAAAGCATCCTTATTTCTTAAGCAGCTGGTGTTTTACTATAAAGAAAGGTGCAGCAAATCCAGATCCAAAGTATAAAGTCAGCATAATGAGTAAGTGCCACTTGCTGAGTATAAAGTCAGCATAATGAGTAACTGCCACTTGCTGTCCACTGAAAATGGCAGATTCTTCCCCGGGCCCTCCTCACAGTGGCTCCTACGGACCATGGAGGTCATGAACTTCCAGATGCCCTGGCCCAGTGTGGTGCTGCTGGAAGCCTGCAAGACCCGCAGAGTCCGAAGACGGAAGAAATAGCACCACAACAACCCTTTCTTTTCTCCCGACCTTGTTCTCTAGCTACCGTCACCATCTATTTATTTGTTATTTATTTATTTGTTTGTTTATTTATTTGTTTATTTATTTTTGAGAGGTTTTTGCTATAGGGCGTGTGCCCTCAACAGAAAGACAAAGAGACAGAAAGCAAGAAAACACCCCCCAGGGGGATGGTCATGCCGCAATCCCTTCTCCTCCATTCTCTTCCTGGCATCTTGGGCATGCACGCACACGCGCCCGGCATGAGTTTAAGCCACTGGGTCTGGGACTTGAACCACAGTCAACTACATAGGAGATCAGCGACATAGCCATTATGTCAACTACTGGTCCCTTGTCACCATTTATTTTTAAATCATTAAAATGACTTACCTTGCTAGATATTTGATTGATCCTTTGTTATTTGTCTCATAGTTTCAACGTATTATTTTTTACTGTAGACAGTTGAAACACTACGGACAATTAAGATGCCGCTGCATTAATGTTATAGATTATTTCCCAAATATTCGTATATTATGGTATGTGAATTCTATTTTTAATATTTAAAAGACATTCCAGAGGCCAGCAGAAGGCGTGGTGGTTAAGGTGATGGATTTCGACGTGGCCAACCTCAGTTCAAGTCCCAGACCTGGCAGCTTGCTTTCTCACTTTCTCTCTCTCGGATGACTATACCAAGTTTAAAAATAATACTAAAAATAAATAAATAATTTTTAAAAAACATTAGTTTGTTCCCCTGTATTTTTTATTAGAATGTAAAATATTCAACACCAAACATTTTAATAAAATTAGGGACAAAATTTGAAATATTTAAAAAAATGATAGGGTTCCCATAGCATTGTTGTCCAAAGAACTCATGTAAACTGATATGAAGGAAGACTAAATTTCTTTTTTTTTAAGAGGTTTTTGCTATAGGGTACATGTGCTATCCAGAAAGACAGAGAAAGAGAGGCAGAAAGTGAAAACTCACCCCTCAGGGATGGTCACACAACAATCCCTTCTCTTCCTTTCTCCACTCGGGATCTTGGTCACGCACATAAGGGCCCGGCATGAGTTTAAGCAACTGGGTCTGGGACTCGAACTGCAGTCGACTACATGGGAGTTCAGCAACATAGCCATTATACCAACTGCTGGTCCCAGAAAGGCTTAAATTTCTACAACATACTAAGTTAAGGTGAATAATGAACCAATAAAAAATACCTTTGTCACACATTTGACCAAAGTTTCTTATATTTACTATGTAAAAGTTCTGACAAACTAATAAGAACGTTGACATACTAAATTTTTTTTTGGAGAGGTTTTTGCTATAGGTGCATGAGCTTGCCAGAAGGACAGAGAGAGACAGAGAGACAGAAAATGAGAAATCACCCCTCAGGGGGGATGGCCACGCCACAATCCCTTCTCCTCCATTCTCCTTTTGGGATCTTGGGCACACAAGCACATGAACCCGGTGCGAGTTTAAGCCACCAGGTCCAGGACTCGAACCGTGGTCGACTGCATGGGAGTCTAGCAACACAGCCATGACATCATCTGCTGGTCCTGACATACTAATTTAAGGGGCTCTACAGGCCAATGATTAGGGACTCAGGCTCCAGAGTTAGATAGAGCCAGGCTCGAACCCAGGCCTTGTCATCTACTGTGTGACGTCAGGCAAGGCCCTTCACTTCTGTATGTCTCTTAACATTCTATCGTGTAATATAGAGACAATAAGTACGACTGCTTACAGTGTAGTTGAAAAGTGTAAGCAAGACTGTACATGAACGACTCTTGGTGCAAGAATTGTACCCTCAGTCAAATGCTTTGAAAGTATTTCAAGCCATTGTTCTGCTCCAGGAGACATGACTCGTATTGTAGTTTGAATGTGCGCTCCTGTGAGCATTATCTACATAGAGTACACTGTGTGGGGCGCCCTCCAGAGTTGTGTAGCTGATGACCTTGCCACTGATGTGTTCAACTTACAGCAGTGCAGCCCAGAAAAATAAACAGAAAGGCACATACACATTTATGTGCATGGATTTTTACTCCAGTATAATTCACACAACACACATACACACACACAGACAAAAACTTACAAAACATCTTAAATTTATGGGAACCAGCAGTTAGCGTAATGGTTATGTCGCTGGACTCCCACGTAGTCGACCGCGGTTCGTGTCCCGGACCCGGTGGCTTAAAACTCACGCCGGGTGCGTGTGCGTGCGTGCCCAAGATCCCGAGAGGAGAATGGAGGAGAAGGGATTGTGGCGTGACCATCCCCTCTGGGGGGTGATTTCTCGCTTTCTGTCTCTATGTCTCTCTCTCTGTCTGTCTGGCGAGCGCACGCGCCCTACAGTGAAAATCTCTCCAAAAAAAAAAAAAAACATCTTAAATTTAATCAATAGAGGAATATTGAAATAAATTATTGTAGAAATTTTAAATACCCATTAAAAGTCACATTAAGAATATATAGCAACATGGGGGGACTAGCAGTTAGCGTAATGGCCATGTTCCGCGGTTCGCATCCTGGACCTGGTGACTTAAAACTCACGCTATGTGCGTGTGCGTGCATGCCCAAGATCCTGAGAGAAGAGAGGAGAAGGGATTGCGGCGTGGCCATCCCCCCGGGGGGTGATTTCTTGCTGTCTCTCTGTCTCTCTCTGTCTTTCTGGCAAGCACACGTGCCCTATAGCAAAAACCTCTCAAAAAAAAAAAAATGAATATATAGCAACATGGGGAAATATTTATTTATTTATTTTGGAGAGGTTTTTGCTATAGGGTTCATATGCTCTCCAGAAATACAGAGACAGAGAGACAGAATGCAAGAAATCACCCCCTGGAAGGATGGCCACACCGCAATCCCTTCTCCTCCATTCTCCCCTCAGGATCTTGGGTATACACGCACATGCACCTGGTGTGAGTTTAAGCCACCAGGTCTGGGACTCGAACCTCAGTTGACTACATGGGAGTCCAGTGACATAGCCATTACACCATCTGCTGGTCCCAACATGGGGAAATAGTTATACAAGTAAATTGCCAATGTCTTAACCACCATGTCACCTGCTGGTCTCCGAATAAAGTAACTTTAATATTGTCTCCAATTAGAAATGTCAAACTAACTAATTTTAAAAAGTTAAACAAAATAAACTTTTAAAATCTTTATTTATTTATATTTTACCAGAGAGAGACAGAGTGAGAGAGAGAGGGGGAGAGAGAGACAGTGTCAGAGTGAGAGAGAGAGGGGGAGAGAGAGACACTGTGAAAGCAAACATCCAGGTCCAGGACTTGAACCATGTCAGCCAAGTGGGAGTCTAGTGTCCCTAGCCACAACACCACCTGCCGGCCCTGACCCTAATAATTTTAACATTCAAAGATAGATGCTTTTGATATGGGTCCTAATGGAGTTTCTTTTCACATTCCTGCATGACATAAACTGGAAATAGCATACTGCTAACTTGCTGATCCCCACTAGAAGGGAAAGATAACAGAAGTATTAAAGTACTTATTCATAGTGGTGGGACTATGAATGATTTTTTTCTTTTGCATATCTCTTTTTTAATTCTAATGTGTCTACAGGAAGCATGAATTACCTTGTAAGAAAAACACTTTAAATAACAGAAATGCGCAAAATGACTTTTCTTACTTATGGCTTTTTCTTCTGTGCTTTGACTACGGGATATAAAAAACAGACAATATCCCTTTTGCAAAATGAGAAATAACACTCATTAATCACTTTGCCATCTTCCCCTTAATGAAGACATGCAAATGCATATGCAAACGAGCTGAACTTCTATTATGAGATGGTGACAGGATGCTCTACAAAAGGGAAGGTAATGATAGAGTTTGAAAAATAGGGGGGCAGAGGAAGGTTCGCAGTGGTTACAGATTTCTATTCTGTATGCCTTAAAAGAGTCATATTAATCTGATGGCATTATGTCTAGCAATAATAAAGTAAGATCACAAACAGCAGTAAGAAAAGAAAACCGGTGATGGCGCGGTGGCACACAGAGTGTAACAGAATGGGGAAATGCAGACCCAGCGCAAAATGAAAACGTGTCAAGTTGAGGTATTATTCAGACTTCCTTGAAACTCTGGCCTGATCATCACATTCAACTATTTGATCCATTCACTATTACACATGCCTAATTCTAGAGTATTCTTATCCAATATCATCTATTTGGATCAAAACTGAAAAAATTCATTTCAAACACTCAACAAGTTTGTCTGCAATATTACACATATCCGTGTGCCTAGAAATACAAATGGAATAATCCCAATGTCCCACGAGATAATTAGTGCTCAGTGGACAAAGCTTTCATTTCACAAGAGGGTATGAAGCAGTAAGTTCTTGAATATAATTGTCCCAAGAAGCACTGCAGCTAGGTTTAGAGAAAATTCAGTTCGCTGGATAGGGAAGAAGACAATGTCAGACAGCGTCCTATGGAGTTAATCCTGTTTCTGGGCTTCCGTGTGGAAAAGCTGGACAGCGTGCTGCTTTTAAATGACTTGGGAAACCAGAACTAAGGTAAATACTCTGTTGGATTCTATAAACATTTTTGAAAGCCTATTATAGGAAAGGTTTTCATGTGAGAGAAGGGAGATATAAAAGTAGCAAAGCACCATCACCACCTTCTAGAATCTTCTCATCACATGAGCTGGATAGGAAGACAATGGCTAAACATGTCAGAATTACTTCAAGCGCTGAATTGGTGACACAAATACAGAAACGGGAAGTTACATGACAGTCCCTTGGAAAGGGGCTGCGATCACTGTTGAAATGACCATAGACCTTGTTGCTCAAAGCAGGGTCTGAGGCTTAGCAGCTTCAGTATCACTCAGCCAGAAACATCACTGGTTAGAAACATTCGCTCAGCCCCTACCTCTAGATCTCTGGAATCAGCAGCTCTGAGGCTGGGACCTAGGAATCAGTTTGTAGCTCTGCAAGAAGTATAAATGGGCTCTAAAGTTTAAGAAGGATCATTGCTTAGGGAACCAGCAGTTAGCGTAATGGCTGGACTCCCACGTAGTCAACCACAGTTCGTGTCCTGTACCCGGTGACTTAAAACTCATGCCGGGCGCGTGTGCGTGCATGCCCAAGATCCCGAGAGGAGAATGGAAGAGAAGGGATTGTGGCATGACCATCCCCACTGGGGGTGATTTCTCGCTTTCTGTCTCTCTGTCTCTCTCTGTCTGTCTGGCGAGCGCACACACCCTATAGCGAAACCCTCTCAAAAAAAAAAAAAAGACATAAAAGAACATAATCCTTTCTGTTCATCTAAACTTTTGTTTTTCTTAATTTTTGCCAGAAGGCATGTGCACTCACCAGAGCGAGAGAGAGGAGAAAAGTGAGACAGTACCTACCACAGGGAATGGTCATGCTACAAGCCTCCATTTCTCTCTCCTCTAGGGATTTTGGGCATGAACACACAAGTACCAGATGTGTTATTCAGGCTGCCAGGTCTGGGACTGCATGGTCAGCCATGTGGGATCCAGTTGCCTTAACCTCTACACCATCTAGACATTTTTGTTTTTGCCGTAGGGCATGTGTGCTCACAGTTGAGAGACTGAGAGATGGAAAGTGAGAAGTCAGTCACTCCCTAAGGGTGATGGCCACATCACAATCCCTTCTCCTCCATTCTCCACTCAGGATCTTGTGCATGAACTCAACATGCGCCCAGCATGATTTTCACAAGTGTTCAGGTTTGAGACTGGAACTGAGGTCAGCCATGTGGGAGTCCAGCGCCTTTACCACCATGCCACCTGCTACCACCAATCTAAACACTTAATAACATACAATATTTCTTTATTTCTTTATTTATTTTGGAGAGTTTTTTTGCTATAGGACACGTGCTTTCGCCGTAAAGACAGAGAGACAGAAAGCGAGAAATCACCCCCCGGGGGGATGGCCACGCCACAATTCCTCCATTCTCCTCTTGGGATCTTGGGCATGCACACACACGTGCCCAGCTTGAGTTTAAGACACTGGGTCCAGGACTCGAACTGTGGTCAACTACATGGGAGTCCAACGACACAGCCATTACACCAACTGCTGGTCCCCAACATACAATTTTTAAATCAATGATGATATAAAATTTATATAAAAATTTAAAATGTGAAAGAATACAAAAGGGGAAAAACAGTACACTAATGTATTAATATAGTGATTAGGGTTCCCCAGAGAAACAAAATCAATAGGCAGTATCAATCTGTCTGTCTATCTGTCTTTATCTATCTATCTATCTATCTATCTATCTATCTATCTATCATGTGTGTGTGTGTGTGTGTGTATATATATATATGATATGTATATACAAAAGGTATACAGAATATATATACAGGCGCACATACACACATATATCAGATAGGTGATATATAGGGGTTTCTAATGTATGAGAAGATACACATAGTCCCCAACTTACAATGGTTTGACTTAGAGGTTTTCTTCTTGACAACTGTGAGAGTGATACACATTCTGCAGACACTGTACTTCAAAACCTGAATCACGATCTTTTCCTGAGGTAATGATATGTGATAGAATAGTCTTTCACCATGCTGGGCCAAATCACCTAGCACAAAGCCCATTTTACAATAAAGAGCTGAGTATCTCTTGTAATTTATTGAATACCATACTGAAAGTATTCTGAGCACTTTTAAGGTAGGGTAGGCTAAGTTATTACTCTGGTAGATTAAGTGTATTAAATCCACCTTTGATTTATAAGCTATTTCCTCACAGGCTTGTGGAGATTGGTAAGTCTCAGATCTACTAGGTGAGTTGATATGTTTGAGACCCAAGAGAGCTGGTGGTTCAGTCTGCAGAACAACAGGCTGAAACCCAGGAGGAGCAAATGTTTCCGTTTGAACCTGAAGGCAGGGAAAAAGCCGATGACCCAATTCAAAAGTAGCCTAAAATAATTTTCTCTATTCCCAAGGTACAGTGATACTTTTTGTCCTATTCGGGCCTTCATCTACAGGAAAGGCAATCTGCTGACTTAGAGGTTAATTCCATTCTAAAACACTCTCACAAAACACCTAGAATAACGTTTAACCGACTATCAGGCACCCTATGGCCCAGAGTCAACACCCATTCCTGAATTAACCACAGTGAATATTTTGGTTTACTTTATCCTTTCAGTTTCAACCCTAAGGAGTGGGAGTTTCTATGACTAAAGACAAATCTTTGGGTATAAAGACTGGCTAAATAGTCAGCAGGTGGCATGGTGGTTAACTTGCTGGATCCCACATGGCTAACAGCATGGTTCGAGTCCCGGACCTATCCACTTGAAAAACATGCTGGGCACATGTGCGTGTGAGTCCAAAATCCCTAGAGGAAAATGGAGGAGAAGGGATTGAGACACGGCTATACCCCCTAGGAGGTGATTTCTCACTTTCCCTCTCTCTGTCTCTCTCTGGTAAGCGCACGCCCCCTATGGGGGGGGGGGGAGGGAAACCAGCTGAAACGCTGCCTGTCTGCTGCTGCCGGGGTGGAAACGCATGGCGGGGCACTCACCTGCGATACCACCTTTTCAGTCCAGGCTGAGGGTTTCATTTTCATAAAATTAGAACACACATGTGTTGTTTCCCCCCCCCCCCAAAAGCAATTTTTCTAGCTAGTGTGAAGTATTTCTCCAGCATAAACATCACCCTTCAACCCCATCTGAGCTGAAAATCCCATTTCTAATCTTCTTTCTGATTGAGAAATGATAGAGTGGATTTGCTAGGGAACATCTGCCTCGCTGACAGCTCGCTGCTCTGGTGGGAGTGGCCTTGAAGTCATCGTTGATGCTTATTCATTGAGAAATACATTTCAGATACTATAACGTGGGCTACCATTTGAAGAAGAAGCTCCACCACCTGAGTAGAGAAATCTTTGTCCAAATGTTAGCTTGTATGCCATTCTCTCACACCGTGTTGTCCGTGGTTACACGGTCTTATAAAAGGTCTTGACAATAATTTGATTCCCTCTTTTCTTTAGGACTAGAGACAATGCTGGCAAAGGCATGGAGCAATGGGAGCCCTTGCCATTTCTATCCAGCCTCTTCAACAGTATAATCTGTTCCCTAAATCCTATTTCTCTCCAAACATTAGCAGTGTATTAGAATTACCTGGAGATTTTAAAAAAATCCTGATGTTTTGTTCCTATACCCATATATTTTTATTTTATTATTCTGGGGTGTGATCTAGCCATTGGGGTTTCTTTTTTGTTGTTGTTGGAGAGGTTTTCATTATAGGGCGCGTGCGCTCGCCAGAGAGACAGAGAGAGACATAGAGACAGAAAGCGAGAAATCACCCCCCAGGGGGGATGGTCACGCCGTAATCCCTTCTCCTCCATTCTCCTCTCGGGATATTGGGCACGCACGCACACGCACCCGGCGTGAGTTTTAAGCCACCGGGTCCGGGACATGAACCGTGGTCGACTACGTGGGAGTCCAGAGACATAGCCATTACGCTAACTGCTGGTTCCCGACATTGGGATTTCTAAAAAGCCTTCTGGATGATTGTAATGGGCACCCAGAATTGTGAATATTTCATTGCCCTAGGACCTATATTATTCAAAATACAGTAATAAACCATTCACATCAAATTTGAGCTTATTAAAAATGTACCTTTGGACCTGCCCCAGACCTGTTGAATGAGTTTTTTGTTTGTTTGTTTGTTTTTTAGGCTTTTTAAAAATAGGGTGTGTTCACTCACCAGAGAGACAGAGAGAGGGAAAGTGAGAAACACTCCCTGTCCCGGGATGTGGTAGGGGGTTGGCCATGCCACAATGTGCCATAATCCCTTCTACTCCTGTCAGGATTTGGGGATACACAAGCACATGTGTCCAGTGTGATATTCAAACCACCAAATCTGGGACCCAAACTGTGTCTGACCATGAAGGAGTCCAGCCGCCTTAACCTCCATGCCACTTGTTAGTTCCAGAGTCTACATTTTTTAAAGAAATTGTTTTTCTCTTTTTCTTTCTTTCATTCATGAGAAAGGCAATATACTTGACAGGGTCTCACCACGCTGCAATCCTTCCCCAGCCTCCCAGCCAATCAGGATCATGGACATGTGGGGCCACACCTGGCATGCTCAGGTTGACCTGGGATCAACACCTGGCCTTCCTATATGGCCTCTGCAACTCACAGTGGCATCCTACCAAGGTGCCACCAAGGCTGGTGTTTTGTTCCTATACCCATATATTTTTATTTTATTATTCTGGGGTGTGATCTAGCCATTGGGGTTTCTTTTTTGTTGTTGTTGGAGAGGTTTTCATTATAGGGCGCGTGCGCTCGCCAGAGAGACAGAGAGAGACATAGAGACAGAAAGCGAGAAATCACCCCCCAGGGGGGATGGTCACGCCGTAATCCCTTCTCCTCCATTCTCCTCTCGGGATATTGGGCACGCACGCACACGCACCTGGCGTGAGTTTTAAGCCACCGGGTCCGGGACATGAACCGTGGTCGACTACGTGGGAGTCCAGAGACATAGCCATTACGCTAACTGCTGGTTCCCGACATTGGGATTTCTAAAAAGCCTTCTGGATGATTGTAATGGGCACCCAGAATTGTGAATATTTCATTGCCCTAGGACCTATATTATTCAAAATACAGTAATAAACCATTCACATCAAATTTGAGCTTATTAAAAATGTACCTTTGGACCTGCCCCAGACCTGTTGAATGAGTTTTTTGTTTGTTTGTTTGTTTTTTAGGCTTTTTAAAAATAGGGTGTGTTCACTCACCAGAGAGACAGAGAGAGGGAAAGTGAGAAACACTCCCTGTCCCGGGATGTGGTAGGGGGTTGGCCATGCCACAATGTGCCATAATCCCTTCTACTCCTGTCAGGATTTGGGGATACACAAGCACATGTGTCCAGTGTGATATTCAAACCACCAAATCTGGGACCCAAACTGTGTCTGACCATGAAGGAGTCCAGCCGCCTTAACCTCCATGCCACTTGTTAGTTCCAGAGTCTACATTTTTTAAAGAAATTGTTTTTCTCTTTTTCTTTCTTTCATTCATGAGAAAGGCAATATACTTGACAGGGTCTCACCACGCTGCAATCCTTCCCCAGCCTCCCAGCCAATCAGGATCATGGACATGTGGGGCCACACCTGGCATGCTCAGGTTGACCTGGGATCAACACCTGGCCTTCCTATATGGCCTCTGCAACTCACAGTGGCATCCTACCAAGGTGCCACCAAGGCTGGGCACAGAATCTTCATTTTACCAAGACCCCTAGTGATTTACAGAGCTCTTATCTGGTGTGTTGGTTCTCCCCTTGGTATTTAATGCAGCTCTGCGTATAGGAAAGCTCGCTTGCTCAAACCAAAATAGTTATTTTATTTAACGCTCTTGTTTCTCCAGAGATGGTCAAATGACAACAGGCGTTCACAGCACTATTTGAGTTTAAGAAGTTAAAGTTTACATTATAAAACATCAAGCATCTGGCAGGAGTTCCTTATCAGGAAGCATTCTTGGGTCTCTGAAATCCCTCACTTAGGAAAAAAGCTCCTTTGTCTTCCTCATGCAATGTCTGCCTTTGCCACGGCCATGGAGTCAGTAACACAAGTCTTAGCTTGGTTTACTCAAAGGATGATCTCAGGCAAAAAGGAGAGTATTCTCCTGGGCTCAGACATAAGTTTTTAAAGCAAAGAAAAATATATGAAAGACTTAATTTATTACCTGAGTAAAGACTCAAACAGAAAAATATTTATCCCCAAATTAAAAAAAGGGCTAGTCTGTGGTGTGGTGGTTAAGGCGGCTGGACCTCTCATGGCTGACAACATGGTTTGAGTCTCAGATCTGACATCTTGAGAAATATGCCAGGCACATGTACGTGCGTGCCCACAATCCTGAAAGGAGGGAGGAGAGGGGCGGTGATTGCAGAGCTACTGCTTCTCATGGGGGCAGGGGTGCGTCCTCACATTCCCTCTACTCTTGCTCTGTCTCTATGGCAGCAAGCTCATATGCCTCTGACAAAATTAAAAACAAATAAAAAGACAACAAAACCAAAGGGTAAATTTTGTTCTCTTTTCTTCCCTTTTTTTTTTTTTCAGAGATTTTTGCTATAAGGTGCGTGCACTCACTGGAGAGACAGAGAGAGATAGAGAGACAGAAAGCAAGAAATCACCCCCCCTCCCCCAGGGCAGATGGCCACACCTCAATCCCTTCTCTTCCATTCTTGTCTTGGAATTTGGGGCACAAATGCGTCCATTGTGAGCTTCAAGCCATCATGTCTGGAACATGAACTGCAGTTGACTCCATCTGCTGGTCTCCTTTTCAAAATTTAATGAAATAATTTCTTCTTTCTGCCAGATAGAGAGTGAGAACCCCAGCAGGGTCCTGAGGTCATTATCCTCCCCCAGCTTCTGCCAGCCCTGGATCCTAGATACACATGTGTCCAGGGAAGTCTCTGGATATGAACTTGGAACCTCCCCATATGGATCAGCCTCACAGCATATATGTTTTACTATTGCGCGACTGTCTGGCCCCAAGGGGAACTTTTCTTTTTGTATGTTCTGAAAACAATCAGCCAAAGCTGGTTTCAAATCTGTGCTAGTAACCTTGATAAATTATTTATCCTCCCTCATTTAGTTTTGTTAACTAAATAAAGTGGGGAGAATAATGCCTACAGCTGGGATTGTTGTGCAGTTTGGTTTAGACATTCCCTAAGTTGTTCCAAATGGAATTCGAAGGTGACAACGTTCACTTCAGGATTGACGTGAGCATGTGAGAATGTACACCCAGTGCTGAGCTTGGTCCTGACACACGATTACCACGTGGAGGGGATGTTCTCCACCACTTGTAGCAGGGAGCATGGGGAGAATGGTAATAATCCGTCACAGCAGTCGGGAGTAGTCACCAAATACTGGTTTCCCTGAGCCAGCAGGTGGCACGGATGTTAAGGCATTGCACCCCACATGGCGAACAGCTGTTTGAATCCTGGACCCAGCAGCTTGAAAATCCTGTCGGAAGTGTGTGCATGCATGCCCAAAATCCTGAGAGGAGAATGGAGAAGAAGGGATTGTGGTGTGGCCATTACCCTGGGGGATCATTTCTCATTTTCCTCATCTCTGTCTTTCTCTGGTAAGTGTACACTCCTCTATTGCAAAATCTAAAAACAAGAAACAAACAAACAAAAATGAGAAAGAGAAAAAGGTACCTGCCATACAGAATATCACTGAGTGCTAATGTTATTATTGTTGGGCATATGTTCTTTTACATCAAGATGAGGTACATTATTATTTCTATTTTACCAAATGAGAAAGAATTAGAATGGTTAAGTTACTTGTCAGGGACCACCAGGCAGTAGGCAGCCAATCAGAATTTAAACTCAGATTCTGTCTCCAGCTTATGTTTCATTTACTCTCATAACTTGGAGATGGCTGTAGAGGTGAAAGCCACTTTTCCATCACACTGTAATTCTTCCAAACTACTCTAGAAAACTGGGACCAGCAGTTGGCATAATGGCTATGTTGCTGGACTCCCATGTGGTCGACCACAGTTCGAGTCCCAGACTGTGTGGCTTAAACTTACGCCGGGCACAGGTGCATGCATGCCCAAGATACTGACAGGAGAGTGAAGGAGAAGGGATTGCAGCATGGCCATCCACCCTGGGGAGGAGATTTCTCAATTTCTGTCTCTCTGTCTCTCTGGCAAGCACATGTGCCCTATAGCAAAAACCTCTCGAAAAGAAAAAAAAAAAGCGGGTTTAAGCAGGGTACATTTTCCTCTAAAAACAGATGATGCTCAACTCCTACTTGGGCTTCAATGCATCGGACCCTATATAACAACTAATATTTCATTTGGTCCTTACAAACTCTGTAAATAGGGATTATTAACCCTGTTTTAGCGATCATAGCAAAAAGGTTAACTAATTTTCTTAAGATCACACAGCTAATACATAACAAATCAGGTTTGCAATCTGGGTTTGTCTGAGCCTCAACAGAGGCAACTTTTCCAGAATCCCTTATTTTATGTCTTCTTTTAGACATCACCTGGAAAGTTTGCCAAGTCTGTTTTCTGTATCAGAAGACTGAGACTGACCCAGATATTGTGTCTCCAATGTCCATTTACTCTGTCTTTTTTTTTTTTTTAAGTTTCTTTGTTTCTGTTTTGTTGTGAGCTAATAACTGCCACAGGGAAAGAAATGAAAATATTGATTCAGATTTTCAGGAGAGGTGAGGGCACAGTATCTGCTTGGTTTTCTGGGCTGTGAGCTAAAGCTGAGGATGAGAAAATGTCAGTTTTTGTAGACATAGCCTTAAAACCCCCTAGATTTGGGGGTGTTAGTTAAAAAACACAATGAAACAAAACTACTAAAAAGACAGGCATTGCCAGCAAAGATATGCCTATCATTTCCAATTATAGATCATGTCTGTAGCTTAATATCTTATCCAGGAAGGAATGGGAGACACTGTGTTGAAGGATTCCTCAGGACATATACATAGTTTTCCTGGTATTTTTATTCTCAAGTATACTAGTACACTAGTATAGTATACTCCCTGACCTATGAGTGCTTAATAAGCATTACTGACTAAATTAACAATGGCATACATAAATGAAATGATTAGCAGAGAATATATCCATCGGATGCTTTTATGAAAGCAAATTTTGACAGTAAAAGATTGGAAAGCCGTAGGTACCCCCAGAAGACATGACAAATAAATTCAATCCGCTCTTTTGCCCAGAGCAGGCTCAAGGCTCTCTTCACTTCAGTTTATCTGAGATTTCTTTTAGGATGCTAGTGCAGAAAATATTTTTTGTAATCTGAAATGTCAGGGACAAAGCCAGAAGGTGCAATATGCAAAAGAAAGCATATTCAATGAGTTCTGAACCCTATGCTTTTATTTTTCCTTCAGGAAAAAAAAAAAAAAAAAAGAAAGAAAATCTTCATTTCTCTCTCCCTTTCTTGTATCTCAAGTCAAAGAGCTTGGAGCTGATGGCTAGACATGAGTGTGTGCATGGCTGATCTTCTCAAGCTAGTAGCCAAATAGGAAATTTAAGCCAAGACCCCCTGGGCCCTTCTGCAGCAAAGTGAGATGCAGGAACACCTGTGTGTGCAGCGTGAGTGGCCACTAGGGGTCCCCAGCAGCAGGCGATGTGAACTGGGAATTGGGTAGCTGAGGCGGCCTCCCTTTGTCTGCGCCCCAGGTGTGGATTCTTTGTTCAGAGGCCGGCTGCTACCTGCGGTGACTGAGCTGCCAGCTGGCTGACCCCACCTTGGACTGCCCGCAGAAGAAGCGGTGTGTTTTCAGCTTCTGCCTCTAGTCATGTCTGACCTTACCCTGGAAAAGCTAATGTTCTCTCCTTAGCAGGACTAGGGATCTTTGTATCCAAAATAGGGCTTAAACTACAAAGGGCAATATTTCTTACTACAACTCCAGAGTATATTGATGTTGAGAAATTGATGGCAAAAGGACCACTTTTCAGAGTACAGGAGAGTATTTGCCATAAAATATTTAAAGCTAGTTGATGAATAGCCCCACTATTCTCCTGCGAATGCCGGCCGCAGGATTAATCCTGAAAGTAAGGAATATTTCATTTTGTGTTTAGCACAGGGAAAGGCAATGACCTTCACTAAGAACCGCCTCCAGCGGGCCTGAAATGAGGGAGCTGGCTCCCACTACAACAGCCACACTTGCCCTGAGGTGTTTTCTTGTCTGCCTTTAAACTTAAAAGAAAGAGTAAAAAAAAAATAAACAAATTAGAGTAACATAAGAGCTATTTTGTAAACAATAAATCACAGGACTTGTAACAGCCATTGATGGGAGAGCAAGGTGCAGACTGCAGACATTTGCTCCATCAAAATATTTTTTCTGGAGCCAGCAGGTGGCATAGTGGTTAAGGCGCTGGTTTCCAACATGGGTGATCACAGTTCGAGACCCAGATGTGGAGACTTGAAAATCACACAGGAAGCATGCATGGGCATCCCCAAAATCCAGAGAGGAGAATAGAGAAAAAAGGACTGCGGCATGGCTATCACCTTGGGGGGTGTTTTCTCCTTTCCCTCTCTCTTTGTCTCTGTCTCTCTCAGGTGAGCATACATGCTCTATGGCAAAAACCTAACCAAAAAAATATTTCTTATGTTTTCATCATTTCCATTTTCCTTGTTCACAGCAAATAGAGTGTCCTTACATGCCCACTAATTTCTTCTTCTGCACTGGATGTGTTACTCATCACCTGATCACAGATATGAGGAGAACTGGTTTACTGGGAGCTGTTTACAGATTCCTTTGCTTCTTCATTTACTTCTCTATTCAACAAATATTAATATTTACTGAGCACCTATTGCATACAAAGCATGTTACAGAATACCAGGGCTGGGCAGACAGGGACTCTGTCTCCGGGAAGCTTTAAATGGCATACCAAGATTACCATTAACACAAGGCAGAGCCTGAAATCAGACAACTGAGAGATACGGAAGGACGAGAGAAATTCTACTGAAAGAGCTTTGGTTTCTGGCCTGGAAATCAGGCAGATTGTCGAGAGAAGATGCGTTCTGGTTGAACCTTCACTACGTGTAGGATGGGCAGCAAGGAGAGGATAAGCAGAGACCAGGGCTGCCAGCCCCTGGGGGCCCAGAGCACAGTGGCACAGGGTCACATCTGTGAAGGGGAGAACAGTAGTAAGTTTGGAAAGAGAAAGGCAACTTGGGATGCCAGGTGGAAGGAAAATTACAACAAGACAGTAAAATTTTTAATCCTAAATTGACCAAATTATCTATGACTCCTTTTATCCCTTATATCTTTTGGTAGTTGGGGAAAAAAACATAGAAATAGCTAAAAATGTCTACTTTCAAATAGATCTAAGACCTTTGTAGCACTAGTATTCCCTTTTCTGCTAGCAATGGGGAATTACCTAGAATTCATGCTATCCATAAATTAGTAAAATATAGGAACTACCTTTCTCATGATCTCACTTGGAGAAATACTTCGGAAAGTTCATGAATAGGTTTCTGAGCCTGTGGAGGAGGGGGGAGGTTTAGCGTCTTATTTTAGTCACCTTCTGCTAATGTACTGAAAGTCAACATTTTTTACAAGGAGCAAACGGCCTCCAGGCCTCGGAATTGAAGAACCATGGTAGTGAATGATCCTGCCCGCTGAGCTTTCTCTGTTGGTTATGACTTTACTAACCCAGACGATCAATCCACTTCCAAATCTTAGTTCAGAAGCACCTGTATTTAGAGCACCTGTATTCCTTTTTCCATTTCTCTTTTTCTTTTTTTTAGATTTTTTGCCATAAGGTGCATCCACTTGCCAGAGAGAAGCAGAGTGAGACAAAAAGAGGGAAAGTGAGAAATCAACCACCTCTTCAAGAGATGGCCGTGCTGCCCACCCTTCTCCTCCATTACCTTCTTGGGGTTTTGGGCACACACACACACACCTACCTGGAATGTGTTCAGGCCATTGGGTCCAGGACTCCAACCGCAGAGCCAGCCATGTAGAATCCAGCTCCTTAACTACATTGCCACCTGCTGGCCCTCCCTTTTCCACTTTGAAAATAGGGATGGCCTAGAATGTATGCCAAATGTGAATGAATAAAATATGTAAACGAATCTTCTGTTTGTTTTTCAAATGAGTGGGCTTCAGAGTTACTGTGTGCTTAGCAGAGCACACTAGTTGGCCTTGTATCCTTCTGACCTTGGGACACAGTACCAATGAAAACCTCCCTCCAGGATGCCATCCCAGTAAGGACATAAAAAAAGTCTCAGTCTCAGCCTTTTTCTACTTTTGCACAGCACAAGGTGGCCCTGTGCTGACAGCTTCCCAGCAAGTTCCCCTCTGTCCTTTCATCTGTTATTTGAAATACTAAAATATCCACTTCATAGGCCAGGCTTGACTTTCTCTAACTAAAGCTCTACAAAGGAAAATATCACCCAGACTGCAGAAATAGAAACTGACATCCCCTTCTGAAACTTTGGAGATAAATAGTGAAACCTGTTGGGGCCAGCGGTAAGCATAATGGCTATGTCGCTGAACTCCCATGTAGCTGACCACGGTTCGAGTCCCAGACCCGGTGGCTTAAACTCACGCCGGGCACGTGTGCGTGCGTGCCCAAGATCCCGAGAGGAGCATGGAGGAGAAGGGATTGTGGAGTGGCCATCCCCCCAGGGGGGTAGTTTCTCGCTTTCTGTCTCTCTCTCTCTGTCTTTCTGGCAAGCGCACGCGCCCTATAGCAAAAACCTCTAAAGAGAAGAGAAGAGAAGAGAAGAGAAGAGAAGAGAAGAGAAGAGAAGAGAAGAGAAGAGACCTGTTGACTATCATTCACCTTAGAACAGGAGGAGTATTTACTTGGGTCTGAGGATGAGACATTTTCCCCAGGAAAATCACTGTGGAGTAGTTATCTTCAGATACAATGCAGAAAGCAAAAGTGGTTCAAACTGTAGGTCTGATTTTTCATGTGAACAATTTGACACTCAGCTTCTGGAACATAAACTTCATGCCAGGTATATTGCAATTTTACTCATACCATCTCATTTCATCTTTACAACACCCTGTTATCAGATTTTTGTTGCAGGTGAAGAAACTGAGGGTCCGTAAGCCTAAATGATGTGCTCAAGGTCACACCACTTGGTGAGAGAAGTAGGGTTTGAATCCAAGTATGGCCTTCTTCCAAGCTCAAATGGTAACAATCCTACCAGGTGACAGGACTGAGTCAGGCGGTCCACTCTGAAGCTATCCCGCTACCCTGGATTCCAATCCATCTGTGTAATACAGATTACTTGGTCAAATGAATAAATGCTTCCTTTAATTAGAAGAACGCTGGGGAAACAGGAAGTTCCATGTGATAGAGCCAAGGGTGTGATGGGCCATGTGTCACTGCAGGGCTTCAGATGGAGTGGCATCCAGGCTGCCTTGTACAGAAAGAAGGCAAATGACGGTGGGAGCAGAGGAAGTGCTGGTGCTTAGATCTCCTTATACCAGCAGGGCTGTTCCGAGGGGCAGGAACATACAACCCAGTGTAATTGGAGGGTGCTCCCAAGCCCTGAACGACTCGGCAAACTGCTTTTAAAAGAAAATGGGCCTTATTGGGAAGACACTCTGGGTTGGCATCCTGGAGGGAAATTTTAAAAAATAGTTTAAATTAAATAGAAAATGTGACATGGGTGCATATTGCAGTGATTTAACATTTATGATTCACTGTGTGTTAGGTGCTTGGTTGTGGATCCCCCAGGATCTGGCTGCTGTTCCTGGGTCACTCCTGATAATTTTAAATTGACTATGTCCTTTTAACCGTGTTTTAAAAAATTGAACTACCCCAATGTGAACACTTTCCATTTTGCTATATAATGAGAGTACTTTCATTTCTTTAATGTTTGCTTTTTCCTTTGATCTAACAATTTCTGTTCAGATTTCACAGTTTTCTGTTGCTTCAGGATTGAAAGAAACGATTACCCTGCTGGGACCGTGAAATAGACTTTTAAAAAAAATCTGCATGATATTTCCTCCCAGTGAAATTAATTTAGGTTTAAATACCGGGGGAAGGCACGCACCTTGTGCTCGGGTTCCTTTCTCTCTCACACCTAAGCAGTTCCTTCTCCTGAAAAGGCAAAGTCCGACCAGGTGCCAAGTCTGGAGTCTTTTGTGAGGCTCCTTGGCAAAGCACAGTCTGAGAAGCCCTCGCTCTGACACTGGGCTTTGTGTGGGCCTGATGACACACGTCTCTATTTCTTTGAAGGCTAGCCTTGGAAGCTCAGTGGACCCTTCGGGCACTGTCCCTGGCTGGGGTACTTAAGCATAGCAGATCTGGCTTCTTGGGTGTTTTAGGAAACGCACCGTCTTCCAGGGCAGGGGCCGGCTCCACAGCAACAAAGGACAATTTGGAAGGAGCGCTCCACCGCCACTCTGGCATCCCAGACACCCTCTTCTGCCTAACACGGTGTCCTTAGGGATCCCGCCTTTGCCCTCTGAATGCCCCACCCGCCTTGTCTCACAGCTCGGGAGCCCAGCGGGGTGCGGCGAGCTCACCGCTTGCCCCCGCCCCCGGTCGCCTTCAAACCCTAGGAGCAGCTCCGCGCACCGGAGCCGCGCTCGCCCCGCGCCCCGCGCCCGGTGCCCCGCGGCGGCCTCCCCAGCACCTCGTGGGGCCGCTCCCTGGTCCACTCTCCCCCCGCCCTGCAGTCCGCAGCCCCCCTCTCCAGTCCCTGTCGCCGGAGCTGTCAAGCCCGCGGCAGCCTAATGAGACCC
>NW_006159645.1:266281-341976 GCF_000334495.1 Tupaia belangeri chinensis
GTCTGTCGGTCTCCCGCCGCCTTTGCCCGGGCTACTCGAAGTGCGGCAGGCAGGCAAAGCGGGAGCCCGGGAGGGTGCAGGGAGCTGGCGGGGCGGTTCAGGGCCGCCCAAACACCCGGGTCCCAGCGGCGCGCGGGGGAGCGCGGACGGCAGTGGGCTCGGCTGGGGCCACCACCCGGCCGCCCCAGCTGTCCCTCGGCCTCCCCCTGCTCTCACCTACCCCCGACACCCGGAGACACGCGTGCAAAGGCGCGGAAAGGGACGGAAACCACAAATAAATAGCGGCGGCGGCAGCGCGTCATCTGGTGGAGCAGGAAGTGCAGGCAGAGTCCGGAGGCTGGTGCTTTCTGCGCGTCCCCAGGACTTTGCCATGGGCTGGGGGCCGCGGAGGGCGGGAGGGGGCGGGGGGGGGCGCGGCGGCGGCGCTCGCACCGCGGCTGAGAGAGCAGCGACGCGCGGGGCACGCGGAGATGGCAGCGTCCAGCAACTCCAGCCTGTCCGGCTCCTCGGTGTCCTCCGGTGAGTTCCAGCCCGTCCGGCGCGGCTGTCGCGCGGGGTCTCGACCCGTGCCCTTGCCCCAAACCCTGGCACGCACAGAGCCAACCTGTGGCCGTCCCGCCCCCCCTCTCCGAGTCCCGGCAAGCGTCCGGCGTGACACTTGTTTGGTTCTCCTGCACCCCAGTGCCCACGGCACCTCCGCGCCTCACATCTGACCGCGCAGAGGTGCGAGAGCGGGGGCGCCCTTACAGTGCCGACGCGAGGGTTCTGGGGCTTGGGACGCTGCAGGCGAGAAGCGAAAGGAGCTGGGCAGGCTCGCACTTTCTGGCCCAGCTGGAGCGGGACTGGTGGGGCGAGGAAGGTTAGGGTGAAGCTGGGCACCCCAGCCTGCTTGCCGCGCTGCGCCCGCTACCCTGGATCCCAGACCAAAGCAGAGGGGAGCAAGCCCTCGCTCCTCGTAGATTTGATTTTCTTTGTTTGTTTCAGAAATTAGCTCCGTGGAGACGCTCGCTGGGGGTATGGGTTTGAGATAGCGGTAATGAAGGGATTGTCTTTCTGGTCCTGATTGAAGTGGCTTAGGGGAAGAGAGGTCGAGCCCAGCCTCTGACTCTTGGCGTGCATACAAGTGTGGGTGTGTATGTGTATGTGTGTGTGTGAGAGAGGGTTTCCTATGTGGCTTTTCAGGCATTTGCTCATAACATTCTGTAATTTTACTTTCAAGGCGTACAGTTTTTTGTTTGTTTTGTGTGTTTGTTTTTTTTTTTTTCCTTTTCAGTGTGGCTGAGCAAAGGGAGGGCTTCTTTCAGCTTTTCTGTGGTTGATCAGCAGGTCTAATTGAAGAGAAAAATTGCCAATGAACCTGAAGAAGGACGAATCAATAGAAGCAGACCCACTGGTTTCTGAGTATGACAGGTTTCTAATCAGAATGATGCATTAGATGGTAGCCCTCTACCGCTCTGGTCATGGAAAACTTTAATGCCAAATCCTCAAGGGCTAACTGATAGGCATGTACTGTAGTGTACAGTCGTCGGGTCAAGAAGGCCTTGAAGTCCTAGTGGACATGCTCAATGTATTAATACTGTATTAAGTCCTATTGGGCTCTTTTTACTACTACTCAAAAATTAAACTCAGGGGATGAAACACCTTTCTGGAGGCATTCGATTCCACACCAGGCACAAAGACCACCACATGCATAGCTGTGTCACTAACTGAATCACAAATGCAAGGTGAATGTGATGAAGGTGCAATTGTGATGTGGCACAAGGTGACCCCTCGGAAGCCATCTGGTATCTTTTTGGGCAGGTTTAGTCCCCGGTAAATGACACTTCCTTTTCGCATCATTGCCAACTAATCGAAATCACAGTGCTCTTAGGTGTACGACACAGTTCAAGTTTCTGGAAGGAGCAACCGATGGGGCAGAACAGTCACATCTTATTAAGAGCAGCAACAAGTTGACCGCCTGTGGTTTTAATTCTGAGAACTCAGCAAATGCTACAGCTTATTTTTAGTACCCTCAAACCACTGCTCCTGCCTTTCAATTCATTTTGGTTGGCTAACATTGAATTTTAAGTACAGTGATGTTGGCTTACTATTGGCATAGGTTAGCCCTCTTTAAAAACTGCCTGCTAGAAAATGAACTGGTAGGGGAGAGGAGGTGGCAAAGGGAGAGAAGGGTGGAGAGAGGACAGGAGGCGAGAGTTGTCACGTGATACACCTGTGGTATAAATAACAGATGCGGTGGCATCTAAATTTTCAGCTCTTGTTGCAGCTTAACAAATCTGATTGACTATCCTAACTCAGCTTCGGGAAGAATACGTCGGTGTGAGGCAGCGTAGTATAAGCTTTAGATGAAGGTAATTGCTTTGCAGATAGGCTAGAGACTTATGATGGTTTTCTTTCCTCTTTCATTTACCTCTGGTTTTAATCCTAATGGAAACTGGGAAATGACATGAAAGCTGAAATGCAAAAAGTGGGCATATATTATTAATTAAACTGGCCCATGAGTTTATACTGTCTAATTCACCAATTAATCAGACACGTTGTCTTGAAAAATATGGAATCATAGTTCTCTTTTCAAGCACACTTACCATTGTGCGGATCATGAATAATTCAGATAACACCAGCAATTCACACCTGTGAGAGGTGCTGGGCAGAGAATAGAGCCTATTTGTGGTGGCAGCTGGGTGCTCTCAGGCGAAGGCCAGATTCTTAGAAGTGAAGACATTCCATCCATCTATTAATCATTATTTTCAAGGTCCTACTGTGTGTCAGGCAGTATGTTAGAAGCTTCAGCTTCAAGAAGGTTCAGTGAGGAAAATAATCTTAGAATTCCTTCTAACACTGCAGTTCTGGGATGATGGTCTTTCAGTTCTGGCTCCATGATACCAGCTGGGTACGGTGATGGGAGCATCCCTAATTTGTCCAGGCCTCAGTTTCCTGATTTGTAAATAAGTCTAATACTGACAATTAGACCTGCTTTCTAGGAGTACTGTGGGGATTAAATGAGGCTATGAGTATAGAATATTTAGCACATGGCCTGGCCACTTAAGAGCTTGGTGAGAGTAAACTTTATTCCTTTGCGACATTAAAAAGGAAGCACTGAACCAGCAGGTGGCATGGTGGCTAAGGTGCTAGATCTCACATGGCCTATTCTATGGTTTGAGTCTCAGACCTGGCGGTCTGAAAAACACCCTGGGTGCATGTGCTCGTGTGCCCAAAATTCCAGCGCGAGAATGGAAGAGAAGGGGTTGTGGTGTGGCCATCCCTCCTGGGGGGAGGGGAGGTGATTTCTCACTTTCCCTCTCTCTCTCTCTCTCTCTCTCTCTCCTATGAGTGCACACATCCTGTGGGGGAAAAATCTGAAAAAAATAAAATAAAATAAAAAGGAGGAGCTCATTGCCTCAGACAATAGGTGCAGAAATAGGTCCCAAACATACAATGCGTCCATCACATGTTAAATTTGATCTTCAGTTTGGGGCTCCGTTAAATAAGCATTCGAATATCTTCCAGGTTTCAAGCCTAGTCCCGAGTATTTCGAATGGAAAAATAAATTAAGATCCGCTGCCCTCGTCCGGCCACTCGCAGCCTCCGTGGCCCCCAGTCCATGGCAAAGTCCTGGAGACGTGCAGAAAGCAACAGCCTCTGGACTCTGCCTGCACTTCCTGCTCCACCAGCAACAGAGATGAACAAGCAAACAGCAATCTCTAATCCAGTCTGATAAATGAAATCTGTGGGAGAGTGTGCAGGGGAAGAAAGTGATTATTTAAAGAGCTCGATTGGCGTTGACATACGATTTGGGTCTTGAAGGATGAGTAAGACTTTTCCAGAAAGCAGATAGTGGAAAAGGCATTTCAGAAAGAGGAGAGGGCAAGGCCGCATGGTGGTGCAGTGGTCCAACGGGACATGTCTTCAGAGATATCTCAGAGTATGCTAGGCATGCATGACCATGATCAAGTTGGCTGAAGCTGGCGGCTGCGGATTGCAGCGTAGAGATTCTGTTAGGGGAGATATCTCTGTGTGTCTCGCTCTGTCTCTTTTGGCCATAAAAGAAATAAGTAAATAAGTTTGAAAAAGAAAAAGAGTAGAGTTTAGGCAAAGGTTTGGAGATTAGGAAGTTCATACATTACTTTCTACTTTCCTTCTTAGAGCTTTTATTCCTTTGCTTGGTGGTTACTCTTCTCTAGACAGTTATGCTTATAGGCCCATAATAGCACCGTGCGCAGACCTGCCAGGTCACTTTTGGCTGCTGATGATGTAAAAGGTTTTCTTTCTGTTCAGGTAGCAATGGACTTTGTTTCATTTAAAATAATCATTCATTTAATATTATTATTTTAAAATTTGCCATAGGGCACATGAGAGAGAAAGTGAGAAAGCAAGCCATCAGGTCCAGGACTTGAACCATGGTTGGCCATGTGGGAGTCCAGCACCTTCCCTACCACACTACCTGCTGGCCCTGGGAGCAGTGGGTTTAATGGCCCACTTCTGGATGCCTTTGGACAGAGCTGGGCAATGGAGCGCTAGAAGAGGAGCGGCTGGTCCTGTAGCATCAATAAGCATTTAGAGAGGTGATGTCACAGAGGTCAAACTTCTCTTTGCGGACTAGCTGTGAGAGATGTAGGTTTGATTGTGTTTGCACAAAGAGTAAAGATCTAATAATCTACTCAGTATTAAGCCCAAAGTTATCTGACTTTCCTGAGAATATGCTCTCGCTTGCTGCTGTTGGACTCTATCGACCAAATGTATCATTTATTCTACATTACCAACGGAGACAGAACGAATGAAATAATCGGGTTGAAATTAATTTAAAAATGCATTTTCTGAGAACTCTTCAGAAATTTTCTTCTGGCGTGTTCAATTATGTGTCAAAGAAATTGCTTTGCCTCTGTTTTAATGGTAACTGCTAGTAATTAAATTTCACAATCACCTAGATTGGCAGGAAGGTTTGATTACCTTTATTATTTTAAATTGCACACAAAAAAATATTCCGTTCCTTAAGCTTTTAATCTAGCCTGTGGTACTTGATTATATTCTGAAATAAATAATGGTTGATTTGCAAAGTAGTTTTTCTAATAATCATGGCTTACATTTGCTTTAAAATTGAAATAAGAACTTTTTGCATATTGATAATGTGATTGGTAAATGGATAATTCCACTGTCGAGAAAAAAAAAGGTAATAATTAAAGAAACTACAAGGTCCCAGCCACAGTGGCACAAATGGCAGAGTGTTGCTGCATGAAGCTGGGGCCACACGGGAGGCCCAGGCTGGATCCCAGACTGGCATGAGCAGGCCGGGTGCACTCCTGCACACCTGTAGCTAGCGAACTGCGGAGGGGCGAGGAGGGGCAGAGGCCCACCACAGAAAGAGCCTGTCAAAAACACCTTTCTCTCTCTCTCTCTCCGCCTCCTCCCTCTGTCTCTGCCTTTCTCTCATTAAGAGAAGAAGAAGCTATGTTTTTTCGTAACTAAAAAAGATAAAAAAATCAATATTAAGAGACCTCTAGGATTAGAAGTTCTTAAGATTTTGAAAACACAAACACACTCAATTATAAAAACAAAGTTGACCTAGACTTTTAAAATTAAAATGCAAATAGAAAAAGGTAAAAAATCAGAATTATTGGGAACCAACAGTTAGCGTAATGGCTATGTCGCTGGACTCCCACGTAGTCGACCATGGTTCACGTCCCGGACCCGGTGGCTTAAAACTCATGCCAGGCGCGTGTGCATGCATGCCCAAGATCCCAAGAGGAGAATGGAGGAGAAGGGATTGCGGCATGACCATCTCCCCTGGGAGGTGATTTCTCGCTTTCTGTCTCTATGTCTCTCTCTGTCTGTCTGGTGAACACACGCGCCCTATAGCAAAAACCTCTCCAAAAAAAAAAAAAAAAATCAGAATTATTTACAATCATCAAAACTTTAAGAAATGAACATTTCTGAAAGGATTAGGATATCTGTGTTTCTGGATTCTATACAGTAGTAATGGGGCCAGGTAAATAACACTATTTTCTGCTGTCACACTGGTGTTGATCCCAGAAATGATAAATACGAATTTTAATTTCTCATCACTGGGGGGGGTGGTGGTCATTACTGGTGACACAGGAAAGTCTTCCATATTCCTAGATGTAGGATGCAAAACTGAGGAAAGATTCATGTATGTGGAATTTGACATCCCCATATTACAAAATATTTATCATTATTTATATAGGCATTTACTGAGAAGTCTTTTGGACTTTCAGTTTCTTCGGACTCTTTCTTCCAGAATATTCAATTACATACACAAGAAATTTCTTTGCCATTGTTTTCACAATAAGTACTGATAATTAAATTTCATAATCACTTAGATTGGCAGGAAGTTTGATAACCTTTTTTTAAATTTTAAATCACACTCACAAAAGCTGCAATTTTAAAAAAAAAAACGCAGCTAGGAGCCTGCTAGGTGGCACAGTGGTCAGTGTGGCCGGATCCTGCATAGCTGATTGTGCAGTTCAGGTCTTGAACCTAAAGGCTTAAAAAACATGCTGACTATGTATGTGTGTGTGCTCAAACTCCCAAGAGGAGAATGGAGGAGAAGGGATTGCAGTGTGATCATCCCCCTGAGAGGTGCTTTCTCACTTTCCCTCTCTGTGTCTCTCTGGAGAGTGCACACACCCTGTAACAATAAGATGCAAATTTTAAAATTCAAAAAGCTCACATTCACTTTGAGAGAAATCATTCATTCAGGTGAGAAGCATTGGAGCTGGTTGTTTTTCTGGTGGCCTTTCTGCACGTCATTTTCACTTACTAAATGTCACTGTCCATTTCTAGGACCAAGTGATTCAGATGCTGAGTAGTAAGGAGACTCTTCTTAAGCACACTGTGTATTGGGAGAGTTTGACAGGGGCTTGCTGATTGGGTACTTTTGCTGAATTATTAGTACCCCTTACTGACCCCGTAAAGTGTACAGAAGGACCCTGTCATTCGTGTGACTTTGGGGGGATGTAAACATCAGGTGTTTTCTGAGGCCAGTCTGTGTGAGGCTAAAGCGGTCAGTGTGTCCTCTGAGCTGCTGCCTGGGACCCAGCCCGAGTGTCCGCCCTGCTGAGGTCCGTCTGCTGTTTGGCAGGGTCCCCTGCTTTTGCACGATGGTGAAAATAACTGGACATTCGGTCTGGAAAACTATACACAAGCGGCACCACATGGTGTGTTTTGGAAAAGAGTTTTCTGCCAGAACATCGAGATTCCCGTCGAGATAGAGAGAAAGAGAAATGGACCCGAGGATAGGCATGTGATTAATAGCACCCACCTCTCACCTACCGATCATTTATCTTGTATGAATGTATTTGCATCTCATGGCTTGCGAGATAAGTCATTTAATTTTCTAAACAAATGACTTTTTACTCTCCTTCCCTCCCACTCTTCCTCCCTTCTCCTCTTGCTCTCTTTTTCTTTTCTCACTTGTTACTATGCTGATCAGATCTCTCTTCACCACATTTTCACATTTTCAAGCCCGCGTTTAGTTCACTTTACTGATAACAGTTTCCGAATCCTCTAGCTGCCGCCTGCCTCTCCTTCCTCTGTCCCTCGATGGATTCTAGTTGGAGGGTCAGGATGGGTGGCTGTGTCTCTGATACAGGCTGGTTGATGTGGCAGAACACATGGGTGGGTCTCCAAGTTACTAACCATCACAGAGGTTTAGTGGAAGTCTGCGTGACTAGAGGAAATGCCAGTTCTGAATGTGCTGGCCGCACAGGAGGTGGGCCTGGGACCCGTGCATTGCCCAGAGGCCATGAAACGCTCAGCTGTACATCCAGGGCGAGTTGGCCGTCAGCCTCTCATGCTTTCTCCTCACTTACTTTTAATCATACACCTTGCAGGGACTCATCTTTGAATCCAGTCTGTACAGTGTGGGCTAATTATAGCCTTGCCCTGCTGCCATAGTTTGGCCCGTCAAAATCACCCAGCTTCTACCCATCTGCAATATCACATCAGTGGTATAAAGCATTATTTTACAGCTACCAAAGTCTAAATTTAATTAGGCATTCCATATTACTACGAGCTGGACTGTGTCGGTTTGGAGTGAGAAGGGACCTTGGAAGTTGCTTAATAGTTTCCAACACTCAATAGTTAACAAGATGAGGGCCCAAGGAACTCAGGACTTGTCCAATACCGCCCAGCAAGTTGATGACAGAGCTCGAGCTGGGACTGCCATCTAGGGCCCAAGCTCCCATGACATTAACTCTTCCTCCCTATTCTTGGCTCATCCTAAAGAGTAGCTTCATCCTTAGAGAATTTCTAGCTGCCATCTTTTCTGTTTGGCTTCAGAGAGGCTATTTCATTATTTAACACTTTCAAAAAAAAAGAAACCATACAGACCTTTGTGTTTAAATGGGCTTTGGGTCTCAAGGCTCTGGTCCCTGAAGAGGCACTAAGACTTAAGTGACCTAGGTTTGCCCTGTGTGTAGCTCTGCTGTCCAATATAGTAACTACTAGCTGTGTGACTATTTACATTGAAATAAAAAGAAAATGCTGTTTTTTAGTTATACTAGGCATGGTTCAAGAGCTCAATAGCGGCCAGTGTCCAACCCATTGGATCACACAGATATAGAACATTTTTATCATTCTGTAGAAAATTCTATTGGACAGTACATGTATGCAGGATCGACATATCTAAAACGGGGAAGCTAACTAATGTAAATTTAAAAACTTACCATAGAATATATAATCAAATGCACATCCATTTCTGTGCTCATTGTGATAGTTACATTACTTCTCAATAATTTTGCAAATTAGCTTTTAAAAATGATTGTTTATTGAATTGCATTTATTATTATTATTCTTATTATCCTTTCAAGTTTGCTATAGGGAAGAGAGAGGCAGAAACAGATAGAAAGACAGAGCGAGAGAGAGGGGGAAAATGAGAAAGCAAGCCACCAGGTCTGGGACTTGAACTACACTTGGCCATGTGGGACTCAATGCCTTTAACTGCCATGCTATCTGCTGGCCCCTGCAAACTAATTTTTTAAGAAAGTATTTTCTTTACAACTTTGAGAACAACTGGAATGCAGCTGGAGGATAGTGTCAAAGAGAGTAATTAAAAACTTTGGAAACTCCTCTAGCCCTTAAATTTGATTCAAGCTTAAAAGGCGGGGGGACATTGTTTTTCTAATGACATTCAATTTTTTTTTTTAAATAAACCCACAAGAAGTTGTAATTTCATCCTCTAAGAGGAAAAAAATGCTTGTGTCCATAAAAGGTTTGGATCTTATAATTGTCTCTCTTCCAAAACATCATAAAGAAAATAGGAAAATTGTGAATGTTTAGACTGAGGTTACTAGTGGCGTATGCAAGCCATGTTATTTAAGAGATATTCTACCAACCTAGACATCAGCAAACAGTCTGGCTAGAAGTATTTTCCTTAACTGAACAAAGTAAATGCACTGGTTTTTAGAAACTAAAGTCAGCTTTTGGTGTTTTTAGTCCATTAAATTGGGAGGAAATGTATGCAAATAAGATTCAGAAAATGACATTGTCCTTGCGAAGAGAAAGCAGTTCTCATCCTTGAACTTCTGTTCCCATCTTCAAATGCCACCAAAGTGGACAGGTGGAAGACGTCATTAAAGTGTCAAGCAACTGTCAAGGAAGAGGTGGATGTTGAGGATGTTGGATTCTGGCTTTAGAAATTGTCCTAATTACAAGACTGTAGCATGCATGGCTGGCTCTTTATTTTCTTAACTCAGGTCATAGATGTAGGGCAATGTGAACCACAAAATCACTTGATTGTTAACCTTATGCAATTCTTTATTCACCAGAGTCCCCGTTCCTGGATTTCTTTGTGCCCCATGACTGCCCCATGTACTCGCAGTGTGGGCTGGGTCCTTTTCAAAGAAATGAAACCTAGCACTTCCTTACATCACAAAATGCCATACCAGCAAAATAAAGTGCTTTTGCTAAAATGATTTTGCTTCTAAGGAATAAGCCCGAGAGAACCATTTGGGACAGCAAGGAAAATAGGAAGCAGAGACATGGCGTAGGGGGAAGTCTCCTGCTGTATAAAGGCATGGCCAAGACTGGTTCTGTCCAATCTAACAACACATGCAGCTACTGAACCTTGAAACATGGCTGGTCTGGTCTGAGATGTGCTACAAGTGTGAAATATACACCAGAGTTCAAAGACAGTACAAAATAAAACAAAACAGTAAAATATCCCATTTGTAACTTCTTTTATTTTAAAAATGAATTTTACCTGCTTATTTTTTAAAAAATGTTTAGTATAGGTACTAGAATATTTCGAATGGCTTATGTGGATCTCATGCTTGCACTGGATGGCGCCAGTCTGGAAGGCCACGGGGAGAGCGCTTCAGCGGTGATGGAAGAATGTGGACATGGAACCTGCTGATTCACTGTCAGTGGCATCCACCATTGCATTTTTAGCCACTTCCCAAACCAGACCCTCTTCCACCAGGGCAGTTC
Organism: Tupaia belangeri chinensis; assembly: GCF_000334495.1. NCBI lineage: Eukaryota > Metazoa > Chordata > Mammalia > Scandentia > Tupaiidae > Tupaia > Tupaia belangeri. Next base: position 276,725 of record NW_006159645.1, read on the forward strand.
AGTCCTGATTTGCCGGTTCCTGTTTTGTTTTAGTTCTAGACATTGAGAAATGGCCTTACATTTTCCGAATCAACGTGATTTTGAAGTGAAGTGCTATAGAAAGGGGCCAGTTGAGACTTCCATCAGATTCTTGTCTGGATGGCTTTTGTTTGTTGTTGGCCTTTGCTTCGCTATAGTTCTAGACCGCACATATTTACTTGTTAGATTCATGTACTCCTGTTCTTTGAAAGAGAGCCTCCAATACTATGAAGTTGGAAAGAAGCTGGGGAGACAAAGGACACGTTTTTCTCTTACGTGTGCAGGAAAGTCTTACCTGATTGCCTTTTAGCTGTAGCATCTTGCCTTGTGTGTGTGTGAGCGTGTATACACACATGTGCACGTATGCGTATGTATGTCTATATATGTTGTGTCAGCCCACTGCATTAACCATAATGCCACCCACTGGTCCCATGTATCTGTTTTAAAGTAGACACAAAGACATATACAAAATGAAGACTAGAAGGATATACTCAAAATTGTTTAAAATCTTATCTTTGAAGATTGCAGGGTTGTCATTTTTATTTCTTATATGCATCATTTTCTAGATTTCTAAAATTAGCATGTATTATTTTTGTAATAAGCAAAAAAATGTTTATGTATGTGTGTGTGTGTGTGTGTGTGTATAAGTATCACAGTAAAGCAGAAGTAGATTAATGCTTGTGATTTCCACCCAAATTTATATCATGTATAAGTTAATATCAAGGGACCCAGATAGTCAAGCTTAGCATTACTTTTAGAAATGAAAGAATTCACTTGGGATTATGCTAATGATATGTAGATATTAATATACATAATTTGGTTGCCTAATATTGATTTAAGTTGCTCATTCAGATTCCCTTTATTATAGTAAAATTAGCCTTTTTGTTTTACAGTGCTAGTCCCCATGGACAGTGAGACTGTTAAACCATGTTTATTAGGTAAATAATACTGTTTTGCTTACTTTCATATGCAAGGAGAGCGCTCCGCTGTTCCCTGCAGTGTGTGCTCTTTGAGTTGTGGGGGCTTGGTTGGAGCCAGGTGTCCTCTGGGTTTTTGCCTCTCAATGTCTAGGGTTGAAGGGGCTCTAGTGATCAGGGCAGAGAATTTCTCTGATGTGATGTCAATATGCCCTCGAGTTGAACTTTGGCCACATGAGAACCTTATGCTCGTTTTAAGCAGCCAAACTAACCCACATGCCTTTTTTCTAAGTATGAATTCTTTCTCAGAGGAAAAAGCCATTGACAGGAGCTTTGTACACTCTCCTTAAATAATTAACATCAGATTAAGATGAGGAACAGAGCCACAGCCAAATCCTAGGCAATTACACATGGAAGACAGGAGTGTGAGTTAGACAATGTCATTTGTCACAAGAATGTAATTGCCAAAGCACTTATCTGGTTCTGGATTCTAACTCCAGGAATAGCACTGGGAGTGTTTTGTTAAAGTACCTGCAGCTTTTCAGGGGAGCAATGCCCTCCAGACACCTTCCCTTTTATAAATAACTGCGAGTAAAGCCGTCATTCAGGAGTTCTTGTCAGCATAGCTGCATCCATCTGCGGTTTCAGCTTGTGCTTTTTATAGTAACGATTTGCATCGTTTTCTACCTGTAGAGTGGATTAGTATTTCTATTTCTTTATGTTTAACTTTCTGTAGTGGAGCAGGAAGTAGAGAGCTGATACATAACACTAGAGCTACATCACAGGCCTGTGATCCTGGCTGGCTGGAGGGCTGGGTGGGGACGAGGAGGTTAAGGCATGCTAAGGCCTTGTTGAGGGTACCTGTCTCTCTTGCACTCATGAAATAAGTAAATAAATAAGTAACTAAATAAACTTTAACAAAAAATTTGTGAAACTTGTTCCTACCTAGCACCCTTGAGTCTTGTAAATAAATGTGGGTTCATCTGAAGCATGGACTTCAGTCCGTCTGTGTGACAAGCACTGGGACGTCGGGAACCTAACTCAAACACCAGTATCAACTGTCTGTGTTAAGGTGGACTTCTCTGAATTTTTCCATTTTCTCATCCACAAAGTGGGCTATTAATACTAATGCAACTCATATGAATGTTTGTAAAGGAAACTTGACAATTCAAAACTTACAAATAAAACACCCAAATCCCTGGTCTCATGAAGTTCACATTCTAAGATACTTCTAAATTTATTTATTTTTTTTTAATTTTTTTATTTTTTGGAGAGGTTTTTGCTATAGGGTGCATGCGCTCGCCAGACAGAGAGACAGAGAGAAATCCCCCCCCCCCAGGGGGGATGGCCACGCTGCAGCCCCTTCTCCTCCAGTCTCCTCTTGGGATCTTGGACACACACACACACACACACGCCCCACGTGAGTTTAAGCCACCAGGTCCGGGACTCGAGCCACCGTCGACTATGTGGGAGTCCAGCGACATAGCCATTACACTAACTGCTGATCCCAGATTCTTCTAAATTTATATCCACAGCGCTTCCTAGGTTCCTTTACTGGGTGAAAAGTGATCGCTCAGAACTCATGATCTGAGATAAATGCAAAAATTTCTCTTCAATACATTACTGACCTGAGCCAGCTGGTGGTGTGGTGGTTAAGGCAGCTGGATCCCTCAGGGTTGACTTTGAGATTTGAATCCTGGACTCAGGGCTTGGAAAACACACCAGCGGTTGTGCGTGTGTGCCCCAAATCCCTAGAGTAGAATGGAAGAAAAGGGATTGCAGCCTGGCCGTTCCCTGGGGGATGATTTCTTACTCCTCCCCAAACCCCTGACCCCCAGTGATACCTGATAACTTGGTCAGCCCATGAGGGGGCCTTCCTCTTCCCAGTTTTTATTTCCTCATTCTTTCTTTTTTGGCCTGTTATTCCCTGACCTCTTTAGCTAGTTCCACAGAGACTCGCTCTCTGCGGCTGGTTCCCAAGGTCAGCTCAGCCTCCACTTAGACAAATGCTTCCCTTCCCCAGGGCCCCTAAAGGCCATAGTGTCCCCTCACCAACTGAAGAACAAGAGGGAGCAGCAGGTCTCCTCTGTTGTTGCTGGACAAAGCAATTTTTGCATTTCTCATGAATAGTTAATGAGGTTGTTATCCAGCTTTTCAAACCCTTGGCACTACTCTTGTGCCCTCAGAGCAGAACCTGAGTCACCCAGGAGCCAGTCCCCTCACTGTGTAGCTGGGACTCCTGAGAGCTACTAACGCAGTCATGCGTCTGCTTGCTGCCTGCACCTGCCCCACGAGAGGGATGCTGGTGCAGACATTTCCAAGGGTATCGTCTGCTGGCTGTTTTGTTGTTTCTAATCAAAGAGCTGACACCCTTTGATCACGTCAGATCACAGTACTGTATGTAAATACTTTGTTGGAAAGACTAAAATGTTACACAGGTGTAACTGTCTCAGATGCTCTGATAGTGTTTACTTTCACCCTCAACAAGTAAGGAGAAATGCATTTGATCAGATCTAAAACATACGTTATTACAAATAGGCAAATTTCTAGAACTGTATATAATTCACTATAGTAATTCATTGAGTAAGTACTTTAAAAATATCAATGTGTTTTTTGTTCATTTGAAGGTTTTTTGCCATAGGGCATGTGCTCTTTTTGGAGAGAGACAGAGAGAGAGACTGTGAGAAGGAAAGTGAGAAATCACCCACTGGGGGAATGGTCATGCTGTAATCCCTCCCCCATTCTCCTCTTGCATGCACACATACTTGGCGTGATTTCCAAGCTGCCAGGTCCAGGACTTGAACCACAGTTGGCCATGGGGGTGTCTAGAACCTTGACCACTGTACAACCTGCTGGCCTCATCAATGTGGTTTTGAGTGCCAGGTGGTTGTAGCAAGATGTATTTTCCGTGCGGTGGGAGGTTTGGTAGTAAAGACTGGTGTCTTTGGAGAAGGGTCCCTGGTTGTCCACTTCTTGGGCAAGCTCCAGTCTCTAAGGGCCCTTCCGAACGTGTAGAATAGTGTGTTCCACATCCAGCTCTTCTTGTCTTGTCCTCTTTCTTTCTCGCTGTAGGACAGCTGAGATAGGCGTCCCTACAAACCACCAGGAAATTTTCATTCATGGGAATGTGAAAGCCGTGCAAGCCCTGAGACATCTTCCTTAGTTCTGTCCTTAGCGTCTTGTCCAGGGTATGTTCCTGGCCCGCAGCGGAGGAAGTGAGAGCCCGAGCCACAGTGCGTTTATTGTTCTGCGTCTTCCCTCTGGTGATACCTGACTGCCGTGGGCCCCCTCTGACATCTGCATGCATGGGAACAGCACTGTGTCTCGTCCTGGCCTTTGCAGCCACCCAGACCTCTCATTTCAGGTGACGATTTCATACCTTGCACTTCCTACTTTCTCATGTCACAGGCTAAGCTCTCTCTAAGAAGAGACTCATTGTCTTGGGGACCTGTTGTTCATGCAAACTATTCTCAGGTCAACATGGACAGGTTTACACTTTCATACCTTCTCACTTCCGGACGAGAACATCCAGGGTGCCATTATCGTACGGGTTAGGACACTTCAGCTGAAGAAGGGGCAAGGTGTTATGGTTCTGCACATTGTGGTGTGTGGCTCTGTGTGCTCCTGTGTGGCTGTCTCCACTCTTGTCTCTTGGTGGGTACTGCCGTTTTCCCAGCCTTGCCATCCTTACAGTGTCACGATACCAACCACAGCCCCTGGCGTAGGATCTAGAAACAGAAAAGGAGCAATCTTTCCCTCCTGGTTCTGTGGAATATAAGAAAACTCAGAAGCACCTCTCCCCGGCCACCCACCCCAGCACTTGCCTCATTGGCTACAGTTTTATCAGACGCTTAGAAGTGAACCACTCACTGTCAGGGGAACAAGAGTCCCCTGATGTGCTTAGTCCCATCATGATCCTTTCCAGGAATGGGGATAGGCCAGCCTCCCCTGAAGGAGGCAGGACTCCCCACAGAAGAGGGTTCTATTAAGAAAGTGGAGGGGGGACCCCAGGTGTATCTGCCATAGTTAGGTCATGAATGTCATGAACGTCCTCAGGCCACCACAGAGTGGCTGAGTTCTCAGACAAGGCCTCTGCAAGTCAAAACCTTATAGTCTTAGGGACCAGCAGTTAGTGTAATGGCTATGTCGCTGGACTCCCATGTAGTAGACCGTGGTTCATGTGACGGACCTGGTGGCTTGAATTCACACTGGGCACATGTGCGGCGTGCCCAAGATCCTGAGAGGAGAATGGAGGAGAAGGGGAGAAGGGATTGTGGTGTGGCCATCCCCCTGGGGGATTGATTTCTCACTTTTTGTCTCTCTGTCTCTCTCTGTCTTTCTGGCGAGCGCATGTGCCCTATAGCGAAAACCTCTAAAAAACAAAAAACCTTATAGTCTTAGTGGATTAATACAACTATTCACTCTGTGGTATTACTACCAATGGTGACGGACATGTTTTCTCGGTGTTGGTTTCACTTGTTGCTGCCTTATGGTTTCAAACACTTTGTTTCATGGTTAGAGAAAAGCATAGATCCCTTCATTTAGAAACGGAGTGTGTCCTCATCACTAACGAAAAGTAGGACAGTGAGGTTTGAAGGTTTTGATTCTTGACAGACTTTCACATCCCTGGGCCTGATGTAAATTGGAATTGTATTATTAGAAAGTCAGGGAATAATAGTAGCTGATTCAACCACTCCCGGTTGCTATGGCAAGGGATTTTTAAGGCTTTGATTTATGAGAAAGCGTGATCATTAGCAGCTCTTTGTTTTTAAAACAGAGATCCCTGCAAATCATCCAGGCTGGAGTGGCCTTGACTCCAGGTGATTGGCACTTTGTTAGAAACGGAATCTCAGCCTATTTCTAAAGAAAAGAGACCAGGCAGAGGCTTTTGGAGAATGGGTTCCCATTTTACGGTTTCCTGGAAGGCCAGGGTGCCTAAAGCTCACTGGAGGAGGGGTCATGTGACTCAAGCCTGTGCGAGTTCTAGCTCAGCATTTACTTTTTGCATGGCCTGGGGCAGATGACATTATCATTTTGTAACTTTGATGCTCATGTGTAGAATTATTAAGTTGGGCCAGATCATCTCTGAGGGTCTTGAAAATTTTATGATTCCCTGACTCTGCCTATTTCTCCTTGCTAATGTGTAGTGCCTTGGTGGTCCCCCAAGGGAACACCTTTCCACCCACCCCCCTCAAATAGCAATTACCGTTGGCATCATTTGCTCCAGACGCCCTGTCTGTGAGGCACGGAGGACTGTTGGGGGCCTGTGCGGCCCTCGGTTTTCAGTCCTCACTATGAGGAAGACCGGAGGTGTTCCGAGTGTGGTCCAGGGCAGTATGCTCATACAAGCCTGTTGCAGGGCAACCCATACTATGTAAAAGATATGCACACACTTATTTTAAAGCGTTTTAAATTTTACTCATATTAAAGAGCACATGGGTATGCCCAAGACTGAGAGAGAGAGAGAGAGAGAAGGAAGCGCCCTCAACGGGGTCTCAGCACACAGTGAGCCCTTCTCCCCAGTCCTCCATCAGGTGAGGATCTCGGACATGCACGTGTGCATCCAGCCTGTTTTCAGACCAACCTGGGGTGGGAAGAGCTGAACCCACAGTCAGCTATGTGGCTGCTTGACTTTTCTAGGAAATGATAGAGAAGCTTTTGACTCTTGGTTCTTCACTTTGTTACAATGCTTTTTATTGTAATTTCTGATTTACATATTATATAGTTGGACATCTTGGTGGGGTATAGTGTGGTTTTCAAAGCATGTTCACAATGTGTAAGAATTGCGTCAAGGAAATAAATATATTTACCATCTCCAACATCTATCATTACTTTGTATTGGGCATAAGCCTGTGCAACATTCACTGTACAGGTGATCTGGAAGTATATATGATTTTTTTTTGGAGAGGTTTTTGCGCTCGCCAGACAGACAGAGAGAAACATAGAGACAGAAAGCGAGAAATCACCCCCCAGAGGGGATGGTCACGACGCAATCCCTTCTCCTCCATTCTCCTCTTGGGATCTTGGGCATGCACGCACACACGCCTGGCGTGAGTTTTAAGCCACCGGGTCCAGGATGCGAACCGCGGTCGACTACGTGGGAGTCCAGCTACATAGCCATTACGCTAACTGCTGGTTCCCTGGAAGTATATATTATATTGCCGCTAGCGTTCTTTACTGGGCTATACTATTCTATAACCCCTTCCACTTGTTTATGTGCATTCTTGTATCTGTTAACCACGTACTCCCTAAACCCCCTTTGCTTCCGAGCATCTGGCATCCACCATTAGACTGTCTACTTCTATGTAATCAAGTCTTTTAGCTTTTGCTAAAGAGTGAGGAGACATAGTATTTAAATGAGGACATGCAGTATTTGTCTTTCAGAGTCTGGCTTATTTCACTTAGCATTATCTCTTCCATGTTACTCTATTTTGCCTTAAATCCCTGACAGGGCTTCATCCTTTTTGATGGCTAAATAGTATTCTATTGTGTATCGATGCCACACTTCTTTATCCATTCATCAGCAGTCGGGCTCTCAGCTTCTTTATCTTAGCTACTGTAAACAGCGCTTCGGTAAACAGGGAAGCACAGATCATCTTTTAGCATAATGGTTTCCTGTCCTTTGACTAGATACTCAGCAGTGGTATTACTGGATCCGAAGACAGTTTGAAGTTTAGTTTTGTGACGAACCTCCATATCCTTGTCCATCGTGGATCTTCTTATTTCCGTTCCCACTAACGGTGCGCCAGGACTCCTCTTTCCCCACGTCTTTACCAGCACTTGTTCTTTGTTTTTCAGATAATAGCCATTCTAGCTGGGGTGAAGTGATACCTCAGTGTGGTTTTGGTTTGCATTTCTCTTATGATTAGTGTAGCCAAACATTTTCTCATATGCTTTTGTCTTTTGAATCAGTATTGTCTCTTTGACAGAAGCCTTCAAATTAACCTAAATTCTTACAGAATTATTTTGTCTCTTCTATTCAATGAGTTTATTATCTTCAGTTGGTGGTATAGCATTTATTTCCCTGTGGAATCTTCCATGAACAAATTATTGGCCATAATACTGATTTGTTTTAGGCTATATTACTGAAAACATTGTCATTTTGGGGGGGGAAGGGAGAGGTTTTTGCTATAGGGCATGTGCACTCGCCAGAAAGACAGAGAGAAACAGAGAGACAGAAAGCGAGAAATCACCCCCCTGGGGGGATGTCCATGCCACAATCCCTTCTCCTCCATTCTTCTCTTGGGATCTTGGGCACGCATGCATGCGCACCTGGCATGAGTTTAAGCTACTGGGTCCAGGACTTGAACTGTGGTCATCCATGGAGACCATGGGAGTTTAGCGACATAGCCATTACGCCAACTGCTGGTCCCAACATTGTCATTTTTGAAGGTAAGTAAATACAAGGGATCTTCAAAAAGTTCACAGAAAATATATTTTGTGGAAGCTTTGTAGGAATGTCAACCTTGTTTTGCACCAAGATAAATTTGCGCTTTGATTCGGTTTCTATACGAACATTTTAAGTCCCCTTATATTTTTATGTTCAAGTATATGGTATGTCCTAATCTACTATTTTTTTTTTTGAGAGATTTTCACTGTAGGGCGCCTGCGCTCGCCAGACAGACAGAGAGAGACATAGAGACAGAAAGCGAGAAATCACCCCCCAGGGGGGATGGTCACGCCGCAATCCCTTCTCCTCCATTCTCCTCTCGGGATCTTGGGCACGCACGCACACGCGCCCGGCGTGAGTTTTAAGCCACCGGGTCCGGGACACGAACCGCGGTCGACTACGTGGGAGTCCAGCGACATAGCCATTACGCTAACTGCTGGTTCCCCCTAATCTACTGTTGAAGATCCGTTGTTACTTAATTCATTACCCAAGTACTTTAACTACGAAAATTGGCAGGGATGTGGCAATACTCTGAATCCCCTTCTCGTACTTTCTCCCCCCTCCCCGCCCCCCACTCCCCTTCCGAATCGAGTACTTAGTTGATGTTAGGCACGCTGCTTGGCTCTGGGGACATAAAGAGTTATGAAGCAGCCCATTGACAACTTTTTATTGAGTCCATTCCTAGGGCCCTGTCACTCCACAAAGGAAAGGACCCTGAAATGTCCTAACTTTTTAAAATTTTACGGAGGATAAATGACCGAATGAATGGAGATACGAACTTTACTGTAAAGGAGTTCGTAGTCCAAGATTTGTGAGTGAATGCAGGCTTTGTGAAACATTGTAGAATCATGCAGTCACTATCAGTTTTAAATATCTGTAGATCACACTCTTCCCTTCTGTGTTTTGCACCATCTTGGATGCCCGCAGGAATTCTGCACTGGGGGCCTTACAGAAGTAGCACAAGCATGAGCCCTGGACTGAAAAGAGGCAGGCTGACAGGGGTATCTGCTTCCTCTCCTGTGCCCCCTTTTTCTGGTGTATGTAGTTTTAGCTATAGGAAGCATCCTCATTCTCTCTGGTTCTGTAAATGTCACCGCCTTGGGGGGCCTCCCAGATGTCCCAATGGAAGGTCTTGCTTAGCGTGGAGCCTGCCCTCTGGTTTGAACTCCTTAAAATAAAGCGAGCATTTTTAAAACCGACACGCCAGTCTAAGTCTGTGTCCCCCAAGTTTTTCTATCTGAGTTACAGTTTTATGTTTATACTGTGCTAGGAAATATTTATTTCTGGTTAAACAGGAATTAAAAATATCTGTGTTGTCATTTTAAGGTAAGGATTTACTCTGGCAGAAAATTAATATATTTTCTGGGACCAGCAGTTAATGTAATGGCTATGTCGCTGGGCTCCCATGTAGTCAACCATGGTTCAAATCTTGGACCCGGCGGCTTAAACTCACACCGGGCACGTGTGTGTGCATGCCCAAGATCCTGAGAGGAGAATGGAGGAGAAGGGATTGCGGCATGGCCATCCCCCCTGGGGGGTGATTTTTCGCTTTCTGTCTCTTTGTCTCTCTCTGTCTTTCTGGCAAGTGCACACACCCTATAGCAAAAACCTCTCCAAAAAAAGAGAAGAAAATTATGTATTTTCTTAAAGTTTCATCCTTCCATGAGCGAGAGAAAGAAAGAGATAGAGACAGAAAGAGAGAGAGAGAAATAGACAAGTAATACTCTCATTAGGGTCTTCATGCCATGACCCACCTCCAGCTTCAGCCAGTCTTACAAGCACACACGTGTGCACAGCATGCCAGGGAGGTCTCTGAACATGATCTCAGAATCTTCCCATGTAGACCAGCCTCGGGGAGCATCGCGTGTTACTGCCGTGCCACCGTTCAGCCTCCAAAGTTAGGTATTTGGGTGTGCATATGTTTGCATGTGTGTGTGTCTTTGTGGGATGTAAGACATATGTGTACGTCTTGTGCAATAACACAGTCAATTCCTAGGAGGAAGAAAGCTTTCAAAGGCCAAACACTATGGGTCAAAGTTTTAGCTACAATCTTTTCTTTGGGTGTTAAATGATTTACTCCTCTTCCTTACGTGACTGTTTCTGAATATGAGAGTGTTCTTCTAACGAGTGGAAATGAGATCACTTCACATTGTAATAGTTATATATAATTAATCTTATTATGTAAACCAATTTTTTTTTTTTAATCCCAGGTGGAGTTTGTAACCAAGCCTAAGTAATTCTCCAGGCATCATGACTGATACGTCAGAGGTGCAGTGTCAGAGAAGCTGCTATTTTGGGGGGAATGCAGCTTTTTTCTTTAAAAGAAAGAGTCTAGTTGTTGAAAGAGTCCTTGTAGATTTCCCTCAAAATTAAAAAAGCAAGAGGAAGAGGAAATTACAATTAATAGCCTTAAAATTCCAATTAATCTCTCAAATAGTGATTAATTTCCAGAGACACAGAGACTCTGCAGTGTATGTGAGAGAAAGGAAAAGACAATTAAGATGGGGGAAATTGGTAGAAGACACTTGGGTAGGTGGAAATCCCACCAGGATTGAAGACTGCACTCGGATTGAGATAATTGACAAGGCTGGAAGTCTGCCAAAAACGGGATCTACCGCTGTGTCTTCTTAATGGGGCAAATATGCCCATTTGGAAACCCATTGACCATGTTTCCTAAAGTCGCCTAATGTCTCTCTGTGGAAATCTTCAACTAAGAGCTGTTAACGAATTATATCTCTTCACCTCTTCAAAGCACATCATTTGCCTGAGGTTGTGGCCCCTGCGCTTCATGCTCACAGCCTGCTTGGGGCCCTTCTCTCTCCTCTAACAATCAGCATCTCAGTGACACGTGCAAGTCTGCGTTAGTTTAACATACTGACTGCTTGGGCTGGTTCTGTGACCTGGTGGTTAAGGCAGTTGGATCCCATAGGCTGACCCCAGGGTTTGAGTCCCAGGCCCAGGGGCTTGAGAAACATGCCTGGTGTATATGCATGCCTGCTCCAAAATCTCCAAAGGTGAGAGAGATTGAAACAGGGAAATTCCCTCAGCTAGTTCTCCCGGGGCTGGGGTTGCTTTCTCTTCTCCTTCTCCCTCTGGTTCTCTACGGTGAGCACACCCACCCTCTGGCAAAAATTAAAAAAAAAAAAAAAATACTGAATGCTTTAAATTTCACAGACCATCGATAAAGCCTGAAAGTCACAAGGACTGACTGATATATCAATTTTTCTTTTATAAAAGCAAAATAATACCATTGTAGTTTTGTGTGTGTTTGTAAACTATTGCTGATTGGATAAATTGGAACAAGGGAGAAATTAACATGTTCTCATAGTGCTGACTGTACTTATGAAAATAATGCTTATTTTAACATGCAAATACTAAGTTTGCATTATTGGGTGGATTCAGTCCTAAGTAGTTTGGAACTTATTTGTATATACCTAAGGTTTTAATTACATGGTAATGCCGATGGTGTTAAGCTTTTACGGTAGATGGCTTTTGATCTGTTCTTTCTCCCCAACCTACTAACAGTACTTATTAGGGAGAAAAACCTCCAGAAAATAAGAAATAAACATCATGGTCTCTTGAATAACTAAATATATGCAGCATTTTGCAGAAATAATGTGAGCGAACTAACCATTCGTGGTTAGCTGGAAAACTTAACTTTCAGAGGGATTTGACCAGCTTTACTGACCTAGAAAACTAAATAAGCAGTTTGGAAAATCTGGCTTGTGCATATAATTATTTTTATATTATCTCAGGCTGTGCCTTGCAAAGAGTAAACCACAGTAGTTATCTGACCTATTGCTCTGCCACTGCCTCTCCTGAACATGGTAATTATGTAAGACTCAGCATGTTTTTCACTATGTGCATGTGGAATTTTTTTTTTTTTTTTTTTTGCTTTGCTATAGAGCACGTGAGCTCCAAAGAGAGACAGAAAGAGAGGGAAAGTGAGAAATCACCTCCAGAAGAGGGAGGGGTACGGTGGTGGTGGTGGAATGACTACACTGCAATCCCTTCTCTTCCATTCTCCTCTCTGGATTTTGGGCAAACACAAACATGTACCTGGTATGATTTTCAATATGAAGGTTAAGGCTCTGGATCCCACGGGCCAACTGCACAGTTTGAGTCCAAACAGGGTTCGGGTCCCAAACCAGATTGCATGCAGAACATTCTTGAACTTCAGTAGCCCCTCTATCTAGGACGGCTCAAGTACTTTTTATCAATCTTTCAGTGTGAACAGAAAAGAAACCAAAAATTGTGTCCAATATTAACATCTAAGATTTGGAGTGCCATTGTTCAAATACCAGCACTTGCTACTTTTGTTAGCTGAAAATGTCTTGAAAGCTGTGATGTATCAGGTATTTTTCATTAAAATAGAAAATCTTCAAGGTGAAATATTTCATTGGGATATAGATGATAGGAGGTCTATAAGACTTGAAGTCCTTCGAGTTCACTGTTTTTAACTGTGGTTCTTCCTTTAGTAGCTCAGAGCAAATGTAAAGTGGTTTCCTGTAGAGTGTGAGCGTGCTCCATATGATGCTTGAATAATAGACACGCATCTGAAAATTTGCCATCCCAGTCTCATCCGTGGGCAGCAGGCTGGAAGACAATGGTTTAACCTGAACTTGAACTAATGCTTGTGTGCAGGAGGGTGGATTTGGAGGAATTGCCAGTGCAGGGCAGCATTCGAATCAGGATACCCTAGATGGCTTATCACCCTGATGAGCTAGCATCAATTGGAAGACATTAACTTCTGTTTAAAACAGAAAATTGACTGATAGAGTTCAGGTATTAATCAAACCGGATTTAACTCTCTTTGTCTTACATTAAAGAGAGAGAGATCAAAGGAAATAATGATTGGAATTCATTAGCATGCTGTAAAGGGCCCTGGGTGAGGTTAGACTTATTTGAATTTGTGACATCTCCTCTGGCCCAGCCCTCATCCTCCATCCACTACTCCCGCCCCTACCTTGACCCCAACCCCCAGCATAGCAGCTCCTGTTCTCCACTCCTGCTTGGCCCCCTTTCCTTCTTCGGTTTATCCAGTAACCCTAAGGTTATTAGGCAGCTTGGTGAAGGAAGTCATGGGGAGTCGTGAAATCATATGATATTTGTTAAAAGGTTATGTCCCATTAAGATACTCTTTTAATGGTGTGTTATCTGTTAATGAGGATGTATATACTATTTTCAACTGAACTGAGATGTGAATCATGCTGGGTAAGATCTCTTTACAATCTAAATAATCTTTAGCGATTGAATGTATAAATAATAATAATAATAATAATAATAAATTAGTTAAGATCATTGAAAAAAAATTAAGTTTTAGACAGACAAGATATTTAGGCTGTTTTCAATGAGGGCAGTCTGTGTTAGGGACTGGTCCATGGCTTCCTTTTTTTTTTTTTTCTAAAATTATTTATTTACATTTATTCATCCATTCATTTTATTTTTTAATTTGACCAGAGAGATACACAGAGAGAGAGAGAGAGGGAGAAAGAGGGAGAAAGAGGGAAAGTGAGAAAGTAAGCCACCAGGTCCAGGACTTGAACTATAGTCAGCCATGTGGAAGTGTCCAGCACCTTAACCACCACGCCACCTGCTGGTCCCTAGGGTTTCTTAATCCTGAGTCACTCACCAGGAATGGCTTTTGGAAACACAGTGGCCAGGCTCTATTCCAGACTTAAATAATCAGTCTTCAAGCGCTAAGGCCAAGTGTGATACTTGCACATTTAAGGTATGAAACACTCAGTGTCTCTCCACTACTGTTGAGAAAGCTATTTGAGAACAGTGTTTAGGAAGGGCTAAAACGATTAGTCTAAAGAAATCTGAAAGAAATCAAGATATATTTTGTAATCTGTAAGATAGCCATTAAAATAAAAGTGAAATTCCAACTAAAATGCTAATAAGAGAGAAAAAGAATAAATAAAAAAGCTTGATAGAACTAAAAAGAAGGGCAAAGGAAGAAATACAGGGACAGACAACTGGTTGCAATAAATGAAAAACAAATTGCAAGATGATAGACATAAAAGAAACTATGTCAGAATTGTCTAAAATATAAGGGTTTCAACATTCCAATTAAGAAACAAAGATTTTTCCAGACTCGATAAAGATGACTAATTTTAGATTTAAATTTTAAGACACTTTATAAAATTTACTATTCAAGACATTTTATATAGACTTAGAAGAATTGAAGGTAAAATGTTATAAATAGATACACTATGCACAAATTAACTAAAGGAAAGTTTATATCACTATATTAATATCAACTAAAGTAGACTTTAAAGCAAGAATTATGATGAGCGATTAAGAGGGGAATTTTCTTTTCTTTCTTTTTTTTTTTTTAGGTTTTTGCCTAAGAAAATGCTCACTGGAGAGAGACAGAGAGACAGTGAGAGAGAAAGTGAGAAATTACCCCCCAGGGGAATGGCTATACCACAATCCCTTCTCCTCTATCCCCTTCTAGGATTTTGGGCATGCACACACACATGTCTGGCATGATTTTCAAGCCACCAAGTCCAGGACTTGAACCACAGTCAGCCATGTGGGACTCTAGAGCTTTAACCACTGTGCCACCTGCTGGTTCCAAGAGGGGCATGTCTTAATGATAAAAGGAAGTAATAGCAGTCCTAAACATATAGGCACTTGGTATTATCGAAGTATATAAAGCAAACATTGGCAAAATGCAAAGGCGAAATGGGCAAATTTGGAAATCATTGTTGGAAAGTTTTGGAAGATAAGGGGAAATTGAAAATTATGATTAATGATAATCAATCTGACTAAATGATGAATATAAACTACTATATCCAACATTTTCTTCAAATTATGTCAAACTTAACAAAATAAAGCACATCTTGGCCAAAAGGTACGTCTCAGGAAATATCAGAGGGCTGAAATTATTATATAAGTTTTGATCAGTCTAAAATTGAATTAGACTTGATCAGTTTAGAAAGACACCTAGGAAAGTTCCAAATATTTAGAAATTAAGAAAATAAGTAAATAATTCATATGCAAGGAAAGTACAATGTTGTTGATTTTAGTGAGAAATAGAGATGAAGAAATAGAGGTAGAGATAGGTATTTTTTAAAATAGTCGTCCTTTTTGGGACCAGCAGTTAGCATAATGGTTATGTCGCTGGACTCCCACGTAGTCGACCGTGGTTCGAGTCCTGGACCCGGTGGCTTGAACTCACGCCAGGCGCGTGTGTGTGTGTGCCCAAGATCCTGAGAGGAGAATGGAGGAGAAGGGACTGCGGCGTGGCCATCCCCCCTGGGGGGTCATTTCTCGCTTTCTGTCTCTCTGTCTCTCTCTGTCTGTCTGGCGAGCGCACATGCCCTATAGCAAAAACCTCTCCAAAAAAAAAAAAAAAATAGTCGTTCCTTTTTTAAAAAAATTATTTTATTTATTATTTTTTCACATGAGTTTTGCCAAAGGAAGAGAGACAGAGAGAGAGAGAGACAGAGAGAGAGGGAGAAAGCAAGCCACCAAGTTTGGGACTTGAACCGTGGTCAGCCATGTGGGAATTCCAGCACCTTAACCACCGTGCCGCAACCTGCTGGGCCCAAGATAAGTATTTTTGACAGAAATTTTATCTTACGATTCTCCTGTCCCAGTCCCCAATTAGCCAGGATCATGGGTGCATACCACTACATTTGACCTTCCTTAGACAGATCCAGAAACCAAAACCAGGACTCTACACAGCCCCAACCTCACATAGCAGCACCCCATCACCTGGACCACCATGGATGGGATATGGTTTTGATGTTAAATCCACCATGGATTTCTGGAATACATTCCGTTTAATTCCTATGAGTTATCCGTTTATATATCACTGCAATTTCTTTGCCTCACAAATTTCCGAGTTCGAGTTCATGAGAGAGGTTGAGTAGTGATTTTTCTTACTAGTAAGTTCATCTCAGACTGGTTAGGCTGATCTCATACAATGAGTTAAGAAATGTTTATTCTTTACTATCCTCGAGGAATTTATATAAGATTAGCATTATTTCTTCCTTTAATGTTTGGCAGTACTTACTATATTACTAAAGCAACCTGGATCTGAAATTTAATTTGTAAGAAGGTGTTTAACTATGTTTCCAATTTAGATACTAGATATAAAATTATTCTGATATTTTTACTTCTTCTTATGTTCACCATGGCAAATTGTGTTTTTAAAGAAACTTGGCAGTTTTTTCGAAGTTGTCAAATTTATTGACGTAGAGTTGAAAATAAACATCCCTTTATTTTCCTTTTAATTTCTCTATGACCTGTAATATTATCCTCTTAACATATCAAACTGCATTGTTTTTGTCCCAATATTCTTGGGTTTTCTCTTCTTTTTTGCCTTAATCGGGATGCTAGAAATTTATCCATAATGTTAACATTTTCAAAAAATCATACTGGCTTTTGTCAACTTTAAAAAAAATTATTTATCTAATTGTATTTGTTATTATTTATTTTTCATTTTCACCAGAGAGAGAGAAAGGAAAAGTGAGAAAGCAAGCCACCAAATCCAGGACTCAAACTGTGGTTGGCCATGTGGGAGTCCAGTGCCCTAACTATAACAACACATGCTCGCCCTGGCTTTTGTCAACTTTTAAATACTGAGTATCTTTTTCTATTTATTTGAGTTCTACTCTTCTTTTTGTAATGAACTCCCTTCTTTTCCTCTTTGACTTAAATTTGCTGATTTATTTTTCTGTTTTTTTTTTCTAAGTTGGAAGTTTAAATAATTTATTTTCAACTTTTCTTTTTTTTCTGCTATATACATTTTTAAAATACAAGTGTTCCTCTAGGTTTTGGTTTAGTTTCATCTTACACATTTTTATATCTTGCATTTTAATAATCCTTATTAGTCACCTCAAAATACCTGTCTCTCTCTCTATCTCTCCTTGTCTCTCTTTCCAACTAAAAACAACACCAACAACATAAACAGCAATAATAAAAATCCAAACAAAGCCTCATTAAAAGAATAGAAGAGGACCATCTGTGTAATCATTTCTATAGATGCAACAAAATTATGTGATTCAGTTCAACACTTGTTTATAATAAAAATTCTCAAAAAATGTTAGAGGAAGGGAATTTCTTTAATGTGATGGTAGATAACCTTATACATAATGATAAAATAATGCTTTTTGTATAAGATTGGGATGAAGACAGGTGTTCACTATTACCACATGCATTTAACAATGTAACGGCAATCCTAACCAATGCAATAAGGCAAGGGAAAAATTATCGGAAAGATTGAAAAGGAAGAAGTAAAGCTAGTTTCCATAGATGACATAATCTGAAATAATCTACAAAGTAACTATTAAAACTAATAAATGAATGAAAAAAAGTTGCTGGATACAAGGCTTATGTAAAAAATGAAAAGTCAAGTGTGTCTCTACACTAGCAACAAATAATTGAAAAATAAAATTTAGATGATCATTTATAGTAATACTGAATATCAAATACCTAGCATCAATCTAAAGAGGGATGATCAAAATTTTTACAATGGAACCTCTAAAGTATATTGAGAAAAATGAAAGATTATTTAAAGAAATGCAGTGATATAACCATGTTCCTGGATTAGATAACTGTAAACATAACAGTCCTCCCTGATTTGGTTTATAGAATCAGTGTAATGCCAATCAAAATCAGTCAGTTATTTTTTTGTAAAATTTGTCAAATCGTTCCAGACTCTTAAGTGGAAATGCAAAGGGCCAAGAGTAACTAAGGCAATGTTAAAGAAAGAACACAGGGAACTTACCTGATGGATGTTAAGACTTTACTATAAAGCTACAATAATAGGGAACCAGAAGTTAGCGTAATGGCTATGTCGCTGGATTCCCATGTAGTCGACCGTGTTCGTGTCCCAGACCCGGTGGCTTAAAACTCACGCCGGGCGCATGTGCGTGCGTGCCCAAGATCCTGAGAGGAGAATGGAGGAGAAGGGATTGCAGCGTGACCATCCTGTCTGGGGGGTGATTTCTCGCTTTTTGTCTCTCTCTGTCTGTCTGGCGAGCGCACGCTCCCTATAGAGAAAACCGCTCCCCCCCCAAAAAAAAAGAAAGAAAGAAAGCTATAATAATAAAGGTAGTATGATATTAACTTAAGAATACATGAATAGAGCAAAGGAGTAGAATAAGAGACCAGCAATCATTATTGTAGATATGTGTATATCTGACAAAGTACTTGGATTCAGAATATATAAAGAATCCTACAAAGCGATTGAAAAAAATATAGTCAATTTGGTAAAAAATTGGAAAACAGGGGCCGGTAGGTGGTGCAGTGGTTAAGGCACTGGATCCTATATGACCAACACAATGGTTCAAGTCCCAGCTGCAGGAGCTTGTAAAACAACTTTGTACACTAACAGCAACATGAACATAAGCAAATTTTGGCATATACATATGTGTGCCAAAATCACAAGAGGAGACTGGAGGAGAAGGAATTGCAGTATTGCCAGCCTCCCTGGAGGTGATTTCTCACTTTCCTTCTCTCTCTCTCTCTAGCAAGTGCTCATGTCCTACAACAAAAATGCAAAAAAAAAAAAAAAAAATGGCAAAAAACATGAACGAGTCTTCAGAAAAGAGAATATCACAATTGCCAGTAAACATATAAAAAGATGCTCAATATCATTAGTCATCACAGAAATGCAAACAAAAACAACAGTGATATGCCATTACCCACCCAACAGAATGGTTAAAATCAAAAAGACTAATAATGTCAAGGCACTATTGCAGACTTTTGGTGACTTGCACTCTATTCTGTATGTCCTTATAGCTAGAACTCGTGATCAGCTCTTCCAGTTTCTAGTGTTGGTATCCCAAGTCACGTCCCATTGACTTAGTCTTGCCTTTTGCAAATGCCTTCTCACATCAATCAGGCAGCTGTAGCCAGTCTGCTCACATCTTCTGCTGAGACACTGATTTCTCAATACCACTATCCCCCAAATTCATCATTACTCTCAATTTATAACCATAGATGAACTTGCCTGTTTTTTTAAAATTTTATATGCATGAAATAATACGTTATGGACCAATATACACTTTTGCATCTGGTTCTTCATTCAGCATATTTTTGCGATTCATCCATATATTTTATCTATTCATGTTTCATATTTTCTCACTGTGTAGACTATTCTAATTTCTATATATTTACCTCTGTATACATTTTAGTTCTGCTATGAGAGACTCTTGGGTTGTTTGCAATTTGGAGTTATTACAAACATGCTGTCACGAATATTCTTTGCTTATGTTCATGTTGCTGTTAGTGTACATGTGGAATTGCTAGATCATAAGTTATGTATATATTCAACTTTACAAAATACTGCCAGATAATTTTCCCATGTAGGTTTACTAGTTTATCCTTTGATCCAGCCATGTATGAAATTCTGTTAGTGACCTGTTTACACACAACCATGCCCCATTTTTTGTGGGCATGAAACTCTGAAAATTCTTTTGATTTGGCTCTCCAAAACCCTATAGGCAGTAAAATTCATTTTTTTTCTTTTTTTTAAAGTATATTTTATTCTTGATAGAGAGCACATGTACATATATTAGAGACAGAGAGGCAGAGACAGAGAGAGAAGTAACCCTGACAGGGCTCCATCGCCTTCCCCAGCCCTCCACATCTTTAAGATCTTAGTCATGCATTCGTGCATCTGATGCGTTTTCAGGCCAATCCAGGGACCAGAGCCTGTGGTCAGCTATGTGGCTTTGAGCACTGCAGTCCAGGTTGCTACTGACAGTGTCACCAGGCTGGGCCCTAGTTCTTTTCTGTTTCAAGAACAGGAAACTTTTCATCAAGGGAAAATTTAACCAAACAGTGAAAAACACTGCAGTAGCCGCAGCAAACAAACAGAGCAGGAAAGACTATCGCAACTGATTTTCCAAAGTCGGGTCACTCTGAGAGCCACATCTTGAAAGAGGAACAATTAGGAAAGTTGCTGTTCTATTTAAGAATTTCTTGTTTTCTAAATCAGTAACATCATTCCATTTCTCCCTAGAAGTGTCCCACTTATGAAGCAGTTTGTGGTTTAGCAATGCTACACATAACCACAGTAAGTATAACTGAAAGAATGACTTCTGGGCCCTGGTCAGATACTATATTTCAGCTAAGCCACTTACTTAACTAAGTAACACACATTAAGTCATGAGGAGCAGAAAACTCACAGTACAAATATTTTTCCTGTGTTTGTTGAGTGCCCAGCAAGATTTATTTCTAAAACCCTGTATTGCTAAAGGAGAGATTGTATGAGAAAAAGCAAGCAAGTGAGGATTTGGGGGCCGGTTCTGCCATTACTGTGTGGCCTGAGTCATTTACTACCTTTGTGTCAAACGTCAATATCTGCGAAAACTATGGAACATGCTATCTTCTCTTTTTTCCAAAAAGATTATTGGGGGGTGGAGGGCAATTGCAATGGCTCATAATAGCTCATCTAAATGTATTTTTATTTCTACATTTAAAATGATCTTATGGTTGGCAAAGTGCTATTCAAACATAAGGTATATTTTTTCATATGGTAAGACTTTGGGTAATCTTACTTGCTATATGCCTTATGCCATAAACAGAGCCCAGTGAAGAGCAGTCTGTAAGTACCTTTTGCTCATTCTCTTCTGCTTAGGAGAAAGGAATGGAGAGTATGATTCAGAATGAGTAAAACATATATCATCTCCTGGAGATAGAAAATAAGGATAAAGGCAGATTTCCATTCGGGAGAATTTATTCAGGCTTTGGAAGTAATTTAAAATGGCTATTCCCTCTGTTGGCAATTTGTAGCCTGCCTGAGTTGACACCTCCATTTTCAATCACAGCAAGATTGCTTTTAGTTGCAGGGAATTGCCAAAGCCAGATCTTGGAGACTGAAACTGAGCCCTTTTCAAACTCCTGATAGATTTAAAGCAGATGGAATAAGAATGCGATCTTCTTTCCTGGTTGTCATTGAGTGCTTCCCAAATTACTTAAATTAATACATAATTTGTCTAAATCAAAAGGGGAAAAAATACAGCCTAACCGTAACATTGTGCTGTTCCATCTAGAATGGTGCATTATTCCAGAAGGTATGTTAGCTATCAATTATGCAAACTTTATTATGAAGTTGTTGTTTGGCCTCATACATACGTATGGGCTCTAAGAGAAATCATATTATATATGGTGATTAAGTTGCCAGGTCAATCCACCAAAGTCAAAATCTTAAAAATTGTGTGTGCACATACACACGTATGCCTGCTGATTGTCCATCTTTTTTTTTTTTTTTTACTTTTGTCAGAGGAGAGAGACAGAGAAAGGCAGAAAGAGGGAGAGAAAACTTGAGAAAGCACCTTCCCCCGATGGGGAATGGTCATGCTACAATCCCTTCTCCAATTTTCCCTCCTTTTGGGATTTTTGGCACACTTGCAGATGCACCCAACATGCTCCTCAAACTACCAGCCCTGGGACTTGAACTGTGTGATCTATCATGTTGAATTCACTTCCCTGAACCACCACCCCATGGGCTGGCCCCTGACTCTTTCTTTGGAGGATGTATAAAGATATACATGTATTTTTTACAGCAAAATTTCCAGAGATTCTCTTTGTAAAGCTATGTTTGCCTTTATAGGACATTGGTTCTATAGGTTAGCTTCTCTGAAGGTTTCCTATCCTGATTTTTTTTTATTATTATTTTTTATGCTGTAGGGCACATGCACTTGCCAGAAAGACAGAGAGACAGACAGAAAGTGAGAAATCACCCCCCCACACACACCCGGAAGGATAGCCATGCTGCCATCCCTTCTCTTTCATTCTCCTCTCGGGATCTTGGGCACACATGCACATGCTCCCAGCGTGAGTTTAAGCCACCGGGTCCGGGACTCAAACTGTGGTCGACTACATGGTAGTCCAGCGACATAGCCATTATACTAACTGCTGGTCCCCCATCCTGATTTTACATGATATGCAACATCCAGTTCAGAAGTAGAATGAAGCGGGTGATCCTGAGTACATTTCAAAGGCACACACTGGGACCGGAGGGAAGCACCTGTTGGCTTTGAGACCCATTTTGAGGAATGGTGCTAATCACACTGAAAAGACAGCTTACCTCACACGGAGGACGGTCTAATTATTGAGAGAGCGTTAGAGTCACTACGCTTTACTGTAGTTAAAACATTATTCCAAGACATGTCTTACAAGCCATGGGATTAGGCCTTTATTAATAAAATTCCCCAAATGGTATTTGCAATGTGTCATTCCACTCGAGAAGATAAATAGGATGGAGTTGAACTAACACAGAAAGATGACTTATCTTATAATTAAGAACTTGTACAAGAATGAATTGTGAATTTTTAGCAGTTTCTGGGCTGGCCAGAGAGACATATTAACTAACCTCCCTTTTTTAAAAATATCTTTTGAGACATAAATTCTCTGTGGGGAAAAAACATAGAACAATGAGCTGTCTTTTCTCAATTGATTGCCAGTGGCATTCAAATGTTTTGAAAAATGAAGGGAAATTGAATATTTTAAAATGGTCTTTCCGAAATCTATTATTATGAGGGGTGAGAAATGAACTAAGGTCCCAAAGTAGTTAGACTTTCTGGAAACTTCCATGTTGTAAGCTAGGTAAGTCTAGTGATCAACCAGCCTTTGGAACGTGATGGCATGAAACACAAACATGAGTCACTGATTTTTTTTTTTTTTTTTTTAACAGTCAGCTGGAAAGGAGCACAGCATGATTTTCTTAAAAAAGAAAAACAGACAATACTTTCTGACACGAAGACAGTTGCTGTCTTAGTTCTTCCTTGGACACATCACAGAGCTTTTTCTTACTTATTTCCGGTTCACAGTAACTACCAGCATCATCTTGGGTGTGTATGACTTAAAATCTTGGTTAAAATGTCCTAGGAGGAAGATAGTTTTATTGTAAGATTTTAATAAGTAAGAGGTTTAGATAACCAACATTTTTCTTTGTTTCTCCCTAACATAAGTTTCTGTAAGCCATCTACAAAACATAGAATAACATAGAACAGGTGGTATAGTGGTTAAGGTACTGTCCTATGTGTGGCCAACCATGGTTTGAGTCCCAGACCTGGTGTCTTCAAATTCATGCTGAGCTCATGTGTGTGCATGCCCCAAACTGCAGGAGAGGAGTGGAAGAGAAGGGATTGTGGTGTGGCCATCCCTCTGTGGGGTGATTTCTCATGTTCCCTCTCACTGTCTGTCCCCCTTTCTGGGGAGGGGACAAATGTGTGTCCTATGGCAAAACCTTAAAAACAAAGCAAAATAGAAATTAAAAAAAGGCTGCCTACAGCTATGTAATATGAGGTGGTTTTCAAAATGTTTATGGAAAATGTGTATGACAAAACAACGATGCACAGATTTCAAAAATTTTTGCACCAAAATAAATTGATACTTTAATTCTGTTTTTCCGTGAACTTTTTGAAGTTCCCTTGGCTGTAGGAGGTATTCACATTTCAGAAGGAAGCTGTAATACATACATAGATTTCCTGTCACTGTCGTGTTTGTGAAAACAATTATTGGGGTTCCCTGACCTTAAGGCATTAGCTCTATGGGTGAGATGTACACGAAGCTGCCATGTCACTAGAATATTCTGGGACTGTGCCACTTCATTGGTCTGAGCATCACTGCAGACCATAATTTTTCTGGCAGAATTCATGGATCTTATTTTCTCCATGCCTCCTACTGTAACAGCACCCCTACTGTGCACCCCTAGGTAGCAGGGAGCCTCTCACAATGTTTCTATACTTTGTTAGCCACCGCGGCCCCCATCAGGCCATCGACTTTTCCATTTTCCTGTTGTTCTAGCTTGGACTCCCTCTCACTCAATGACCGACCTCCTTTCTGCCATTAGCCTTCGCACTCTGTTGAACGACTTTGTTTTACAGGGACAGAAGCACTGAGTTCCTTGATAAAGGTCTTCCTGCTGGCTAAGATGACTCCCCCTTTTGTGGTAAAGGCCCAATTTTCTTGTAGGTTCTGCTTTTCTTAAAAAAGCTCAATTCAGGGAACCAGCAGTTAGAGTAATGGCTATGTAACTGGACTCCCACGTAGTCGACCGCGGTTCGTGTCCCGGACCCGGTGGCTTAAAACTCACGCCGAGTGTGTGTGCGTGCGTGCCCAAGATCCAGAGAGGAGAATGGAGGAGAAGGGATTGCGGCGTGACCATCCCCCCTGGGGGGTGATTTCTCGCTTTCCGTCTCTATGTCTCTGTCTGTCTGGTGAGCGCATGTGCCCTATAGCGAAAACCTCTCAAAAAAATAAATAAATAACAAAAAGCTAAATCCATACAGGTCTGTAGCTTTTGGAGGCGGCTGGGAACCCCGGTTTACTCATCGCCTCTGTGATTGGGCTAGCAATGACATAGGAACCCACTGGGACCGTTAGCTATTCACTCTGGCTTTTGCTGGCTGGATTGGAGTTCTAGTTATTTTACAGCCATCTGCCTAGCACCTGAGATAGATTACACCCCATCCAGAGGCAAAACTCAGCTACCCAGAACTGAGCACGCTGTTACTGCCTAGCCTGGTCTGGTAGCAGCTGAAAGACTACCCCTGGCCTTCTGGCTACCCCAAGTTTTCCTTCTCCAACTTAAACCCGTTGGAATTGCAGCTTCTGTCATCTATCACTTGCAACAGAAATAACCCTAGGTGATAACAGGCCACGTCTCTACAGTCCAAGTTCAAATTTCACTCTTACTTTGTCCTAGGTATTCCTGCTAGTAAATCAAGGTTGCAAAACCCATCTTGCCCCATGGATGCTGCCATCCAACTAGCTTATTGTTAAATTTGAGACTTTAGGTTGTACAAGTTCTCAGCTCTCTATATTTTCTAAGTTCTGAACATAGTATAGTATCAAGTGACTTAAAATCAGGGTGTTTACAAGTCATTTCTTCTATGCCACAGAAACACTACCAAAAAAAAAAAAAACCCACTATGTTTACACACACACACACACACACACACACACACCCCCCTACATTTTTGCATATGCATGTGTGTATGTATGCATGCACACGCACGTGTGTATGGGAGTCTTCAGAAAGTTTTAAAATGTATGTTATAAAAATACAGAAACAAAAGTAGAAGAACTGCTCAGGGCCAGCAAGGGCTGTGGTGTTTAAGGCACCGGATTCCCATATGGCTGAACACAGTTCGAGTCCCAGACCAGAGGCTTAAACATCATGCCAGGCATCCCAACTAGGGTGTGATTTCTCACTTTCTCTCTCCTCTGTGAGTGCACATGCCCTATGACAAAAACAAAAACCACAAAGCTATTCAGATTTCAAAAGTCTTTGCACCCAAATCATATTTTAATTGCCTTTCCAATCATTTTGAAGTGATTTATATACATATATATGCACATATATATATAATATGCATACAGATAGTTGTGTACGCGTGTATTACATCTTTTAATGACTAGGCCAATGGTATTGCATTCACTTCATTTGTTAGACTAAAAACTGAAATAAAATAAAAACCAGCCTTCCTATTGGGCAATACCAGGAAATAAATACTCCAGAGCAGAGACTGTGATGTGACCAAAGTCCAAGTGATTTGGCTGGAGGCACAGCAGTAAAGGGGGGCTGTTTGTCTCCTCCGACCCCAGGGTTTCAAAAGGCCAGTCGCCCACATGCCCAGGGCAGGGTGCCAGAGAATGGGGCCTCTGGCACTGCTTCCCCTTCCTGAACTCTCGCTTCACGCCCACTCTTCCTTTTGCTCCCGTTCTGTTCAGGTTTGGCCTGGTTTCTAAGCAAAGCGACATGCTCTCTTTTCTGGCTCGTGGACCCAAGGGTAGAATCGATTTCTGGTGTTAACCCCTTGAGCTCCTTAGAATGTGGGCTTGATTTCCGGTTTTAACCCCTCGAGCTTCTTAGAGTATGGTTTGCTTGGTTCTGGCCACTCACTCATGTGGACTGTCCAGTTCCTGCCTGCTCTTGACCTCCTCCAGGCAGGGGTGCTGGTTTAGTCTTCTTCACAAGAATGGGGTGGGTGAGAAAAAAGGTCGAGATGAAAGAGTGGCAGTTAGAAAAAGGACAAAGGGGGACCAGCAGTTAGCGTAATGGCTATGTTGCTGGACTCCATGGAGTCGACCACGGTTCAAGTCCCTGACCCAGTGGCTTAAACTCACGCCAGGGCCGTGTGCATGCGTGCCCAAGATCCCAAGAGGAGAATGGAGGAGAAGGGATTGCGGCATGGCCATTCCCTCTGGGGGGTGATTTCTTGCTTTCTGTCTCTCTGTCTCTCTCTGTCTTTCTGGAGAGCACACGCGCCCTATAATTTGTTAGACTAAAAACTGAAATAAAATAAAAACCAGCCTTCCTATTGGGCAATACCAGGAAATAAATACTCCAGAGCAGAGACTGTGATGTGACCAAAGTCCAAGTGATTTGGCTGGAGGCACAGCAGTAAAGGGGGGCTGTTTGTCTCCTCCGACCCCAGGGTTTCAAAAGGCCAGTCGCCCACATGCCCAGGGCAGGGTGCCAGAGAATGGGGCCTCTGGCACTGCTTCCCCTTCCTGAACTCTCGCTTCACGCCCACTCTTCCTTTTGCTCCCGTTCTGTTCAGGTTTGGCCTGGTTTCTAAGCAAAGCGACATGCTCTCTTTTCTGGCTCGTGGACCCAAGGGTAGAATCGATTTCTGGTGTTAACCCCTTGAGCTCCTTAGAATGTGGGCTTGATTTCCGGTTTTAACCCCTCGAGCTTCTTAGAGTATGGTTTGCTTGGTTCTGGCCACTCACTCATGTGGACTGTCCAGTTCCTGCCTGCTCTTGACCTCCTCCAGGCAGGGGTGCTGGTTTAGTCTTCTTCACAAGAATGGGGTGGGTGAGAAAAAAGGTCGAGATGAAAGAGTGGCAGTTAGAAAAAGGACAAAGGGGGACCAGCAGTTAGCGTAATGGCTATGTTGCTGGACTCCATGGAGTCGACCACGGTTCAAGTCCCTGACCCAGTGGCTTAAACTCACGCCAGGGCCGTGTGCATGCGTGCCCAAGATCCCAAGAGGAGAATGGAGGAGAAGGGATTGCGGCATGGCCATTCCCTCTGGGGGGTGATTTCTTGCTTTCTGTCTCTCTGTCTCTCTCTGTCTTTCTGGAGAGCACACGCGCCCTATAGCAAAAACCTCTCCAAAAGAGAAAAAGAAAAGAAAAAGACAAAGGACAAAGGTAATACCTTCCCACACGTCTTCACCTTATCTAAAAATACTTCCCGTTGGCAGACAAGAGGAAGAAGCCGAGCATATGGCCTGTGCCGCCTAGCGCACCAGATTGTAATATTACACACTTGGATTACGAAGCCTGCATATTACAGCCATAAACATATGTAAACATTTTCGTGTTTTGCTAAAAAGGAGAAAAACGCACCGATGATGTATCATCCTAATGAGCTGATTATGGAGCTCCATTAATTATATTCCCAAGCTCTAGATGGAAAGAACGACACTGACGCTGCTGACATATTACTCAACTGCAGGGGGATGATGGGAGTTTTTGTTTGGCTTGATTGTCATCATTTGCTTCAGCTGTGTTCTACAGAGGAGCCTCCTAGGACTGGAAGGGACCTTGAGATGAGGAATTGGAAAATGATGGCCTACTGGCTAAAGCCAGCCTTTCACCTATTGTCATAAATAAAGTTTCACTGGAAGCCAGCCATGCTCGTTCATGGAAGTTTGTCTATGGCTGAGTGTTTGTGACAGTGACATATGGCCCCCAAAGCCTAAACTATGGACTGTCTGACTCTTCCCAGAAAAAGTTTGGGGCCTTTGTTTTTGCAAGCTAAGATACTTGTCTGTTTTCTGAAATGGTTGTATTTTGTTGCCCTAGAAGAGTGTTTGTCTAGTTAGTAATAATTGTGTGGTTTCACTATATTCCAACTCGTAATTAACCAAAGTTATTTGTACTCATAACGTGTCTAAATCCTTATATTGTAAATACAATTAACCTTTTATCTTTAGATCAATTGTTTTTGTATCAGATATTCAGTGAGAGCTTTTCATGTATTTAGAGGCTATCTGTTGGTAGGTGGCGTGTTGGTTGGGATGCTGGACTCCCATATGGAACTGCTGACTGCAGTTCGAGTCCCAGACCTGGTGGCTTGTTTTCTCACTTTTCTTCTCTCTCTGTCTCTCTCTGGTGAGCACATATGCCCTATAGTAAGTTAAAATAATAATAATAAGTAAAATTAAATAAATAATTCTGAAGAAAAGAGCAAACTTTTTTTTTTTGGAGAGGTTTTTGCTATAGGGTGTGTGCACTCGCCAGAAAGACAGAGAGAGACAGAGAGACAGAAAGCGAGAAATCACTACCACCACCACCCCCCACCCCGGGAGGATGGCCACGCCGCAATCCCTTCTCCTCCATTCTCCTCTCAGGATCTTGGGTATGTATATACACACACCCAGTGTGAATTTAAGCCACCGGGTCCGGGACTCGAACTGCAGTTGACTACATTAGAGTACAGCAATATAGCCATTATGCCAACTGCTGGTTCCAGAAAAAGGAAAACTTTAAAAGTAAAAATAAAGACTATCAGGGCTGGCCCCATAGCCTGATGGTTAAGGGGCTAGATTCCACATAGGTGACCATGCAGTTCAAATCCTGGCTGTGTGTGCTGATTGTCCCAAATCCTAATGAGATAGAGAAATGGAGAAGGGATTATGGTATGGAGATTCTTTCTCCCTCTCTCTGTCTTTCTCTGGTAAGCAAATACACCAGAGCAACAAAACAAAATAAGCCGGTCCAATTTTTATCCATCTCCTCCACACCACATGTACACAGAATAATATCCATCCCTGCTAACATTTCCAGATCTTGAAATAACTTTTTGTGGCTCATCTACAAAATCTTTCTCATTCCCCTAGTGACCAGTCTTTATACTTAGAGCTGGACATTATGGGCTGGTAACGTTTACCTGTTACAAGGTGCATGCAGATATAGAATTAGTTTGCTTCTTAAAATACCTAGTATATTTATTATGCCCATTTAACAGATGAGAGGCAAATGCCTTCACTAGGCCCATTTTGCAGATGAGGCACAGAAAGGGTAAGTATCTGGTCTGTGATCACAGCTAGGAACTGATAAAGCTTTTTGCAGCATCCCACACGGTTGATGATGTTGCGATGAGCTTAGCAAGGGATCATGCAACTGTTCCAAAAAGCTATCCTGTATGCATTTGGTCCAGTCCTGTGCTCGCTTTGGGGGAAAATGCCCTGTCCTTTATTGTATATTTGCCAGCTTAACTTCAGCTCAAAGTTAAGGTTGCCCATAGGGCCATCGTGACACTGGTCCTTGGTTCAATATTTAAATGCTGTCACTGTGCTCTGCAGCTACAGCACATGTGTTAGCAGAACTGGGAGGGAGTGTAGATATGAATCAGTAAAAACCTGTCAGCAGTAGAAAAGGTGTGTGCTTTGGGGGAGGCAGGAGTTCAATGGTCTCAAAGGTTATTTCTTTCCATTACTCATAGTCAGCTCCCCCCACCCCATCGCATGTTGTGTCATTTCTTTCCTCTTTGGATATACTAACTTGGTAGTCTAATTTGCCAGTATGACTTTGATTTCAGTGTCTAATCTTTTTTTTTTTTTTGGAAAGGTTTTTGCTATAGGGCGCGTGTGCTCTCCAGAAAGACAGCGAGAGACAGAGAGACAGAAAGCAAGAAATCACCCCCCAGAGGGAATGGCCATGCCGCAATCCCTTCTCCTCCTTTATCCTCTTGGGATCTTGGGCACACATGCACACGCGCCTGGCGTGAGTTTAAGCCACTGGGTCCGGGACTCGAACCTCAGCCGACTACGTGGGAGTCCAGCGACATAACCCTTAGGTCAACTACTGGTCCTTCAGTGTCTAATCTTTGAAGATATTCTCCGCCCTCCTCTTGTCTCCTCACTGTCATTAATGGGATATGATTCTTTCAATCATTCACAAAAACAGTAAAAAACAGAAACAAGGAGATAGTACCATAATAATAATAATTTGTTCTCAGCAAAACACAAAAATATTGGGTTGTCAGAAAAGTCGTGACACATTTTGTTCCATGTAAAAATGTGTCATGACTTTCCCGCAAGTCAATAGAATAGGGACACTACTATGGAAATATGAAAAAATATTGGTCCTGCACTTTGGGGGGTTGGGGGAGTGAATGTTTTCCAACTTATTTATTTTAGCCTTTCGGCTGTTTCTTTGGGGACCAAATTTTGGTTCTGATGCTGTCATCTCCATGGAGATTGTGGGTCACAGTCATAAGGGAGAATCCGAAGACCGCTTCTTGGATGGGCTGCCGTGCCAGTGAAGCAGTGTTTCCTTTTTTGGCTGCACGTTGCTTCTTATTCACTTTATCATCACGCACAATCATGATTCCTACACAAGCAGATCATTTTACCGAACTGCTCATCCTGGGCCTTCAGGTTTTTGCAGTGTAAGTATTTCTTTTTATTACTAATAATATTTAAGAACTCATCAATCAATTGATGCATAAACTGCTTTGCCTCACATAAACAGAAGCCCCTTTTCCCTCCAGTCTCTTTGTTTCCAAAAAATATAATTCTTGATGATTATATAAAGAGAAGGGTGCACTTTGACTGCTGAGTCCCAGGGCTGTGGTTGAGTGAGAAAATTTATTGTTGGACTTGTAAACAGACTTGTAAACGTGGGACATTTTATGAGACCATCAATGGGAGAAATTAGATTTAGGACCTTGCTGTCATTCCTGTCATCAAAATGAGCGTGAAATAGAACTTTCAAATCGGAATCTCTCTTTTCTTACCCTTTCTTCCAGTCTTCCTTCAAAAGCTACTTAAAAAGAAAATCCTTTGTATTTCCTTAACCTTTTTCCTTATTTAGAGGCCGGCTTTTATTCTATTTTCATCTTGTCAGATTTTTTTTTCTCATCCTTTTATGTCTGTAGCCAGGAAGCCTTACTGAATCACTCTTCCAGAATCACAGAGGCTTTCTCCCTTTGAGAAACAATATATTCTACTTCTTTTTTCTTTTTCTTCTTTTCTTGTAGAGTTACATTCAACAGATTCAATTTCCATGTCTGAGAGGCACTCATCCTTAAATGTTGCAGACGTAATTCCATCCTGATAGCTTCAAACTTGAAAACAGGATGAGCGAGCTGATATTTATTTCCATCGGAGAACAGAGGGGCCTCTTTTTTGCAGTGTTGGGGTTTAGTTGAGGCCATTCCTTTCCATCTGAGCTGATTGCCTATCCCCTTTGTGTGTGCTCACATATTTTAAAGTCATCCCATGTTCGTTGGATGCAGGAAGTCATCAAATTTGGCAGGCTTCTAAGCTGTTCTTTATACCCCCCTGAAAGCGTCAGTTATTTTTATGACAGACATTATTTTAAAGGGATGGTGGTGACCATGACTATTCATTGATTATTTTCAGTGAATCATCTTCATGCGTCTCTAATACAATTCAGTCTTTCTCACATTCCTTGATGTGACTAGCTTATTTTAAATAATTTTCACCATCCTTTTTTAGCTTGGAAGTTGAATTGTTTCTATAATTCATATTGCTTTTGCTCATTCAATTAATATCTCTTTTTTGTTAATATTTTTCAGTGTGAAAGAGGAAACAATACAAGTTTAGAGCTCAGGTTCTGGAATCTGAGTGCCTGTGTTTA
The DNA here is from genome assembly GCF_000334495.1 of Tupaia belangeri chinensis. Taxonomy (NCBI): domain Eukaryota; kingdom Metazoa; phylum Chordata; class Mammalia; order Scandentia; family Tupaiidae; genus Tupaia; species Tupaia belangeri. Next base: position 308,642 of record NW_006159645.1, read on the forward strand.
AATCTCAGTCTGCCATCAGCTTGTTATAGGACCTGGGCAAGAAACAGAATCTCTTTGTGCCTCATTTCTTTTTCTCTCAAATGGTGATTATAATACTATATAACTATTACAGTTGTACCTTTAAATGAGTACATCGTATCATGTGCTTAGGATGAAGCACATTAGTCAGGGATCAATAATGACCCCTATTATCATTATCTTTATTGTTGTCTCCTGAAGAGCCAGGACTATGTAAAACACAGTTTATCTTCCAAATCCCTTATAAAACCTCACAAAAGAAGTGGGTGCTCGAGAAACACGTTAGAGTCACGTGACAGGCAGTAGACTGACCCCCCCTGAGACCCATGCCCATACCTATGGAACCTGTGAATGTGTTAGACGGCAAGAAGGAATTGAGGCTGCAGATGGAATTAACATGGCTGTCAGCTGACTTTGAGAAAGGGAGATTATCCTAGATCTTCCCTGCTGGCCCTGTGTATTCACCGGTTGTTTAATGTGACAGAGGGAGGCAGACCAGTCAGTGTCAAAGGGGTTCAAAGATAGGAAGACACGACAGACAGCCTTGCGGGAGGGGACCACAAGCCAAGGACTGCAGGACCCTCTAGAAACTGAAAAAGGCAAAGAAATAATTAAATTGGTATTTTAAATAGCATGGGGACAGGGTGCCATTTACTAGTATGACTTAACTAATTCATTCATTCAGTATTTCTCTAAGAGTAACTGAATTCCAGGCATGACACTGGGGATGATGGGTGCCAGTGATAAAGAACCTAGATGCAAGGGACCAGCAGTTAGCATAATGGCTATGTCACTGGACTCCCATGTAGTCGACCGTGGTTCACGTCCCGGACACGGTGGCTTATACTCATGCCGGGCACATGTGCATACGTGCCCAAGATCCTGAGAGGAGAATGGAGGAGAGGGGAGTGCAGTGTGGCCATTCCCCCTGGGTGGTGATTTCTCGCTTTCTGTCTCTCTGTCTCTCTCTCTGTCTTCCTGGCGAGTGCATGTTCTCTATAGCAAAAATGTCTCCAAAAAATAAATAAATAAATAAATAAGAACCTAGATGCAGTTGTGTCCTCCAGAAGCTTACAGTCTTATTCTGATTTCTGTTAAATATCCCTTGGAGTTACAGTTTAAATGTCACAGCCATTGCGTGCTTTCTGGTGAAGAATTTATCCAATCTTGGGAACCAGCAGTTAGCGTAATGGCTATGTCGCTGGACTCCCACGTAGTCGACTGCGGTTCGTGTCCCGGACCCGGCGGCTTTAAACTCACACCGGGCGCGTGTGCGTGTATGCCCAAGATCCCGAGAGGAGAATGGAGGAGAAGGGATTGCGGCGTGACCATCCCCCCTGGGGGGTGATTTCTCGCTTTCTGTCTCTATGTCTCTCTCTGTCTGTCTGGTGAGCGCACGCACCCTACAGTGAAAATCTCTCCAAAAAAAAAAAAAAAAAAGAATTTATCCAATCTTATCTTGAAAATGAAGTTTCGTGGGCTAGCCTTGTAGCACAGTGGTTAAAGAGATACACATTGGGAGACATGCCCCACATGACTGACTGAGGTTCAAGTCCGGGCCCCAGTGACTTGGGGAACAAGCTAGGCACATGTATACATGTGCATGCTCAGGATACAAAGAAGGAGAAACAGGGATTGCAGTGTGACTGTGCTCTCTCTCTTTCTGGCAAGCACATGCACCCTCTGGCAATTAAAAAAAATAAACAAATAAGCTTTCACCTGAGGAGGGTAGGAGGTCAGATGTACAACTAGAGCCTGAGGGAAAGAAAAGGATTTTTGTGAAAACATAAAGAAGGATAATAGAAACACCTGGGGGCCAGCGAGCAATCATTCATCTTAGATTTCTTTCCCGTGGGTCCAGACCTTTTTTTTTTTTTTTTCCAAGTTCCCTTAAAGAGCATAGGAGCAAAGGAGAAGATGCACAATGGTTATAGGCAATCAGCCCACACTTGGTTTGAAGCCCATCTTTGTGACTCAATAAATGTTTTGGCTGTGCTACTGTATCTGGCATTTCTTGCAGGCCTCTGCATGGAGCTTACCATGGTGGTTTGCAAGGCTGTTCTTCATTGATTAAAGTTGTTCTTCTACTCACTACACGAGTTTTGATTTCACACACAGATTCAATGTCTTCTTCCTCAGTCTGGTCCCTATACCTGCCAGGATGTTCTGCAACAGGATTTGCTAATGGGCTGGATGTGGGAGTGAAATAAGAAGCATGCATTAGTTTCCTGTTGCTGCTGTAACAAATGACCACAAATCTAATGGGTGACCACAACACAGATTTAATATCTTATAATTCCAGTTCAGAATTCGAAAATGGGTTGGCAGGTTCAGTTTCTTCTGGAGACCTTAAAAAGAATTCCTTTCCTTGTATTTTCCAGCTTGTAGGGCCATCCTGCATTCCTGGATCACACTAATCTCTGCTTCTTTAATCACTTCTCCTCTCTCTGAACCTCCTACCCTCCTCTTGTGATTTCATTAGACCCATCCAGGTAAGTCAGGATACCCTTTCATTTCAAGATCCTTAACATAATCACATCTCAAAAAGTTACACATTCAGAGGTTCCAGGGATCAGGATGTGACATCTTTGGAGCCATTATTCTGCCTACCACAAGATGTCAAGAATGACTGCATTAGGGAACCAGCAGTTAGCGTAATGGCTATGTCACTGCACTCCCACGTAGTTGACCACGGTTCGTGTCCCGGACCCGGTGGCCTAAAACTCACGCCAGGCGCGTGTGTATGCGTGCCCAAGATCCCGAGAGGAGAATGGAGGAGAAGGGATTGCGGCATGACCATCCCCCCTGGGGGGTGATTTCTCGCTTTCTGTCTCTATGTCTCTGTCTGTCTGGCAAGCGCACGCGCCCTATAGCGAAAATCTCTCAAAAAAAAAAAAAAATGACTGCATTAAAGCAACCAAAGGGCAGACGAAGCCTTCAGCTCCACCCAGTCTGGAGCTAGATAAACCTTCGCAACCCCAAAGTGGCCCATTTTCTAACATAAAATCCGCAATAGAAAATATTTCAATGCGATTAGAATTCGTAGTGGCTTATCTCACGCTTGGCTCCATGGGGAAGTTGGTGGGAAGCAGCAGCTTTCTGGGCTCCATGCCTTGCCTTTGCAAGTCTGTAAAGTCCTTATCAGATTTCTGACTGTTTCAGTAACTCCTATCTCATTGCCTTTTAAAGTGTACGTCAAGCTGTATTTTTGGATGAAGATGGCATACCTTTTCAACATGCATTTTTTGAAAACTACTCTGAATATTTCAGTTGTATGTTCTTGTAGTTGGGAGTCATCACTCAACTTGATCTCCCCAGCCCCCCAGATCACTTCAAATGTCTGGTAGAAATGAGAAAGGGGGGGATAAAAGCATCTTGATGGAGCAAGGGCCTTTGCCTAAAACTTTCCTGGATTCCTTTCTGTCCGATATCTACTCACCAGGCTACAGCAGAGAAGAAAGTAGGTTGCAAGATTGGGCCTGGAACAGAAGGTTGGCTCTGATCCAGGGGATCGGCTGTGAGCCAGGAGAATAGGCGGGTCTTGAGGCCTCAGGGCCCAACGGAGGTTCCAAAATCGGAGAAGGGAAAGATGCAAATCACATATCAGGAGGATAAAGGAGGGGCTGAATAAGGCGCAGACAAATCTTGCACCTGAGAAATGCTAACCACAGTGTTCTTCCTACGTGCTTCCAGGGGGCCAGGACAGGCTCTAAAAGGCGCAGGCCAGTTTTCCTACTCACAGCACAGCAATGTGTTATGTCCACCATTTGACTCTCTGTCACTCACTCACACTTTCACATCCACCCTTTTAAAAGTCAACTCTAGGCTGAATATGTGTATTATTCCCCATGTTAATGTGGTCAAGTAGACCACTACTCTTCCCCGATTGGGAATGAGTATATATAAGTATGATCTTCAAAATACAGAAATAAAGAGAAAATATATTCACTCATTTATTGTGTCAGAAAAGTCATGACATAGTTTTCTGTTTTTCTAGGCAAACATGCATCATGACTTTTCTGACCACACAATATTTAACACGTTTTTACTGACCATCAGCTGTATGTCAAAGATTCTTCTGGGCACTGAGGATGTGGCAGCTAATAAAACATGGAAAACTGTCTCAGAGGAGCTCATATCCTAGCTGGGAGAGACAGACAACAAACAAAAGTAGGCAAACTTTAGAAAAGAGAAATGGGGCAAGGACAGGAATGTAAAGGTTTGAGAAGGATTGAATCCGAGATAGAATGATTAGGGAGGGCCTTGCTGAATGGGCACTAGAGGAAATGAGGGGGTTAGTTAGTGACTATCTGGGGAAAGAATGGACGAGGTAGGGGATCAGCAAGTCTAAAGGCCAGAGCCAGAGGGGAGAACATGGCTGCAAGGTTCTCAGAACAGCAGGAAGGCCCGCGTGGGCGCAGCAGTGTGAACAAGGTGGAGCAGGAGTGAGAGATGAAGTTGGCATGAGAGTGCGAGTGGAGGGCGGTGCTCAGCTCAAGGGGGAGCCTGTAAGTCCCAGCAGGGTGCTGTCACTCCAGGTGAATGGGAAATCACTGCAAGGTGCTGAGCCAGGCAATGATGTGACCTGACTTTAATTTTCACAGGATCATTCTGGACTCTGTTGAAAATGAACTGTAGGGGGCATAGGCAGAATTAGGGGCAGCATTGAGAAGGTTATTCCAACAATTCAGGAATAAGATGATGGTTTGGATCAGAGTGATAGCTGGCGGGATGGGGCTTAATTCTGAGAATATTTTGAAAGTGGAGCTGCAATAGGAGTTGTTGATGGTTTGGGTGTTGGGGTGAGAGAATGTGCAGTTGGGGTGACATCAAAGTGGTTGGTCTGAGCAACTGGAAGAATGAATGGAACTGTTGCTAACTGAGGTGGAAAAAATGTCAATTTGGACGTGTTCAGTTTGACATACTCATTAACCTCAAGTAAATGGCTGGATATATGGATCTGGAATTCAGAAGAATTCACTATATTCACATGTATAAAACACAGAGCAAAAAGCCATTGACTCTGGCCTCTCCTGTGACACTTCCTGAAAACCATTCATTCTAGCCTTCACTTGACACTGTCCTTACACCCTGCTACCTTGGCTTAAGTAGAAAAGATCTTGTAAAAAGCTCTTTTCCCTTATTTCCACCCGTCTTTCCACACTCTAGTCAGATGCCTCCAGCTCCCATATCTGTATATCAGTGCTTGGATTCTCCTGCGAGCTTACATGCTTAGTGCCCAGGCAGTTAAGGGAATTAAGTGAGGTGGGAAGTGCAGAGAACTGCAGAGCACATGCCTCACCTACAGAGGGCAGCACTGCTTCCCCCCTAGCACTCTTACCAGGGAGGGGGTCCTCTTGCCAGTTCTAAAAATTTGCCAGAAATCTAGATTTTTTAAAAAATTTTTGGGTACCAGCAGTTAGCATAATGGCTATGTCGCTGGACTCCCATGTAGTAGACCGCGGTTCGTGTCCCGGACCCGGTGGCTTAAAACTCACGCCGGGCGCGTGTGCATGCGTGCCCAAGATCCCGAGAGGAGAATGGAGGAGAAGGGATTGCGGTGTGACCATCCCCCCTGGGGGGTGATTTCTCGCTTTCGGTCTCTATGTCTCTCTCTGTCTGTCTGGCGAGCGCACGTGCCCTACAGTGAAAATCTCTAAAAAAAAAAAAAAATTTTGCTGTAAGGCACTTGTGCTTGCCAGAGAGAGACAGAGAGAGGGAAAGTGAGAAATGTGGGAGCCCAGCATCTCAACCACCATGCGCCTACAGGCCCTGAAATGTAGATTTCTAAAGTATTGGTAGCTAACGCAAACATTTTTCAAGATCCTGTGGGCCAAATAGGCCCAGTTTTTTTCACGCAAGTCATGAAGCTGGCAGACACTGAACAGCAGTGCTGGAAGCCACATGGCTGATCATGGGTCAGCTGCTATGTAGACCTGAAAACACTAGGTACATGCATGCCCAAGACCCTGACAAGCTGGGGGCTGGGAAAAGGGAACGGTGGTGTGATGAGACCCTGTAGAGGGTGACTCTCTCTCTCGCTCTCTCATCTATCACAAATAAAAGAAAATAAACTTTTAAAAAAAATGAAGAAAAACGTCCTTTATTTAAAAAAGAAGATAATGACAACTCTGGGCCCAACAAAAGACCAGGGGTCTTGAAACAATTCATGGAAAATGCAAATTATGAAAAACCTACATGTGAATTTCAAAAAATTTTTTGCACCAAAATAAACTTGTATTTTAATTTCACATTTTCACAAATTTTTTGAAGCCCCCTCATATTTTTGAGAGTCAAATTCAGTCCACAGGTAGCCAGCTTTTATACCACCGATGACCCTGTTGGATGGGCTGACTGGTTCCGGTTCAGTCCTCGGACAGTACCTCTTGGATTGTCCCTCTCGGCTTCCCCTAGTGTAGACTGGGCACTGGGCACTCCACCCTAATGAGGCGCCTCGGGCACACGGTTGCCTGAACCTGGGTCCAAAGGCCTTGCTTCTCTGGAAATGAAGAGGTATCTTCCCCAGGAACTCCCTGAAGAGCACTTGGTGCCTTGTTCTCCTTCATCCACTTCCCTCCTGGCTTTATATCAACCTTCAAAAGCAGAATGAGTATTGATCCCATCTCTTAGGTGAGACAGGTTGGGGCTATTGAATCAGCGATTGAATCAGCACCTCTGTCTCAAATGCTTGATGGTGAAAAAGATTGTGGAATAGTAGCTGAATGACAATCTGAGGGAGAAAGTTAGTCTCGGGGCAGGTAGAAGACACTATATATTTTTTGCAACAATTATGTATTGAATACCTGCCAGGTGCTGTGTGTACAGAAAAAAAGATAAAACACAGTCTACTCCTAAGAGATTCACAGCTGCATAGAGGAGACAAATATGAAAAGAAACAAATTACAGCAGTTTGACAAGAACAGCAGGACAGCAATGCCACTAGAGCGAAGACTTGGGGGGGAGGCATTAGAACAAGCTTTTTAGAGACTGTCATAGCTGAGCCAAGTTTTGAAAAGTGAAGAGAAGGCTAGCAGGCAGACCACGGGGGTAGAACCTTCTGGAACATGGGCTAGTTCAGGAACTCTGTGGTCATTTGTAAGAACTTGAAGTGTGAAGGAAAGGGTGAAGCTGGGAGAGAAGAGGGAGACAGGCTGGGGGAGAGAAACAGGCTTTGAGAAACTTGTCCAAGAGGAAGGGAGAGGGAGGACCTGATGTTTCTCATCTGCCCTAGAGGGTTACCGTGGCAAATATAACCTTGGTTTGCAAGGCAAACTAACAAAATTTCCTCTCTTCTCCCCAAATTTATCCCAAGCAGAGGGCCACCATCCATCTGAAACAACTTAAAAACACTTTGAAGTATTCTTCCTTAATTACCGAGAGCCCTTAGCCCACATATGTAAGACATGAAATTTAATAATAATATCCAACACTGATGTGGTGTTCAGTATATGCAAGACATTGTCCTAAAGGCTCTACGTACAGACACATTCATATTGCTCATTTAATTCTCACCACCAGCTATGATCATGTAACTCATTTAATGTTCTGTGTAGTGACTTGCCTGAATGTCATACGGCTTGTAAGTGACAGAAGAAGGCACAGAACCCAGCCAATGCTTCTGTCTGCCATGTCTCAGGCCTCACCAAAGGCTTTAGAAGGCAGATAGCAAACCTCCAGCAACCAGAGACTGGTTGCACCATCTTTTTGACACTGTTAAGTGCAGAAGAACAGAGACCCTGTCTTAATTCAAAGGGCAGGAGAGGGGCCCATTCAACTAGGGTTACCTTCCACATCCATCTAGCTTTGGTGACACTGTGTGTGTGTGAACTAGAGCTGCCTGTGGCACTCAGCAAGCTGTGTTGGTAGAAGCAGAACGGACCTCTCAGTACTTTGTTTTCTAGAATTCCAGAGTTCTGGGTTCAGGTGGGTAGAGACTTTCGGTAGAATAACCATTGTATTCAGAAAGTTTTGCAATTTCTCTTTGATGCTTATTATGCATTCGTTAAAAGAGCAGTCTTGGGGGGCCGGCAGATGGCACAGTGGTTAAGGTGATGGACCACCATGACTAACTATGGTTTGAGTCCCAGACCTGATGGCTTGCTTTCTCACTTTCCCTTTCTCTCTTTCTGTCTCTCTATCCTAATCAATAATAATAACAAATGAAGTAGAAAATGAAGAAGTCTTTAAAAAAAAGAGCAGTCTTGGGTAGAGAGGTACATGTTTCAATGCCAAAATCCTGAAGTGAGATTCTTCGATTATGCAGTCTGGAAAAGTCGCCATCTGACTCTTCTACTGGGAAATAAATAAATAAATAAATAAATAAAAGAAAAAGAAAGATGAAAAAATTCACATTAGTATTTCCTTGAGGAAACAGAAAGTGTGGTTCTCAGGGTCAGTACTTGCCTTTTTATTTTATGACAACTTTTTTTCTTTTAAATGAAACTTTAATCCTTTTATACATGTTGAAAGTATTTCTACATGCAGGGAAAAGATGTCTTTTTATTAATACCTTCATTACCTATATAATTAACAAATGAGCATGCAAATAAATATAGCTGAGGGAGATCTATGTGAAAAATTTAAATAGATGTACTTTGTGTTTTTTGTGAGGTGGCTCAGTTATAGTGGAATTTCATTTTAAACTAATTGGTTAGTTACTAAGTTTTAAAAATATGGTATGAGGAAGAAATTACTTTTCAGAAAATGGGAGCAGCTTTTTTTTTTTTTTAATTTGTGGAGAAACACCAAAGTAAAAAAAGCAATCTTTTAAAAAATATATGGTACTTTAGTTCTTACGTTTCTATTTTTTTTTACAGAACAAATTCCACTCCTGGCATTTTCCACTCAATTTGGGACCATCATGGTCCAGTTTCAGTTTAGGCTACAGTATAATCCCCCAAAGTTGTCCACAAGTCAGAGTTTTTAAGTTGAATCATTTCCAGTGCAGGCCCATAAAAAGAACTCTCCTTTAGAAAGGTACTAAATGGGGAGTTTTTTGAGGCGATGTATAAAACGTTTGATGTGACAATATTTCAATCTGCCCATTTTTTAAATTTAGATTTCGATATGTCAGTTTACCATAAAGTAGGCATTTTTTTCTATGTACAAGAAACATAATTCTACTCGGTGCATGTTATACAGATTCTGAATTAGAAGGATCTTAAAATACTCCAGAAACGTTCTTGCAAAATATATGCAGGTGTTATCACTTCGTTGAGGTGGAAGAAATCAGAAGAGGGAAGAATTTTGCTGAGCCTCAAGACTATGAAGGGAAGTGAATTTGAAATTCCCAGATTGGCTGTTAACGTTCTTGCCAGTATATTCGCTCAGAGTAATCAAAAAAGTCTGAAGTTAATCGTGGTTCATCGCTATCAGAAATCTATCTTTAGGTGTCAAAGTGCACCCCAGTGGAACCACCAGTCAGGGTCCTGCAGGTCTGAACATTCAGTGCCTCTCTTTTTAAAAAGAAAGTGCCCTGTGTAACAGCACGCTGATTGTTCTATTGTTAACACTAAGGAGGGGACTTCCTGATTTTTTTTCCTTCATTTTTATTTGGTAGTTTCTAAACTAAAAAAGAAACATTAACGGTGTTTAATTTCAAGGCTGGGTTAATGTGCTATTTTCTTTTCTGGCACTTTCTCCTCTCCCCTCCCTCCCTCTTTTTAAGTGATGTGTGTACTTATGTACGCTCTGGGGCTCTCATTTCCCAGTCTGGGATTTCCCTTTCTCCTTTCTGGTTGTACTTGTGACATTTCCATGAGACTGCTGGGGAGAACCGATGGCACCGGGAGCAGAGACAGCCCTGGTCAACCTCTCATAAGCCAAGGACAGAATGAGACCGTAAAGGACACAGTTCCCCTCCCGCACAGGTGGATGCAGGAACCAAGTGACACTCGTAAGTGACTGAGTTGTCCCTGGGTCATCTCTGCTATTCTCTGTCAGCATTTCCAAGCAAGCATTTTCATTCTGGGGGAGCAAGGCTGAGGGCTTGGAGGCCGGTAGGTTTCACCCCCAGGAACAGCCCCACCTGCTGGCTGGGTCTGGAACGCTGTGTTGTGAGTTCTGAGCTGGATCCTGGCTCGCTAGGAAGGAATGAGTGCCCGGATGGGAAAGAAGGGTGTTCCTGGGCAAGGGCAAAGGAGGCAGTGCTCGCGCCACTTGTTGTCACCTCTCTGGAATGGCGGTCACAGATCCTGACTGGGAGTCAGGAAACCAGGATGTCCGTACGAGCACGTTCTCTTCGCTTGGCTTTGGTTTCGTGATGTTTTAGAGAGAGGTGACCCTTCCTGGTCTCAAATTCTGTGATCCCAGTCGCCTCACTCATCACTGTCCTTGTTCCAGAGTTAAGTGGTCTGTCTTCGTGTTGGCCCTTCGGTCACTCTAGGTCTTACCCCCACTGCTTTTCAGGCCACATCTTCCTTTTCCCATGCTACTGGGCAGGCCAGATTAGCATGTTTTCCTCGAATATCTCCACAATTTCCTGTACTAATTTCTCTTTCTTCTAAAATTTTTTTAGGAATCCTTTTATATGTAATACCTTCTGCCTTTCCCTCCTCTCTCCTCAGTGAAATCCTCCTCCCATCTCCCCCTTTTTTCCCATCTCCCCCTTTTTTTTTTTTTTTAAAGATTTAGCCTCCGGACCAGAAGTTAGCGTAATGGCTATGTTGCTGGACTCCCACGTAGTCGACCGCAGTTCAAGTCCCGGACCTGGTGGCTTAAACTCACACCGGGCGCATGTGCGTGCGTGCCCAAGATCCTGAGAGGAGAATGGAGGAGAAGGGATTGCGGTGTGGCCATCTGCCTTGGGGGGTGATTTCCTGCTTTCTGTTTCTCTGTCTCTCTCTGTCTGTCTGGCGAGTGCAAGCGCCCTATAGCAAAATCCTCTCAAAAAAAAAAAAAAAAGATTTAGCCTCATGAAACTTCTTGAATGGAAACTTTACTACCCTATAACCTCTTACAAGGGACTATGCTTTTGATAAATTGTCCCTATCTAATTTGTAAATTCATGGTGAAAAAGATCTGTGTTTCATTCGTCCACGGACCACAGACACTCTTCAGTGTCTAGTCAGGCTCATGAAAGTCATAAATATTTCCTTCAAGAGGAAAACAAAACTCAAGGAACAATGCTGGAAATAAAGTAGCAAGGAGATCCATTTAAGTCAATACATACTTAGGAACTGTTGAATTTGGGCCAAACAGGATGGCAGATACTTCTGTGAGGACAACTAAGAATAGGACATAGAAGACCAGCAGATGGTGTAATGGTTACATTGCTGGGCTCCCACCTAGTTGATCACGGTTCGAGTCTCAGACCTGGTAGCTTAAAACACATGCTGGGTGTGTGTGTGTGTGTGTGTGTGTGTGTGTGTGTGTGTGCATGCCCAAAATCCCAAAAGGAGAATGGAGGAGAAGGGACTGTGAAGAGGCTGTCCCCCTGAGAGATGATTTCTCGCTTTCTGCCTTTCTGTCTCTGTCTCTCCAGAGAGTTCATGCGCCTTAATGCAAAAATCCCTCTTAAAAAGAAAAAATAAATAGGAAATAGTCTTCGCCTTTGAAAAGCTAATGACATAATAATAACTTGCATTTTTAAACACGTATTATTTGCCACATCCTTCATATGCTTCCTACATTCCTAGAACAACTCTGGAAGGTATTATCATTTCCGTTTTACTGATGATGAAGCTGAGGCTCAGAGAGTTGAAGGGGCTTGCCGAGGGCCACCCAGCTAGTATGTAAGCACCTGACTTTAGGTCCTGAGCTAAGCCCAGGATTGACACTGTCCACCTAGCAGGGAGCGTATGACCAGGCCTGCCAGTTCCCGGAGCATTCTCTCTTTCCATGCCTTTGTTTATGCTCTTCAGGCCACCTGGGGTGCGCTTCCTTTCCATACCTGTCAGCTTGTGAAATGCCTTTCCTGCTAAAGGTGCACCTCAGATACAATCCCCTCCTTGAAGCCTTTGCTGCCTCATTCTTCTAGCTGGGCTCTTGATGATGAGGGGCTCTGTGTACACGTGCAGAAAGGAGGCATTAATGCCAACTTGGTCTCTTTTTTCCTTTCCACGAGGAAGCTTCTAAGAGTGAGGCAAGAACAGGTAATGAAAGGTGACCAGAAAATTCTGTTCCATTCGACAAGCATGTACTGCGCCCTTGGCAAGGTGCTGTAGCATGCGGAGAAGACGTTCCCAGGACAGTACAGCCTTCCCCTGCTTTTTAGGAGAGGCTGCGGTGACACCCAGGATGAGGTCATTGTCTGGGATTTCTGTCGAATAGAGAGAATGACCTCTTGCCTTGAGCAAAGCAGAGAGAATCCCAGAGTTCTCTTGTTTCCTTCTCTTCCTGGTCCACACAGCCCATAGGGATATTGTGAGATGGGCATGAGCATGGGGACAGAGTCCCAGACAGAGCTTTCTTTTTTTAAAATTTTGTTTTATTTTTAAGATTTTTTCTTTTGCTATAGGGTGCATGTGCTTCCTGGGGAAAGACAGAGAGAGGGAAAGTGAAAAATCATCCTCAAGAGGGATGGCCATACCACAATCTCTTCTCCACTCTCCTCTCAGGATTTTGAGCACACACGTGCGCATGCCTAGTGTGATTTTCAGTTTGCTGGGTCTGGGACTCAAACAGTGGTTGGCAATTAATCACCACACCACCCACTGGCCCCAGAGGGAGCTCATTTTTCAAGCTCATAAGTCAGAATAGGCATCTTCAAAAGTGTCAAAACTTCTTGCCTCCACATTCCAGGAATGAAGGGTCAAAGGCCATGATTGGCATTGTCCCTATTCATTGATCTTCCTGTTAGTAGGTGGTGAGCTCAATGCATGATCTGGTCACCTTTCACAGGGGCCATTGAGCAACTGCTGGCAGGTGCTGTGGATTCAAAAATAAATAAGACACATAAGACACAGCCAGGGCTGAAAAATAGCTTACTTTAAAAAAAATTTTTTTTTTTTATTTATAAACGGGCTGGGCTTCTTTTTTAAATTTTATTTTTATATATTTTTTTAGGTTTTTGCCATAGGATGCATGTTCTTGCCAGAAAGAGAGACAGAGGGAAAGTGAGAAATCCTCCCCCTGGGAGATGGACATGCCACAATTCCTTCTCCTCCATTTTCCTCTTAGGATTTTGGGCACACATGCATACATGCCTGGTGTGATTTTCAAGCCACCAGATCCAGGATTCAAACCATGTTTGGTCAGTGGGAGTCCAGTGCCTTAACCACCGTGCCACCTGCTGGCTCCAGCGCACATGGCTTTGAGTATGTTTTAGTCCCCCTGGGCTACTAGAAGCCAACACCGTGGACTGTATCTTATGAATAGTGAAAATGATCAGTGTCAGCAGATTTGGTTTCTGACACGGCCATGCTTCCTCATAGATGACTACTTGTTGTAACCTCTGGTGGCCAAAGGGATGATGCAGCTCTGGGACCTCTTTTTTTTTTTAAGAGAGATTTTTGCTATAGGATGCATGCACTTGCCAGAGAGAAAGGGAGAGACAGAATGACAGAAAGCAAGAAATCACCCCCCAGGGGGGATGGTCATGCCACAATCCCTTCTCCTCCATTCTCCTCTTGGGATCTTGGGCACACATGCGCATGTGCCCAGTGTGAGTTTTAAGCCACTGGGTCCAGGATTCAAACTGTGGTCAACTGCATTGGAGTCCAATGACGTAACCATTGTGCTATCTGCTGGTATCATGTAGGGCCTCTTTTATAAGGACATTAATCTCATTTATTAAGGCTCCATCCTCATGACCTCCCAGACACCCCATCTCCTAGTGCCATCACTTTAGGGGTTAGGATTTTAATATGTGAATATTTGAGGGAAACCAATGTATAGTCCATGGAGTACAGTATCATGGATCATGTGCAGATCAGGTTAGAAGTAGAGATTGAATGCTGCAGAGCCCAGAGGAGGGTCACATCTCACATCTGGGAGGGTCAGAGACTACTTCGTGAAGCAGTGACAACTTAGCTGGGACTTAAGAGATGGATGGGAGCTCACTGGGCTAAGAAGGAGGATGGGGGTGAGGGGATACTCCAGAGAGAGGGAACAGCTAGGGCAGAGATAAGAAGAGAGAGCAGGTTGGCCTAACTGGTGCTTGCCAAGTGCAGTTGGGCTACAGTAAGAATCACAAATTTGGGATTTTCTGTTTCAAATATTGCTGATATTTATGCAGTAACACAGCTACCAAAGATGCCAGAACAGGCACCTCTTCCCAGCTATTCAGGGCACACAGGCCTCCTGCTGCTGCCTCCTCCACCCCCATTGTTTATGGAGGTTGCTGCCCAGCATCCTCCGCAGACGTGCCCGTCTGTCCTGTGACCACGTGCTTCCCCAGCCTTCTGCCCACCACCAGCCCGACTGGCTTCCTGCACTGGGCTTGCCAGAAACTGTGCTGGCACCCGGTACCACAGTGCTCCTGCCGTGGCCTAGAAGGGGCCAGAATGTGTTTGTTCTTCTCCCTTGCAAAGATTGCCAGCCCCTGGGTTACAGAAAACAAACCAACCAAATAAACAAAAAGCCTTACTGCCCTGATGGTGCATTCCAAGGCCTGACCTTTGAATAGCCAGACGTGACCTTCCCCGTCTCCCAGCCTGACCCACTGGGCCTGGGTCTGCGACACTGTTCTGCTGTTTCCTCTGCCAACTTTCCCTTCACATGGCTTGACTTGCCAGTTAAAAACAAAACAAAGCAAGTCAAAAATCAAAGGAGTAAAAAGTCCTCTCTGCTGTTTATCCTAGGTGGTCAGTGTGCTATTGTTTTTGTTTTTGTTTTTAGTGGAAACGCTTATTTTTATGAAAACAGCATTACTGGGTGTGGAACTGCCTGCTTTCTCTGCCTCGGTCAGGGGTTCCAGCCTGAGAAAGGCCAGGCCATCTTGTCTGTGAGAGAAGGCAGAGCTCACAGGCCAGCCAGGAGTAATGGGCTTGATCGGGACGGGTGCGGGTTGACATCTGGGGCTTGGAAATTAGACTCATCCTTTGTGGCATAGCACCGCCCTTGGCTTTGACGCCATTGCATGTGATGGAGGAAGGCCAGCTGGGAAGCTGGAGGACGAGAGTCTGGAGAGGAGGTACTTATGGCAGCAGGCAGTGCGCCTAGTGTCTGCTGGGGTATCGCCAAGAAGCCGAATGTGGTACCCATCAGAGAGACCTGAGCCCTCCACCAGCCTCAGGGCCTTTCAGTCAGGCCTTTCTTTTTATTTCTTCTCATTCTCTCCTTTTTTTTTTTTTTATATATATATTTTTGCCATACGGTGCATGCACTCATTGGAGAGAGACAGAGGGCAAGTGAGAAATCACCCCTGGGGGGATGGCCACTCCATAGTCTCTTCTGCTTTGAATTCTCCTCTTGGAATTTTGGGCACACACGCACATGTGCCCAGCTCTTCCACACAACATATTGTATAGTACATTGATATATAACAGTACATAGTACATATATGTATAATTGTGCATTAATTATAATTATAAGCGTGCACATATAACGTAGATGTACATAGTACATTTAACTCTAACTCACCATAACTGTTTTACAACTTGGATATTAAGCCAGTACTACTAATCCTTAATATTACATAGAGCATACTATTATTAATTGTACATAGCATATACATTCTCCAAAACTCTTGACTACACACATATCATCTCGTAATGGTGTCCCTTGATTTGACTACTTCTGTGAAATCAGCAACCTGCCCAATTTGTGTCCCTCTTCTCGTTCCAGGCCCATTAAACTTGGGGGTTTCTAGCCTGAAACTATAACTGGCATCTGGTTCTCACCTCAGAGCCATTAAACTAAGACTGCCCACACGGTTCCCTTAAATCAGACATCTCAATGAACTCAAGCTATCAGGTCTGGGACTTGAACCATGGTCAGTCATGTGGCAATCCAGTACCTTACTCAGCAGGCCACCTGCTGGCCCGTCAGGCCTACTTTCAGGTGTTCCCCTGCCAAGCTGCATCTCTACTCTGCCTTGAGCTCATGAGCCACATCTCATGGTGTCTCAGGTTTCCAGATCTTCCTCTTACATTGATTGTCGTGACCTTTGTTCACACCCGACATCTCATTCAGATTGTCATTGTCAGCTGATGACGAATTCCCTGTCTGGAATCTCTCCTCCCAGGTTCTCTTTTGGACCACGGCCAGAAGTTTTGCCCTGAATCACAGTTCCGATAGAGTCGCTCCCCTACCCTCAGATCTTCTGTGGTTCCCACACTCTTAAGCCTGACTTTTCAAGGCCTCAGGCAGTCTGTCTGGCCACTCTCACGGTCTAAATAGTACCTCCCAAAGTGCCGCTCTCATCTCTTTGCCCCGTGATTCCTAATCTGAGCCCTCAGGACAATCTATGGGAAACATACAATTCTCAGGCTCCACTTTGGAGGGACACACATGCATACTTTGGGGGTTGGCACCTCAGAGCTTCATGTTCTAAACTCTGAACACATGGTTCTGAGCCAGCTTCAGAAGCTAGCGCCTCTGTCATACCACTCGGGTCCCGGTGTGCCCTCTCCCATCAGGAACTCTCTCTGTTCTTCAGGTTCTAGATCAGATGTTTGTTCCTCTTTGAAGAGGAATCAAAAATGTTTTTGTCTTCCACCTCCCAGGTTAGTACTGTGGACTTTGTGCTCTAAACATGTCACCTTTCCCTGCTCGATTATAAGGTCCCTAAATGTAGGACATGCATTCTATTCTCTCGTGTACCTTGCAGCTACCAGAATCCTGTGAAAGTTGTCATTGCAATCAAATAATTAAATAGACATATCCAGATATTACATTTACTTTGCTATAGTTTACAACTATGAGGGGAAAAAAAAGACATCTTAGGAGGGGATATCAATAATCAATTCCATTTTTTTTTTTTTTTTGAGAGAGTTTTGTTGTAGGGCATGCGTGCTTACCAGACAGACAGAGAAAGTAAGAAATCACCCTCAGGGGGCGGGGGTGGGGGATGACCATGTCATAATCCCTTCTCCTCCAGTCTCCCATCGGGATTTTGGGCATGTATGAACACACACAACTGGCATGAATTTCAAGCCTCCAGGTCTGGGACTTGAATTGTGGTTGGCCATGTGGGAGTCCAATGACATTACCATTATGACATCTGCTGGTCCCTCTATTTCCTTTTTAAATTAAATTTACAAATATAAATGTAAACAAGTAGTACTTTTCTTTTTTTTTCTTTTTCTTTTTCTTTTTTTTTTAATTTGCTAAAGAGTGTGTGTGCTTGCCAGAGACAGAGAGAGAAAGTGAAAAATACCACCCTACCCCACCTTCCCTGTGGGGAATGACTACACTGCAACTCTTTCTCCTCTGACATTTCCTTTTTGGGGGATTTTGGGCATGGATGTATACATACCTGGTATGTTTTTCAAACCAGATCCGAGACTTGAACCATGCAGTCAACCACCTTAACCACCACATCAGCTGCTGGCATGCAAGTATGCAAGTAGTACATGCAATTGTAAAGGGTCTGACCCCATGGCGTAATGGTTAAGGGAGCCAGATCTCATGTGGCCAACCTTGTGGTTTGAATCCTGGACTCAGCTACTTGAAAAACATGGTGGTCCCTGTATGTGTGTGTCCCAAATCATGAAAGGGTGGAGGAGAAGGGGCAGTGGCATCACCATACCCCCTTGTGGAGTGCTTGCTCCCTCCTCCTCCCTCCTGTCCTCCCTGTCTCTCTCTGGTGAGCTCATGTGCCCTCTAGCAAAGCAAAAACAAAAACAAGATCAAACCTTACAGAAGAATTCTTATCTTCCACTCTCTTGTATGGTGAAGACTTGAATATATCTGCATTGGTGAGATCTTGCAGAATAAACCTGTAAGTTTTATTGTCCATCTGCAACTATTTTATCTATTTTGCTTTTTGTTCACCGCCAGAGACACCAGATAGCTCAGATTTCTGTTAACGGACATGGTGTTCTGGCATTCTCTGAGATGAAAGAAAGATATCAAGAATCAGCCATTTGTAGCTTTTATAGAGACACCTTTATTTAGATATTCCCATTTAAAAATATCCTTTAATCTGCATTAAAAATGAAATTACATATCCATTACCAAAATTAGACAGGAGGTTTATCGGATCAGAAGTGCTTTCCTTCTAATCCTTAAATGACCAAAAAATTCTTCTTTGATAATTCTATAAAGAGAGTTAACATTTCCTTTTATCTTGAAAAGTTACAGATAGGGGATTAACCTAGTTTTATTTTACCAATGCAAGGAGTACATGTCTCAAGGAATCAGACGATGCCAACAGAAGTTTCTGATTCAGGAATGTACACAAGAAATAAGACTTGCATGAATTTTAGCTTGACTCATTAAAGAATATAAGTGTCCTTTGCAAATAATGAGCTATTTTAGATCAGAAACTCTGATTTTCTGTCAAAACTTACGATGCTTTCTACTTATGTCTGATGTATTGATACATGGCATATTACACCTACTAGGAAGACTCATTTTGGGGGGTCTGAATTTCTTTATAATTTAATAATATTTCTTCTGTTACATATTAATTATGAGCAAGGATGGCAAAATTGAATAAGTATACTAAAATGTATCAGTAGGTTCCTGCTGTTTCTACTGCTTCTATAAGGAGTTGGATGTAAAATCAAATACTTGCCTCTAATAAGATCACTTTTTAGGTTTTTCTAGGGATGAGGTGCATGTATAAAGCAGCTTCCATGACGAATGAATCCCAGGTAGTGTATTTACGGTCACTCGGGGTATGTCACGTGTATGCAAAATTTTAGAGAAAATGAATAAAGACAGTCCAGACGTATTAGTCATGTTTGGATAAACAGAGATTTCACTCTTTTCCCAACATCATGTTCTAAGATTCAGATGAAATGTGCCAGTACATGTAAACTGTGAACGTTTGTTTTCAACTATGAAAGTGAAGCCAAATTTGGAACTAGGAAGGTATTCGTCATGGAAATAGAACCTAATTACATATCGTTCAAGACCAAGACTTGAGGCATGGCACTTATTTCAAAGATTCAAACAATTAAAATCAGGAGGATAGTGGTTTGTTCTATTAGATTTGGAAGGTGTTTAATTTCATATTCATCTTGAGCATCTTACATGCTGCATATAGAGATAGGCAAGAGTCATGATTTTTAACCCCCAAACAGCTAAGAAAGCGTTGCATCAGGAGAGAAACCTGGGTTTAAGGAAAGGCTCCACCACTCTGGGGAGTGAAAAACATCTATCCCAAATTCATGCTCATCTACAAGCTCAGAATGTGAGCCGTTTAGAAACTGGGTTTTGGTGGATACAGTTATTTACGACAAGGTCCTGCTGCATTAGTGGGGGTCCTAAATCCCATGGAACTGGCATCTTCCTCTTAGCAAGAGGAAGGACACAGATGCACTGGAGAGAAGGCCGTGGGAAGATGGAGGCAGCCAGCCTCCACAGATGCACTAGAGTGGCGGCCGTAAGTCATAGAAATGCCAGGGATTGTTGAAAACCACCCAGGAGGCAAGAAGAATTCTTTCCTCGCTGTAAGAGCGAACATGGCTCTGTTGACACCTTGATTTTGGAGTTCCAGCCTCCAGAACTATGAGAGAATAAAGTTCTTATTGTTCTAAGGCCGCCGCCAGTTTGTGGTTTCTTGTCATGAGAGTGTGAGAAAATGAATGTAGCCCCTTAGCAATGCACTTAAGTGCATTGGTGTGCCATTTTCTATCCTTGAAGTAGACATAATAAAACAAAAGTCACATAGGGCCACATGATATAGTCTGTGTGCAAATATTTGGTATGTGAATAGATGGCTTTTATTTGTTTCTTTTTGTCCTTTTTGTGTTTTCAGCCATCAAAGTGCTATCTCTTATACAAGATGAGATTGTTTTAATTATTTATTTTATTTATTATTATTATTTTTAAATTTGCTATAGGGCACATGTGCTCACCAGAGAGAGAGAGAGAGAAAGTGAGAAAGCAAGCTGCTAGGTCTGGGACTTGAACCACAGTCCCCCGTGTGGGAGTTCAGTACTTTAACCACCTTGCCACCTGCTGGCCCTGAGATTTCATTTTAAGGAGAGAAAAGACTATTTTCTATGGGACCATCCAAAAGTCTAAGTGGTGTCTTATGGGACAGTTTCTCGTTTTGGGAAAGACATAAGCAGAGTCTTTTCATCCAGGGTGATGGTGTATAGCTGGAGATTGCACTTCAGTCCATGTAAGGGAAGCCCAGATAGAGGCCCTAATCAAATCGGGAGTCACCACAAAGGTTCTCGCATGATGAGATGTCCTGAGTTATGTCTCCAAGGCCCTACGATGTCACAGGGGGCCCCAGATCCTTCTTATTTTCTGTCTACCTTTCTTACATTTCTTTCATCTTCACTGTCTGAAGTTAGCTACCCTACCATGCTGATTCCAGTAGGAAGAGGAAGAAGGGAGTGTCAGGGAAGAAAAGGCGGCCGATAGTTAAGAAAGCAAAACTTCTAGAAATGCTCACCACATTCAGTTTGCAAAGACCTGGGTCGCTTGACCTCTTGTAAATGTGAGTATGTTTTGGAAATTTAGTTGTGAGCTGGGCTCAGGGTTACTCTGAATAAAATAGGCATTCTCTATGCAAGGAAGAAAGGGATCATGGAATTGGGCTAAATAATTAATAGTGTCTGCCATGTGTGGGATCCTGGGCTAGATGGGAGATTGGATTAGAGGAGCCTTTCCAACTCTAAGGTTCAAAGATGGAGTTAAGGCGCAGGCACTGTGGTGCAGTGATTCAAGAACTCTGCAAGTCAAGAAGAGCCTAGTGAGCAGTTCGGGTCCACGTAGCCCAGGAGTCTGCAAGCCAGCTCCCCAGGAATGGACCCGGAGGAGATGCAGAAGAGGACCTACTCCACTTTGCCTTTGCGTGGTCGGTGTCCTGGATGCTCAGTGTCAGGCAGTAGCATTGCTGCAGGCAAGGAGAACAAGTTCACCTCACAGTCCCATCAGCCCCATCCCTGCAGAGCAAGGATACAAAGGAGGGGCCCATGTGACAGCTGTGGCTCATGTGGTCTGGCCGGCCTGACTCTCCAGCCAGTCCTAAAACTCAGGATGTGAGAAGGTGTGATCGTGAAGCAATGAGAACAGCTCTCTCCACACCAAAAACCTTGGTTAGACCCTCCCAAGCAGGATGTTAGAAAAAGCTAATGGTCTGTAAAACAAAAACTGGGTCCAGCAGATGGTGTAATGGTTATATCTCTGGACTGCTACATAGTTGACCATGGTTTAAGTCCCAGACCTGGCAACTTAAAACTCATGCCAGGTGTGTGTACATGTGTGCCCAAAACCCCACGAGGAGAATGGAGAAGGGGTTGCAGTATGGCCATTGCCCCTGGGTGTGTGTAGAGGTGTGATTTCTAGCTTTCTGTCTCTCTGATGAGCACATGTGCCCTATAGCAAAAATCTCTTTAGAAAATAGCCAAGTAAAACACTTGGTTGAGGATGTTATTTTCTTTTCTTTCCTCTTCTTTTCTTCTTTCTTTTCACTAGATTGTGTTTCATAGATTTTGAGATGTAGACAGAGGGACATCTGAACAATTAGTTGGAGATAACCAAGGTGGCAAGCTAGGTAATTCAAGTTCAAAAAGGATCTTCATGAAAGAAAACAGCTATAATTTATCCCCCCCACACACACACCTTTTATATAATTCCTCTTTTTGTACGGGATTGTGGAGAATCTGACTGATTGACAAGTATTATTTTTTTCTTTGTAGGCCATATTCGCTTTAGTCCACTACTTGGGTATACCTCTGTAAAGCAGAATCTATAAATGTAGCTTGTGGTATGCAAAAACGATTTTCTACAAACTGATTTAGTTTAATGCCATTAAATGCAATCAGAAGTTACCAAGCCTCTTACTGGAACTCTCTTCCAAATGTAACCTAATCCAATTTACCTTTCCTTTGGTATTGAAGTTTCTGACAGCCAGAGCCGTCTCTCAGACAGAGCCGTTTGGCTTGGAACAGACAACAGGTGCCTTTTTTCTTTGTCTTTTTTTTTTCATTTTGTGTTAACGTCTTGGCTTTAACCATTGAATTCTGGCCCGTCTAGACACAGTGTGACACTGCCATATCATAAACTTGTGGGTATGTCAGATGTTTTAGGGTGAGTGAAAGAGACACAGCCCTGCCCTCAAGCCCAGATAACTCTGTTTCAGAATCAGAGTCATGTGATAACGTGAGAACACTTTATCGCTAATAAAGCTGGAATTTAATGACTCACTCTCACATAATTTCAGTGTTTCCTTTTCAGTTGAAAACGTTATTTCTTTCTTAAGAAGAAAAGGCTTACATATGAATGTTTGAAAGGAGGAAAAGCCATTTTCCACTCTTTCGAATTGACTACAACGACAGTATTTTCACTTTCACATGGTGGTTTTGAATTCATGCAGTGTGCTTGGCTGCTAGGTGATTTAATTATCTATTCCTGATCTCATCACAAAAAAGTGATGGAAGCCATGAAGGGGAGGGGTCTTTTCATTTCCCAGTTTTTTTCTGAAGGGAGCCAATGTTCATGGATCATTTGTTCCAGGAATTATTTCTGAGCCCATTTTCTGCTGAACATAAATTATAGCTGCATCAGGCTGGTCTGGCATGGATGTACTTTGCGATCCCTTGGTGTCTGGCCACGTGAACTCAGGGTGGGGAAACATGACTAACTTGGACAGTACAGAGAAACAATCGTTTAGTAATTAAGGAGGAACACCCCAATTCAACCTGAATCTGCTTATAGGCCTCTCCATTAATCAGCAGCTTCTTAATAGCAGGGACTTCTGGCAGAAAATCTCTTGTTACTGGGGCAACAAACCCAAAGTAATGGACTTGGAGTCCAAGCCATCCAGGTAGGCATGAGGTTTCCTTAAAACCATCCTGAGTCAGAGTGATAAATTTCCTTCAGAGTCTTTGTGATAAGACTGGAGCTGTCGATTGGCCTTGCCATTAAAAACCTGCCCTGTGGGACCAGCAGTTAGCATAATGGCAATGTCTCTGGACTCCCATGTAGTCGACCACGGTTTGAGTCCCAGACCCAGTGGCTTAAAACTCACGCCGGGCGCGTGTGCGTGCGTGCCCAAGATCCTGAGAGGAGAATGGAGGAGAAGGGATTGCGGCGTGGCCATCCCCCCTGGGGGGTGATTTCCTGCTTTCTGTTTCTCTGTCTCTCTCTGTCTGTCTGGCGAGCACATGCGCCCTATAGCAAAAACCTCTCCAAAAAATAAAAATAAAAAAAAAAACCCTACCCTGCATTCCCAGGCCACCTGACCCAAAACTCACCCCTGTGTGCTGTTAATTACCCACCTGTTGCCTTTGTGCCCATGAGCGACCACCACCAACCCTCACTGAAGCCCTTTTCCCACAAGTCTCTAAGCATGCTCCATCTCAGGCCTAGTCTGCATTGGGCTCAGTCACACCACTGTCTTCACAGATGAGGATCTTGACCCCAGAACTTCATCTCAAATACAGTGCGTGTAAACTAGCTGGTGGGCTGTTTCCCAGTTCAGTTCCATAGCCTTCCCTCCCTTCCTGTGTCTGTGGCCACAACTCTGCTCTTCCTGTCCCTCGGTTGTTCTAACCGTTCCCTCTTTTTCATCATCTCTTCATTTTTTTTTCTTTCTTCTTTTGCACATGCCCCCACACCTAGGTGGTAGCAGTTACTTCAATATCAGAGCTTTAGAACTGAAAGAGCACTTTTGTATCTAATCCAAGAACTTCTTTCCACTGAAGAGGAAATGGCAACTCTAGAAAGGTTAAATAAACTTCCCTGTTCTAAACTAATCGAAAAGGTCAGGCCTACCATCCTTCCTCTCCATACTGTATTCTTGCTACCCTGCCCGGGGATGGCCTCCTCAGCCTCCTTCCCTTTATTCATTCTGTGTATTTAAATACTCAGATTTGTTTTGTTAAATATCACTTTTGTCATATTCTCTCTCTCTCACCTGTCCACATTAAAAAAAATTATTTTGTATACATTCAATCACTATATATACTTACAGCATGCAAAATGAATTTTCTCAGCATGAATACACCGTATATTAGTCCAGTTAAAGATATTATCATACACATTATCATCAACAGATAATTTTCCATTTTTGTGTCCCTTCAATGTATTGCTTCCTCCCTCTCATCTTCCCCCATTTTCAATCCTCCTCCTATACTATCTCTATTATCCATAATTATTCTCCATGCTTTTATATCTTCCAGTCTTTCAGTTTCTGCCATAGTGTATAGACATTTGGTATATATTGACTGGAGACATACAATGCCTCTCTTCCATTGTCTGGCTTGCTTCACTTAGCAATACATCTTCCATATTGGTCCACTTTCTATCAAATGCCCGGGTCTCATTCCTTATCACTCAGAAGACTATCTTTCACTCCTGAGAGTGAGAGATTGTGGACAACAAGGTAAACCAGCACTGTACTGGGCAAACCCAGACATGGGGTCACACTTCACGTGGCCTAAATCATAAAGACCAGACTCTGTCCCCTGGAATTCAGTTTTCTGCATTCACACTACATTTCCCAGCTCTGTGCCTAAGAATCTATACAATATTTTGCTCCCATCAATTTGCTCATTCTTTTTGATGCACTTTGTATATATTTCTACTTTGGAATCTGAAGTCTTTCTCAGCTTACATAATGTCTCTGTTTTCTTGAAGGGCCTAGTTAAGTTATTTTTCTTCCACAAAATTTTGTAAGTTCTTTTCTTCTCCCAAGGTTGTCTGGCTCCTCCAAAGTTAAGCACCTGTTCTCTGTAGTACTAATTTGACACTTTCAAGTGGTGAAGTGAAATGTTCCTATTTTTTTTCTGTTCTAGTCAAGGTGGAGGATCTGTGATTATGTGTGCTACCAAAGTGTGAGACCCACAGAATAACACAGAAAGAACATTAAAATGTGTGCAAAACTAGGGCCAGCCAGTATGTGGTCATTAAGGTGCTGGACTCCCACGTGGTCGACCACCGTTTTAGTCCTGGATGCAGTTGCTTGAAACTCATGCCAGGCACAAGTTGTGTGTGTGTGTGTGTGTGTGTGTACCCAAAATCCCAGGAGGAGAATAGAAGAGAAGGGATTTTTGCATGGCCATCCCCTCCAGGGGTGATTTCTCACTTTCTTCCTCTTGGTCTCTGTCTCTCTCCAGCAAGCACATGAGCCCTATGGCAAAAACCTTAAAAAAATGAGCAAAACTTTCAAAAGGAAAAACAGAACTTTATTTTACTGATGAATGTGTTAAACTGTACAACTTCTACCAAAGGGGGATCTGAGTACCTAAGAGAAGTATAAATGCAGTCCCACTTCTTTCTATCTCTGCGTAAGTGTGAAATAACCTAAGTATGATGCTATTGCTTGGGGCATTATTCCAACGACTGAAAACACCAGGTGCCCAGCTATGGGGAGCTAGTTGAATAGATGATCATATAGCACATTCTGGAGGACTGTGCAACTGTAAATAAATAAGAATGAGGAATATCTCCTTGTATACATTTGGGGAGATCTATAGGCTATAGAGAAGGAGAAATGGAAGGTGGAAAAGAGTGGCTATCACGTGCCATGGCTTGTGTAAGAAAGGGCGGGGGCAGAGTGAGTGTGCACATTAAATATTTATTCACCGTATATTCTTTTTTAAAGAATTTCTTTATTTTCTTTATTGATTTTTAATTTGACCATAGAGGGACAGAGACAGACAGACAGACAGACAGAGGGAAAGTGAGAAAGCAAACTGCCAGGTCCAGGACTTAAACTGCAGTCAGCCATGTGGGAATCCAGTGTCTCCAACCACCATGCCACCTGCTGACCCTCACTGAATATTACTAAATTAAATTATTAATATTATAGTGTTATTTATTATTCAAGACAAATATCTGAAGTTACAGTGGTATGACCAAGCCATAATGCAAAATAACACCAACATAATATCAATATACATTTTTATCTTTGTACTCTTTGCTGAGGAAACGATGTTGGTCAAAGTGTTTACATTTTTAACGATAAGTCCTGAGAACCTGGGCTGGCAAGTGGCATGGTGGTTAAGGTGTTAGATTCCCACCTGTGTGACTATAGTTTGGGTCCTGGACCTGGCAGCTTGCTTTTTCACTTTCTCATTCTCCTTCTCTCTTTGATGAGCACAGATACCCTATTTTGCTAAGAAAGTATATCTTTTTTTTTTTTAATTTGCTAGTGAGTGTGTACATTTATTAGAGCGAGAGGGAAAGTGAGAAAACACCCCTATGAGAAGTGGTCATGCCATGATCCCTTTCCTTCCATTTTTCCTTCCTAGATTTTGAGCAGGCATGCACATGCACTTGGAGTATTTTTCAAGCTGTTAGGTCCAGGACTTGAACCACCCCAGCCACCTTGACCACCATAGTATCAACTGACCAGAGAGTGTATCTTAGGTAGCCTCCCCCTTTCCCCACATACAAATAGTTACTAAGTATGATGATGGGTGTGCTAATTAGTGTGAGTATGGTCATCATTTCATAATGTCTGTGTATGTCAAGTCATTGTGTTGTATACTATATATATATATATATATATATATATACACATATACATACACACACACACATACACACAAACACACACACACAACTTTTTATTTGTCAATTACCTCAGTAAACGTGGAAGAAAAAAATAAAACACTACAAATAGAAATGAATGAGAAGTGATTAATTGTAGGGGACAAGAATGGAAACAAGTCATTTTCCTCTGGGTAGATTTTCCTATCTAATTTTGGATTCTAGTCATGAAAATGCATTATCTATTTTAAAAAATAAAATGAAAACCCACAAGCATGCTATTTTATAAAGTTCTTTCTTTGGGAAGGTGTACAGTGTTATTAATCTTGCTTTCCCTCATTGGCAGTACTTTCATTCTTGAATTTGTGGAATCAAGCAACCATCTAGAGGGGACATCAGAGCTGTGTTTGGGGGGAGATCTCTGGGCCACTGAGTGAAGGGATTGCAGTGAGGGAGGCAGAAGGGATGCTCAAAGTGGTGGTGGGAAGCAGCACCCAGGGCTTCTGACTTCCGGCTGGATGTTGTTCTGCCAGCCGGGTTGCCGTACAAAAAGCCCAGCCATTTGCTGGTGCCGTATCTGAGCTTTTCCCTATTATTGCCCTTTTAGCCCTGAAGAGTTTGACGTTCGTTTTTCAGATGAACATTTTATTCAGCCCCACGATTTTCCAGCCTGTTAATTCCTGATAGAAGACCTGTTTTATTTGGTGATGTATGTGGTGGTTTCTCCCAATAGCAGAGGCGACAGGTCCTTTGTTCCTTTCATCACGTCTCATTTCACTCTGAGAAATATAATTTACAGCTCTTTGAGAATGTCATTTAGAAATAATCCTCAATTAGTAAATCACTTTGCAATTGTATTTTACTTTCTAACACACTTTGACTCTGTAGAGAAAAAAAACTACAATGTGATTTTTAAAAATGTAGACATTTGAGAATGACCCCTTCCGAATGAAACTCTGAAGGTGACGAGAGTCACTCTTTTCTCTCACATATTCCGTTGGTTGTCTGTCATGATAGATGTCCTTGATCAAGTGTCTTCAGAAACTCTATCCAACTGGCTCTTTACATTTTCTTGTGTTTTATATGTGATCGCATATTATTCTTCAAATAACTCTTTGGTAGGGGGAACCAGCAGTTAGCGTAATGGCTATGTTGCTGGACTCCCACGTAGTCGACCGCGGTTCGCGTCCCGGACCCGGTGGCTTAGAACTCACGCCGTGCGCGTGTGCGTGCGTGCCCAAGGTCCTGAGAGGAGAATGGAGGAGAAGGGATTGCGGCGTGACCATCTCCCCTGGGGGGTGATTTCTCACTTTCTGTCTCTATGTCTTTCTCTGTCTGGCTGGCGAGCACACGCGCCCTATAGCAAAAACCTCTAAAAAAATAAAAATAAAAAAATAACTCTGGTAGAATGGAAACTCAGAGAGGTTTAGTAACTTGTTCCGGGTCACACAGCCTACCTAAGTTCTAGGGATTGGTATTTGTACCACATCTGCTCTCTCTCTCACTGGGCTAACCTCCGTTACTTCTACCTTTGCTAGTCTTTCTTGCAGCATTTCCAACTCCACTGAGAGCAGGTGTGAGCGATCTTTACCTCTCACCTAGACTATTGTAAGTTCCTCCCAGCCTGGCTATCTTCAGATATTCCCTCTTAGAACCTCCAGACCCTGTTTCTGCCTGGAGCTCGAACTTCCTAAGAGCTGCAGGTCTCATTTCTCCATGCTGCACACATTTTCCAGATTCTCATTCAAACGTACAGTGATTTTATTTTTCTCAAAAAATGATTTCCCGGCACATAGGGCTTTGCCTTACTTTTGAGTTCTTACAGTCTTTTAACTAGAACTAAAGTTCACTTATTTACGTTGAACTGTAAAACATGTTTTGGCAAGAGGCGTTTCTGAAATTACTATAAATGAATACCATCCTTGGAGGCTCATAGAGGTCACCTAATGGAATGATTTTTAAAAGGAAGCAAATTTGCAGTTTTAGTGATGATGCGTGGGCTCTGCCTTCACGGAAGTGCAAGTGAGATGTCACTGCACACACGCCTTTTAAGATCAGATCATTTTAAAAAGCAATAAAGTGAGTGGTGGTGATCTACTTTGTGTTGCTTATGAATACACATCTACAGACAGTCAAATAAAAGCTGGCCTCGCGTTCTGTGAAGGCGAGGGGGGCGGGGGTTGCTGGGTACAGAGTCCTGCGTAAGACCAAAACGTTCTGTCTCGGACAGTACAAATGGATGCAAAGATTATGTGCTCCAGAAATCTGTTCCAAAACAGATCTCAAAAGCTGCCCTGACAATGAATGAAGACACTTGTTGATGATGTGTGTCAAGAATTTAATGAAATTATTTTGTGAAATGTGAGAATGAAAAAGAGTAACATTTCTAAATGTATTATCTTATGCAATGTGCAGTTGCAAGTATGCAAATGTCAATTACATATAGGTGGACAATGAACTGTTTCATTTGAAGTTGTACACTTTTTTTTTTTTGAGAGGTTTTTGCTATAGGGCGCATGTGCTTGCCAGACAGAGAGAGACAGAGAGACAGAAGGCGAGAAATCACCCCCCAGGGGGGATGGCCACGCCGCAATCCCTTCTCCTCCATTCTCCTCTCGGGATCTTGAGCACGCACGCACACGTGCCTGGCGTGAGTTTTAAGCCACTGGATCCGGGACGCAAACCGTGGTCGACTACGTGGGAGTCCAGCGACATAACCATTACGCTAACTGCTGGTCCCCGTACACATATATTTTTGTATGTTCAGGTCCAGCAGCTGTGGCACACCTATAATATAAGTGCCCTGAAAGACTGGAAACCATATAGCTGACCACGGTTTGGGTACACATGGGATACGCCTGTGAGGGCTCCCAGAATGCTGCAGAGCAGGAGGGCAGATGGGCTGAGGAAAGGGGGATGGGATTAGACTCTTGAGGATCTCTCTCTCTCTCGTGTACACTCATGCACACATACACTATTATTTTTAAAAGTTTGTCTATCCAAATAGACCATAATAACTTTTTTCTTATTATCGCATTCAGAAAATGGACAGTTGCTATATTTTCAGAGTCATCTTACGTTCATGTCTGAACACTATACGACTCACAGAATAGATAAAGATAGAGACCCTGTCCTCAGGACGGTTAGAGTAACAAGCCAGTAGACAAATATAATAGTTGCTATTGCTACAAAACAAAGCTCTTCCAATTTAGGGGCATCATGAAATAGCCATTTTATTAGGTTCATGGATTTTATGGGTTAAAAGTTCTGGAAGGGACAGAGCGGACAACATCATTCTACTCCCTGTTGTCTGGGACAGCTAGGAGGACTTGAAGGCTCAACTGGAATCCTCTACAGGTATTTTCTCACTGGCACTGGGCTTCCTCACAACATGACAGCTTGGCAATAATTTGCTTTCTTGCACGGTAGCTCAGGATTCCTAGTTCAAAAATTCCCCTGGACAAGATACAATGTGCATTGCTTTTTCTAGCCTCGTCTTTTTCTGATGGTAACTACCCATCATTTTTTTCTTCCATCTTTTTTTGGGTGTAGGCAAGTCAGAAGTCTGTCCAGATTCAAGGGGAGGGGACCTAGACCTTACTCCTGGGAGGAGTGTCAATATCACATTGTAGAAGATGACATGAATAGGAGTATTGCCATTTTTGGAAAATACAATTTGCCCCCAAGCATTCTGGCAAGCAAAACTATCACTAACAGAAGATAGCAAACTTGAAGACATGTAGATAAAGAAATGGTACGTGGAAATGACCTTGGACAAGGGTGGAGGAGCAGGGTGTGTGAACCAGAGGTAGAATTAATGAGAACTAGGCCACTGGGTAAAGTGTGAAGTTAGGAAGAGAGAAGGCCTTCTATTTTTGGAGTCTGCAAGTCAGGGAGGAGAGTATGCCTGGAGCAACAGGACGGGACACAGGTGGGTGGTTCTGTGATGGAAGGTGGAGAATGAGATCCAGGAAAGGAGGCCCAGCAGCTGTTCATGCTAGTTTTCACTGTGTCTTAACATCCCAGATCCACAACTTAGCCCTCAGCATTCTGACCTCCAGACCCCCCACTCTCCTGAAACTTCTCTGGTATAGGTACCTTTTCATTTCCTCTTAGTGGCCGCTTTCACTGGACTTTCTTCCCTTCTTCCTTTAAGCTTCTCCTGTGGCACCCCCAACCCCATACTCCCAGAGCGCACTTGGCTGTCCATTTCATGGATTCTGCATCTCTACTCTTGAACCACCACCCACTCCATTCTTTGGCCAATTCCGCAACATTTGACTTCATGCCACTCTCTGCTCTTGACTGTTTTCTATTTTTCGGCTTCCTTTGGCTCTCCTCCCACCTTTCTGGCTGCACTAGCCCAGTCCCCTGCACTGGCTCCTTTTCTTCGACTGGTCTATTATTTGTTGGTGTTCCCACGGTTTTCTTCTTGGCTGTTGTCTCTGCTGATTCTGTACTCAACCTGTGAAGGTAGGCTTCCAGTGGACCACGGGCCTCTGCAATGGGGTGTACATGTTGTGACCACGTGTGGGTAGACATGTATTTCTTGGAGAAGATCCATTGCTTCAGCAGATTCTCACAGTATGCTCTGAGTTCAAAAAAACAAAAAGAAGTTGGGCTCAGAAGGTTACGTGGTGGTTAAGGCACTGGATTCCCAAATGGCCAACCCCATTTCAAGTCCCAGGCCTGGAAGTTTGAAATTTACTATGGGTGCTTGTGTGCACCTGCCCAAAATTCCAGGAAGAGAATGGAGGAGAGGGGTTTACGGTGTGACTATCTCCCTGGGGGCGGGGGGAGATTTTTCACTTTCCATCTCAGTGTCTCTCCTTCTCTGTCTATCTCTGGTGAGCATACATGCCCTATGGCCAAAAAAAAAAAAAAAAAAAGCAAAAATTAAGATCTTCTTTCTTTGTATTTACTCCATGGTTTCAAATTTGTATTCAGCACAATCACTCACTTAAACTCTAGGATGCCTCCTTAACTTCACAATAGGCTTTCCTAAGGAAGCTTAAAACAATACTGATAAGGCCTTAGCCCCATGCCAGTCACAAAGTCACGACAGATTCCTGAACCCGGATCCAAGCCTTTATTTGTGAAAAGCCAGGTAATGCTACTAGGAAGCCAGATTTGAGATACATCAAACTTTCTCTTCAACTGCACAGAAGATATCTTATTCTGTAGGTCACGGCATTAGTCTGACCAGATTCTTAAGAAAAGAACCTTCAGATATTTGGAATCAGTGCTATGAAGAATAAGTCATATGCCAAGTACATGCGGTTGTTTTAATACATTTCAAAGAAAGCGTTAACTTTGCTTTCTGTCAGTCACAAAAATAATCCCCTTGTGGTTAACACTTTATGCTGTTTTCTCTTTACGGGGCTAAAATAAGTTATGCCACCTTGGAGGGAGTTAAATTATATGAGGATTAGACTATCAGTTTAGATGACAAACAGCTGGGACTTGCTGAAGTCAGTAGAGAGAACAGATTAAATACAGTTGTTTTCTTGTTATTGGCCTCATTCAGCTCCCTCATCCTTTTCTTTTTTGCCTAATTGTTTCATTTTTGTATTACTAAAGTGAATCTTCCTTGCTAAAAAGAAGCTAGATTTTAGTTGGTGTAGAGTTTCAGTTTTGAACAAGAAAAAGAATTCTGTAGATGGATGGGGGTGTTGGTTGGCAGCAGTGTAAAGAACTTCATCACCACACTGTACGTAAAAATGGATAAAAAAGTAAAAATTTTATGTTATGTGTGTTTCACCACAATTTCAAATAACAATACATTTTTTAAAAACTTAAAAAGACAGTGGACAGTTTGAAGCAAAAACATTTAAAAGCAGTTAGATTTAGGTGTAATAAAAATGAACTGATTTTGGGACCAACAGGTGGTTAAAATTCGACCATGGTTCGAATCCTAGAGCCGGCAGCTTAAAACTCAGGCTGGGTGTGTATGTATGCATGCCCAAAATCCTGAGAAAATGGAGAAGGGATTGTGGTGTGGCCATCCCTCCTGGGGGGTGATGTCTCACTTTCTGTCTCTCTGGCGAGCACACACACAATATAGCAAAAAGCTCGCTTACGAAAAATAAAAATTGACCTTTTTAAGGGAAATGATACCACAAAAGAACCATTTCTCTTCAATAACAGCAAATTAGGAGGGTGGAAAGCAGCTGCTGTGGAGCCTTCAGAAAACTCGAAGCTGAATGGATGGGTGAAAATGCTTTTAGAGGCAGGAGTGGTGGACTGGCACGGCACAATGGCCTGCAGTGTCTCTGGCCATTCCACCTGCGCAGACCAGGGCACTGCCCCTGCTCCTTCGACCTCCCCTGACCCTAAAAGCTCTGTTATTCAGCTCCAGGTTTCCTGCTGGCTCCAAGTTGCCTGCTGACTGCTAAGTCTCCCCACTTCTGCAGGGTGCTCTTGGTCTCCCACCTGGCTTCCTTTGTTTGTATTTACTCCATGGTTTCAAATTTGTATTCAAGGTATGCAAATCCGGGTGGCCCACTGGATTTGCAATCTGATGCCAAACAAGAGGGCATGACTCTCACCTGCTCTATTAGACTCAGGCTGGCCAAACCCACTGTCATGGAACCTCTTGAAGTGTGGATCTCTTCTGAGTTTTATGGGATACTTGGCTGGGAGGCAAGTCCTCTCTGAAGCTGAGCAGGCTGTGAATTAACTAATGGAGCTTGGTAAACTGTTAAGAGATGAGATTAGGGGGACCAGCAGATGGTGTAATGGTTACATCTCTGGACTTGCATATAATCAACCTTGGTTTGAGTCCTGGACCCAGTCTCTTAAAACTCTTGCTG
>NW_006159645.1:342055-345341 GCF_000334495.1 Tupaia belangeri chinensis
ATCTCTCTCTGGGCAAGTGCACATGCCCTATAACAAAAATCTCTCTTAAAAAAAAAAGAGAGAGAGAGAGAGAGAGAGAGATGGAGTCAGTGGGCTGGCAGATGGTGTGGTGGCTAAGGTGCTGGACTCCCACATGTGTTACTGTGATTCAAGTCCTAGACCTGGTGCCTCATTCAGCTCCCTCATCCTTTTCTTTTTTGCCTAATTGTTTCATTTTTGTATTACTAAAGTGAATCTTCCTTGCTAAAAAGAAGCTAGATTTTAGTTGGTGTAGAGTTTCAGTTTTGAACAAGAAAAAGAATTCTGTAGATGGATGGGGGTGTTGGTTGGCAGCAGTGTAAAGAACTTCATCACCACACTGTACGTAAAAATGGATAAAAAAGTAAAAATTTTATGTTATGTGTGTTTCACCACAATTTCAAATAACAATACATTTTTTAAAAACTTAAAAAGACAGTGGACAGTTTGAAGCAAAAACATTTAAAAGCAGTTAGATTTAGGTGTAATAAAAATGAACTGATTTTGGGACCAACAGGTGGTTAAAATTCGACCATGGTTCGAATCCTAGAGCCGGCAGCTTAAAACTCAGGCTGGGTGTGTATGTATGCATGCCCAAAATCCTGAGAAAATGGAGAAGGGATTGTGGTGTGGCCATCCCTCCTGGGGGGTGATGTCTCACTTTCTGTCTCTCTGGCGAGCACACACACAATATAGCAAAAAGCTCGCTTACGAAAAATAAAAATTGACCTTTTTAAGGGAAATGATACCACAAAAGAACCATTTCTCTTCAATAACAGCAAATTAGGAGGGTGGAAAGCAGCTGCTGTGGAGCCTTCAGAAAACTCGAAGCTGAATGGATGGGTGAAAATGCTTTTAGAGGCAGGAGTGGTGGACTGGCACGGCACAATGGCCTGCAGTGTCTCTGGCCATTCCACCTGCGCAGACCAGGGCACTGCCCCTGCTCCTTCGACCTCCCCTGACCCTAAAAGCTCTGTTATTCAGCTCCAGGTTTCCTGCTGGCTCCAAGTTGCCTGCTGACTGCTAAGTCTCCCCACTTCTGCAGGGTGCTCTTGGTCTCCCACCTGGCTTCCTTTGTTTGTATTTACTCCATGGTTTCAAATTTGTATTCAAGGTATGCAAATCCAGGTTGCCCACTGGATTTGCAATCTGATGCCAAACAAGAGGGCATGACTCTCACCTGCTCTATTAGACTCAGGCTGGCCAAACCCACTGTCATGGAACCTCTTGAAGCGTGGATCTCTTCTGAGTTTTATGGGATACTTGGCTGGGAGGCAAGTCCTCTCTGAAGCTGAGCAGGCTGTGAATTAACTAATGGAGCTTGGTAAACTGTTAAGAGATGAGATTAGGGGGACCAGCAGATGGTGTAATGGTTACATCTCTGGACTTGCATATAATCAACCTTGGTTTGAGTCCTGGACCCAGTCTCTTAAAACTCTTGCTGGGTACGTGTGCATGCATGCCCAAGATCTGTGAAGAAGAAGGGATTGTGGCATGGCCTCACCCCTGGGGGTGATTTTTTGCTTTCTGATTCTCTATCTCTCTCTTGGCAAGTGCACATGCCCTATAACAAAAATCTCTCTTAAAAAAAAAAGAGAGAGAGAGAGAGAGAGAGAGATGGAGTCAGTGGGCTGGCAGATGGTGTGGTGGCTAAGGTGCTGGACAGAGAGATGGAGTTAGTGGGCTGGCAGATGGTGTGGTGGCTAAGGTGCTGGACTCCCACATGTGTTACTGTGATTCAAGTCCTAGACCTGGTGGCTTGCTTTCTCACTTTCCTTCTACCTGTCTCTCTCTCTCTCTCTCTGGTCAAATTAGAAAATAATAATAATAAATATAATTAAATAAAACAATTCTTTTTTAAAAAGAGAGAATGATGAGGCTAGGCAGTAGGGACTCCTCAAGCAAAGACACGGCAGTTACATGATAACCCTCTGTGGTTAGGATGGATGCACCCATCTCGTCCCTCCTTCGATTCAAAGGGCTTTCCTGGAGGTGGGAGGAAGCTTCAAGCGAAAAATGAGAGAT
This sequence comes from Tupaia belangeri chinensis, assembly GCF_000334495.1. Taxonomy (NCBI): domain Eukaryota; kingdom Metazoa; phylum Chordata; class Mammalia; order Scandentia; family Tupaiidae; genus Tupaia; species Tupaia belangeri. The sequence goes on from NW_006159645.1 coordinate 344,099, forward strand.
AAGGGGGTCTTCCCAGGTCTAGGAAAAGAGTAGGCTGGCACCTCCTGCCAGCACGTAGGAAGTTACAGCTAAGAAACAGGAAGTTCACGCCAACCACACTAATAGAAAGAGCACCCTTTGTCTTGATGGATGAATGTAACAAGATGGAAAAGGCTCACATCTGAGTCCGCTCACAAAGTCTGTTTTCAATAGTAGAAACTTGACTGCCACACGAGCAAAGATTCACTTCAAAAAGACTCAATTTAGATATTATTCATGCTATTGGCTGTGTGACATACTGCTCAAATAATTGTCAAGACGTGTGAGTCTTCCACAAAGCAAACCGACTGTGTATACACTTACAGTACGAGGTCTGCACGGAGAGTTTCCTAGGAAACTGGGGCACTGGTAGGCCTTACTCACCAGGCATTCATCAGAAGGCCTGGTCCAAGGATGAAAGACTCCATCAGAATTTCCTTCTTCCCTAACTTTCCACCTTCCTCTCTCTTCTATCACCCTAACAAAGTGCCTAAAGAATGAATACTCATCCATTAAGAAACTAAGTAGGAGATATTGTTATCTTCCATTATTTTTTTTTGAATTTTTTATATTTTAGAGAGGCTTTTGTTATAGGGCATGAGTGCTCACTGGAGAGGCAGAGAAAGACAGAGAGACAGAAAGTGAGAAATCACCCCTCCCCAAGGGGTGGCCACATGGCAATCCCTTCTCCTCCATTCTCCTCCTGGAATTTTAGACATGCACGCATATGTGCCTGGCTTGATTTTTAAGTCACCAGGTCTGGGACTCCAACCATCGTCGGCCATATGGGAGTCTAGCACCTTAACCAAGACACCACCTGCTGGCCCTAATGAAGTCACCTTCTAGTAGGATATATGAATGTATTTGGAAAAAATCACCTTCTAGCATGAATATATTTGGAAAAAAAAAATCACAAACTGACAACGTTGTCTATCAGATGGGCCAAAAAGACTAGAGTTTTTAAAATTATGCATTTTCTGGAAAATTCCATGAGGCTGGTGATTGTTATTTCAGTGAGCAGCGAGATGGCATGAAGATGGCTGGGTGGGATCTCGCATTCATTGACCATTTGTGTGTAAGAGACTGCATTTCAAATTCTAAATGTGTTACTTAATGTTAACAAGGGTCTACCATGTTGGGCATTGCTCCGTCTCACAGTAAAGAGACTGGATGTTTGTAAAGGTTTATAATTTATCTTGGGGCACCCAATCAGGGAAGATTCAGC
>NW_006159645.1:345465-352387 GCF_000334495.1 Tupaia belangeri chinensis
TAGAACTCAAACCACAATCGGCCATGTGGGAGTCCAGCACCTTAACCACCATGCCACCTGCCAGCCCCCATTTATTTATATTTACACGTATCCATTAATGAAAGGATTTCAAAAACAATGTGAGGAGAGAGGGAGGCACACACCAAAGATACTATGCGTGTGTCTGTGCACTTGCCCGGTAGGCCTAGTGTTAAGTGACTCCAGTAGGAATTCCTTCTGATACCAGTTTTCTTTTTTTCTTTCTTTTTTTTTTTAATTTATTTATTTTTATTTGACCAGAGGGAGAGACAGAGAGGGGGAGCATAATTTTCTTCAAGCCACTGGGTCCAGAACTCCAACCATGGTCGGCCATATGGGAGTCTAGCACCTTAACCAAGACACCACCTGCTGGCCCTAATGAAGTCACCTTCTAGTAGGATATATGAATGTATTTGGAAAAAATCACCTTCTAGCATGAATATATTTGGAAAAAAAAAATCACAAACTGACAACGTTGTCTATCAGATGGGCCAAAAAGACTAGAGTTTTTAAAATTATGCATTTTCTGGAAAATTCCATGAGGCTGGTGATTGTTATTTCAGTGAGCAGCGAGATGGCATGAAGATGGCTGGGTGGGATCTCGCATTCATTGACCATTTGTGTGTAAGAGACTGCATTTCAAATTCTAAATGTGTTACTTAATGTTAACAAGGGTCTACCATGTTGGGCATTGCTCCGTCTCACAGTAAAGAGACTGGATGTTTGTAAAGGTTTATAATTTATCTTGGGGCACCCAATCAAAAGCAGGATTTGGGCCCAGATCTGTTCCCCGATTCTTTCCACCACAGCACATCTTTAGCAGAAGCTACAGACTGGTCCTGAGCACTGCCCACCTTCCCCCTTCCTGCTGTCCCTTAGAATCCACACTGCTGGCCATACCCACAGCCAACAATGGGACCAGACCTCCTTCCAAGCTTTGACTCTCCTAATAGACGTTCTGCAAACCCAGCCTGCGCTACGTGATCTTTTGGAAATCAGAAGATTAACTACAATTGGCCCTTTTCCCCTATTTTAGATGAAAAACCAAGGTCTTTTTTGTGTGTGTATATATATATATTTTGTTTTATTTTGTTTTGGTTTTTGGTTTTTGACATAGGGCAAAACCATAGGACAAAAACACAGCCCTGTTATCTCTCCGGGCAGTGTGTGCTTGCTGGAGAAGAGAGAGACGGAGAGAAGGAAAGTGAGACATCACCCCCCAGGGGGAATGGTCATGCCACAGTCTCTTCTCCTCTTGGGATTTTTGGCACACAAGCATGCATGCCTGGTGTGAGTTTCATATCACAGAGTCCGGGACTCAAAACTGCTGTTGGCTATGTGGGAATCCAGCTGCCTTAACCACTACACCACCTGCTGGCCCCGAAATCCTGCCTATCTTTTAATGGAAGTACTCAATATGGATCAAATCCCTCTTTTGTCTTTGATGTTTTATAATCTGGTGGAAACCTCACCTAACCCTTAGCTCCAGTGGCACTTGGGTCATGGTTACTCTTTTGACGTTGTCATCAAGTACCTAGAACTGCTACTGTATTTCTCCCTGGCAGGCGTGTTATCTGCCACACTACCCTGCTATCTCTGGGCAGCTTCTGCACATTAGACACTAACTATAAGCTGCTCTGTGGTTTATTAGAGGATACAAAAAGCAAACTACTTTTCTACAGGGAGAAACATGAGGGGTATGGATTCTGGAACCCAGTACAAAAAACTAGTCCCCTTTCACATTTTCTCTGTTGTTTCCATGTCTTGGGATGCCGATGTGTTTTTGTCCTGGGATTCTGGTATTTATTGCCTGGGAATCTGTTATTTACGGCCTCCATGGAGAGTTGAAGGAAGTTGATTGAGCCATTCTCCATGCCACAGAGTCCTCCTGACATCACTGGACAAGGAGAAGCTTCAGAGCCTTCCGTACATGCCCACCCAGACCACCGGAGCCGTGTTTTGACTGATGCCTAGTTTGGATGACTCTCCTTGAGGCAGGACAGCCAAATCAGCTGCTTGCTGATAACAGTAATCAGATTTTATAGTGAAGTCTGCAGTTAGGCAGAGTGAACACGGAGGTAGCCTGGGTTATTGATCTGTGTTGTGGAAGGTTCTCTTCCATTGAGAAAGCTGAATATTTTGTGCTAAAATCTTTTTCTTCCTTGTACCCAGCATATTTTTCCTTTGCATGTTATGGGACAAAGGTCTTTTGAATATCATCTCTATTTTATTTTATTTTCTTAGTTAAAATACTGAAGCTAACTGTTTTATATATCTATATATCTATATATGTATACATTATATATATTTTGTTTAAACAAACATGTATATGTGTGTGTGTGTGTGTATATATATATATATATTTTTTTTTTTTTTAGAGATTTTTGCTATAGGGCATGTGCATTCACTGGAGAGACAAAAAGTAAGAAATTGCCCCCCCAAAGGGATGGCCAAGCCTCAATCCCTTCTCCTCCATTCTCCTCTGGGGATTTTTGGGCATACATGCACACATACTTGGCATCAGTTTCAAACCTCTGGGTCTGGGACTTGAACTGCAGTTGGCCATGTGGGAGTCCACTGCCTTAACCACTATGCCACCTGCTGGTCCTACAAATGATATATTTTAGTATATGTAGTTGGCTCAAAACATGTCATTCATTGGGAACACTTTCCTTCTCTCTCTCTGTCTCTCTCTTGTCAAATTAAAATAAATGGATGAATAAATTTTTGAAGGCATTATAAGTAACTTAGAGGAAAATATAAATTATTTGATAGTATATCAGACATTTCCAATGTTTATCTTTTCTTGTGTCTTATATTTTACAGCCTCTTAAAAACAGTCTCGCTGGGTTCTAGAATTATCTAAAGGATATTTTTTACAAATAAAAATTGATATCTACTCTGTGCACTTTTACTTCTTTGCATGTAGAAGATAATACTCTCCAGGAGCTTTGAAGATGTTAATAGGGGTGAGAATGCTCAGATTCTTCTGTGCTAATTCCTAAGGAAAGCTTTTCCAGATGTGGAGTACCATGGGGAGTCTATCTGGCTTGAAAAATCGACAGCTGCCAGCCTGTAATCTTGTGTGCTAAATTGGGGTGAGGGCTCCAGAAGGCAACACAGCTGAGACTGTGGGGAGTTAAGTCCCCTCACAAAACAGCACTCTCTTCCCTACAGTTATGTGCACAGACGCCATCCCCTAAGGAAGGCTGTGGTGGGGTCTACCACTGGGTGGGTAAGAGGAAATACCTTGATTCACTTAAAGGGTCCACAGTTGGATAACTGAGGGTTCCTTCACTATTGCACTTACTTTTGCATTTTAATTTAATTTTATTTTATTTGGTTGTCAGGAAGTCATGATGCATTTTTGTATAGGAAAGCATAGAGAAATACATCATGATTTTCCCCAATCCCTTCTCCTCCATTCTCCTCTGGGGATTTTTGGGCATACATGCACACATACTTGGCATCAGTTTCAAACCTCTGGGTCTGGGACTTGAACTGCAGTTGGCCATGTGGGAGTCCACTGCCTTAACCACTATGCCACCTGCTGGTCCTACAAATGATATATTTTAGTATATGTAGTTGGCTCAAAACATGTCATTCATTGGGAACACTTTCCTTCTCTCTCTCTGTCTCTCTCTTGTCAAATTAAAATAAATGGATGAATAAATTTTTGAAGGCATTTTAAGTAACTTAGAGGAAAATATAAATTATTTGATAGTATATCAGCCATTTCCAATGTTTATCTTTTCTTGTGTCTTATATTTTACAGCCTCTTAAAAACAGTCTCGCTGGGTTCTAGAATTATCTAAAGGATATTTTTTACAAATAAAAATTGATATCTACTCTGTGCACTTTTACTTCTTTGCATGTAGAAGATAATACTCTCCAGGAGCTTTGAAGATGTTAATAGGGGTGAGAATGCTCAGATTCTTCTGTGCTAATTCCTAAGGAAAGCTTTTCCAGATGTGGAGTACCATGGGGAGTCTATCTGGCTTGAAAAATCGACAGCTGCCAGCCTGTAATCTTGTGTGCTAAATTGGGGTGAGGGCTCCAGAAGGCAACACAGCTGAGACTGTGGGGAGTTAAGTCCCCTCACAAAACAGCACTCTCTTCCCTACAGTTATGTGCACAGACGCCATCCCCTAAGGAAGGCTGTGGTGGGGTCTACCACTGGGTGGGTAAGAGGAAATACCTTGATTCACTTAAAGGGTCCACAGTTGGATAACTGAGGGTTCCTTCACTATTGCACTTACTTTTGCATTTTAATTTAATTTTATTTTATTTGGTTGTCAGGAAGTCATGATGCATTTTTGTATAGGAAAGCATAGAGAAATACATCATGATTTTCCCAACAACCTAATATTTAGATTTTCACCATAGACTATGTGTGCTCACCAAGACAAAGAAGGAGGGAAAGTGAGAAATCACCCCTGGGGAGGGGGGGATAGCCACACCACAATCTCTTCTCCTTCATTCTCCCTCTGGGATTTTGGACACCCATGCACACATGGCCAGCCAACCATGGTTGACCATGTGGGAATCCAGCACCTTAACCACCCTGCTACCTGCTGACCCTTACTTTTACATTTTAATCTTAAATTCTTTAGAGACTAGTTCTTAAGGTGAGGCAGGACCAAAAGGAAGGACTGAGGAAATCAGCCAATAGAGAAAAGAGTCCCCTTTCAGGGCTGTGAACCTTGTCGTTCCTGTCCTGGTCTCAGCTCTTCTACTTAGTGACTTAAACCATACCCCAGAGCCATCTTAATACCTATCTTCACCTTCCATCATTTCCTGATTCATCATGTGGGATATTATTACCTGTCCTACCTACCTCACAGTCTTGTTCTGGGGATCAGAGAAATTAATGTAAGTGTTTTGTTCACTGTAAAACTGGTTTAAATACAGTAGGATGCACAGATAGGTCAGGAAACAGCCTCTGCTCTCTGACTTTCCAATTCTCTTCCTTTTCAGAATTACAGCCCAAATTCTAAATACTTTCTGATAATAATAATAATAGCCATCATTATCATTTGTTAATCCTCTCCCTTTCTTTAGTGCCGGACATGGAGCTAAATGCTTTCCAGACATTAGTTTATTGAATCCTCTCAATAACCTTGCTAATTGGAACTCCCAATGCTTCAGTTCACAAAATTGGAATCTGGATTCTGAATCTAGCATCATAGTCTTCTAGAAAAGTCCATCACTTACCTTTAAGATGTTTCCTAAAGGAAGGAGATGCGTTCATCATTTTAAATTTTGACACTTTTTTTTTCTTTCTCTCTCTCTCTCTCTCTCTCTGTCTCTCTCTCTTTTAGTTTTAGTTTTTGCTGTAGGACACATGTGCTCGCCAAAGAGAGAGAGAGAGAGAAGAAAAGTGACAAGTCACCTCATGGGGTGATGGCCACACTGCAGTCCCTTTTACGCAGTCTCTGGAATTTTGGGGACACATGCACATGTGCCTGGCATGGTTTTCAAGCCGCCAGGTTCGGGGCTCAAACCACACAGTCAGCTATGTGGGATCTAGCACCTTCACCTCCATGCCACCTGAAAATGATCTCAAATTTTAACTCTCGTTGAGTCATTTTTTAACGTTTGAGTGTAGCATAAGGCTAGAAGTCATGGTTACTCAGCAGAGAGAGAGAGAGGGAAGAGAGAGAGAGAGAGAAAGAGAGCGAATACTCAGAAGAGAGGAAAGTAAGAGAGGAAGAAAGAAAGAAAATTTGTAAGTAAAAAAAAAAAAAAAGATGTAGTTTTTGTTCCTGACAGGAATGTGACTAAATGAAATGTGTTTGTATTTATAAATCTCATCTAATATTTTACATGCAGATCATCCTTAAAAACATACAATTAATTAGTTCATGGGCTTTTGATGTTCTGACTGTGAGAGATTTAGAACGGCCTGATCTTGATCATTTTGTAAGAGATTAAAAAAGGCTTAAAGAGGCTAAAGTGAGACAATTCCTAGGATTTCAGAACTTTCCTGAACAGATATGATTCAGTTTGCGGTGGAGGGGAAGAAGTTAAAGGAAAAAGAATGAGAAGGCGGCAGAGATGGGGGCTACGGCTTCAGGAAAGGCTTTCACCCCCTTCTGTTTCAGTGCCCTTCCTGGTCCTGAACGTGCGTTCTAATTCAGGCTGTGGTAGGCCCCTGCCTGCCTCCAACAGCACGTAGGCATGGTCAAGCCACTGGTGGTTGTCGTGTCTAGTGGAAACTCTGGTTGCTTGCTCCTGATTGTATCAAATAAACACATCGTGATGAAAAATATTTTCACCAGCGGCCCTTTTAACACTTTATGATTCTGGAGCGTCCTCTAACAATGAAGCATTTTGCGATTCCAAAATATTCCGAGTCCCTCAGAAGCCCGGTGGGCTGGGTGTCCCTTCAGCTAGAGGCTTCCTAAGAGCCTTGTAGGAGAATCCTGCCTGGAAGTTAGAATTTTCTCTGAGAGGAAATCAGGTTCTTTCTGTCAGGCCAATTGTTTTGAAAGAAGAAACAGAGAATGGCTTTATTTGCAGGATCAATGCTTACGTTTCTGATGTTGATTATACAGTGTTCGAATTATTCAGGGCTTTAATTTCTCTGCTTCTCTGATAGCTTTGCCTTTTCTCATCATACATATCATTGCTGTGGAAAAAAACAGGCCAAGTAAGACTCAAGTTAAAACTGACTTCTGAGGGACCAGCAGTTAGCATAATGGTTATGTCGCTGAACTCCCATGTAGTCGGCTGCGGTTCGAGTCCCGGACCCGGTTGCTTAAACTCACACCAGGCGCGTGTGCGTGCATGCCCAAGATCCCGAGAGGAGAATGGAGGAGAAGGGATTGCGACGTGGCCATTCCTCCTGGGGGTTGATTTCTCACTTTCTGTCTCTGTCTTTCTGGCGAGCGCACGCGCCCTA
>NW_006159645.1:352766-388453 GCF_000334495.1 Tupaia belangeri chinensis
CCCTATAGCAAAAACCTCTCAAAAAAAAAAAAAACAAAAAAAAACTGGATTCTGAGTCTGGTCATTTTGCTGCTCGTGATTAGCTCCTGGAAGGTGGGAGCCGCGTGTCTTACTCGTCTCTGCATCTCTTCTGCCCAGAGGCACCCTCTACAGGTGTCCAGGAGGAGCTCGTTGTCTAGCAGGCAGATTGGGTGAGGGTGGATATTTCACTGTGGTTGCTGAGAGAGATGGAGAAAGGCCCTCAGCTTTGTTTACAAGGAGGGATTCCGAGGTCTCTAGAACCCGTAGAGAGTGTCTTTGCCTGTGGCTTTTGGTGTCAGTCCCAGTGCCTTTCACACACTGGGTCTGTGCTGTGCTGCCCACTGATAGATAGATGGGTTGGCATGTCCTGCTCCGCACCATGGACGGGGGCTCCATCTTGGTCTGTAGCTGAGGCTCAGGGTCATTTCTGACTCCTGGGTCTAGCCTCGTCTCCCTCATTGTCAACCCATAGGAGAACATCTGTCTTGAACATCTGTCTTTGTTGACCAGTGGTCCAGGCAGAAATGACGGTCTGAACAATGCCTCATTGAGAGTTGAGGGGCTGAGAAAAGCCACTCTCTTTGCCTCACGAGGGACGCAAACAGCTATGAGCCTCTTAGAATAAAACATGGGCAAATAGGAAGGATCTGGGGCAAGAAAAGCTACTAAAGAGAGAATCTGTGCCCAGGACCAAGCAGGTAATGAGTTTGAAGCAGATGGGTTTAGGGCTGCTGGACTGGAGAAGAAAGAAATGCTTCCCCCGGATGAAAAGGAAAATGGGCGGAGTCCTCTACTTCAGTAATTCTCAGACTTTCTCTTTAGGACCTCCTCATTGTCTTAAACATGATTTAGGGCCCTAGATGTTTTCATGAGGTTACACTGATCAATGAAAACTGATACATTTTTAAAGATTACCAATTTATTTAAAATAATATGTGTGTTGTTTGTCAACATAAATTGTTTTTATTTAAAAACCAATATTTTCCCAAAATCATTAGTGGAAATAGTGTCATCGTTTTACTCTGCTGTGAGTCTCTTTGGTGCCTGGCTTTCCTGTATTTCATAACTGCTTCTCCATGGAACTTCTTGCTGTATCATATCATCCTTCTTCTGAAAAACTCCACCATGAATTTGAGAGAGGATGAGAGTGAACAAGGCGACTAATGCCTCAGTGTTATTACGAAAATAGTTTTGACCCCCCAAACCTCACTGTAAAGGTCTCAGAGATTTCCAGGGTTCTCCTGCCTGTGCTTTGAAAACTGCCTCTTTAGGGACAAAGTCCCCAAACACTGCCTCTCTCTGTGTTTAACTTGTGACTATCATGTGTGATGACATTTCTGCATTAACAGAAAGTGGCTATGGTGAGCCAAGCGAATAATTCTTTTTATGGCTTTTGGCTTTCCAATAGTGCCTGTGAACATTCCAAAAAGCATCACAGGGACAAGCTAGAGTAAGACTGACATCGAATGTCATCTTGGACAGTCTGGCCAAGCTCTTGCTCATAGCCTGGCAAAGAAGATAATCCAGAGCATGAGACAGTCTCCCTTCCACACTTTTCAACACGTGGACCTCAAAGTGTGTGAGCTGTGCTTAGCCTGGACAGCACAGAAGTTTTTCCTTCTCGTGGTTACCAAAAACTTTATAAGAGAGGAGCAGCTGCTCTAAGGTGTCTCCCAACTTGCTGTTTCCAGGGCCCCGAGGCAGGTTAGATCTTCTCTTCGATGGACCAGTAGCTGGTAGTTTATCCAGATCTGCCATCTCCCAGTGCAATCATCTCACTTCATCCCAACTCCCCTTTTCCTGCATTAATCAAGACAGTGGCTGAGCTGTGACACTCGCAAGACGAGCGTGTTTGCTCAGCGCTAGACTCTGCCCGCTGGAGAGAGTGATAGTGGAGACAGCCAGCCAGTCTGCGGCTGATGCGCAGACCAAGGACAGGCTGTTAAAAGAACAAAGCAAAACAAAACACAGTCTGATGTTGTCCTAATGCAGAAACATCATTTTTAATGTGACAAGACAAATATTCAGCTTCGTTCTTTGTCCTTTGGGAAAACTACATGCATCTGTGCTCTGACCTCGATGAAGTTAACAGAGAGACGGTCTTTATGGAGTCACTTACCACCCTGAAATTTTACAGTGAGGAGAGTATGAGGGGAGGGGGCATGTGTCATGTCTCTGTGTGTAATGTGTTTGTGTGTAAGGCAGGGGGTGCAGGGTAGGGACTGTGCCACCAAAGCAAAAGTCCGTGAGTCTGTTTCTTTGTCCCCTGCCACACCTAACTAGCACATTAGGGAACTGGAAGGTGATCATTGGCTCTGTGACCCCTGGCACTTAGGTGGTTACTTAAGCTCTCTGTTTGAGTTTCAGCAGACGTCACAGTAGTATCTATCTCACAGTGCCATTTCAAGAACAGATTTTATATATAATGTGTATATTATAATATAATATATGCAATCTGAAAACAGTATATAATAAATAAAAAGCACAAAATAAGTGGAAGGTGCTATTATATTATGATTGTTGGCATTTTCTGAAATTTGGTTTTCTCATTTGCGAAGCAGGATTTTTCCAGGCTGGGGTGGGGATGAAGTTAGAGAATATATTGTAACGTACTGGGCCAGGTAGTGGTGCATTTGGATCCACATAAGAGGGTCCTAAGTTCATGCCCTGGGACCTTCCTGGGCCTGTGGTCTAGGCCAGCTGGGCCCCCCACAGAGTGTGGGGCCCTGTTGGAATGTCTGCTCTCTCCCTATTTCTCTCTCATGGAAAAAAAAAAATAAAATAAACCAAAACATAAGTCATGCACTGTGTTTTGAGGGCAAGCCAAGAGAACAATTTCATTTTGCACCTAAGTGTTTTCCCACATGTAAGACTTTAGTCCTTCAATAGTAACACGTGATTATATGCACCAATTTTAAAAGCAGAGCAGTTATTCTTCAATAAGTGAATATATAATAACAAACAGAGCCAAAACAACAGTATAATCACAAGTAGTCAAAACAATAGCTCGTATTTGTGGAGTGTTTGTTTTGTACCGGCCCTGAGCTAAGCACTGGGCATGTCTCGCTTCTCACCACAGCCCTTTGGAGAAGGTATTATTACTAATCCCAGTTTGCAGATGAGGAAAGTGAGGTCACCGAGGTCAGTCAGATAGCACAGGGCTGGGCCATCAACCCAGACAAACAGATTCTGGAGCCTGCGCCCTTCACTGTGAGTAGCAGAGGGAGGTGGAAGGGGGTTGCATCCCAATTTAAGCCAAGCAGGTTGCATGTTGTGCTCTGCAGGTAACAGAATTTGATCTTCTGTGCTTTTTAGATACGATAAGAGAGAGAATGTAGTTGGAGGGAGGAGGTGGCTGCTTCTTTGCTGAGTAAATCTTTGACCAGACAGAACCCTAGGATGGAGCCAAGAATAGATGCTTGAGATGGGGGAGATCTGATACAGGACTCTAAGAGCTCTACAGGGAACAACCGAGTGAGACAGGAAAGGAAGGGCCCGGAACTGCAATCCACATGATTTTCTGAACAGACCTGAGAACCTAGAAAAGAGATTCATGGGGCATAACTAAAAGGGAGACCCTCAGAAGTGAGGTTGCATGTTCAGGGATATAGGGATGTAGCTTTCCTTAGGTTGAGTAGAGTCCTCTTAGTGGGGTCTGGATACATTACCCCTGTTTCTGTCAAAAGCTATTTGGTGGGACAGGATTATGTTACAGCCGGCGTGATTAGCTAATCCTGAAAAGTGGGAGATTGGGACCAGCAGTTAGCGTAACGGCTATGTCGCTGAACTCCCATGTAGTCAACCACGGTTCATGTCCCAGACCCGGTGGCTTAAACTCACACCGGGCTCATGTATGTGCATGCCCAAGATCCCGAGAGGAGAATGGAGGAGAAGGGATTGCTCCGTGGCCATCCCCCCAGGGGATGATTTCTCACTTTCTGTCTCTCTGGCGAGTGCACGCGCCCTGTAGCAAAAACCTCTCTCAAATAAATAAATAAATAAATAAATAAATAAATAAATAAATAAATAAATAAATAAATAAATAAATAAATAAATAAATAAATAAATAAATAAATAAATAAATAAATAAATAAATAAATAAATAAATAAATAAATAAATAAATAGAAAGTGGGAGATTGTGGGAGCTTTCTGGTCAGAGAGACCCAAATTTCAATCTCAAATTTGTCACTTAAAAGCTATGTGGGGGACCAGCAGATTGCATAATGGTTATGTCTCTCGACTCCCATATGGTCCACCATGGTTCAAGTCCCTGACCCATCAACTTAAAACTCACGTCCGGGCACATGTGCATGTATGCCCAAGATCCCAGGAGGAGAATGGAGAAGAGATTGCGGCATGGCCAGACCCACCCCCCCGGGGGGGGGTATTTCTCTCATTCTGTCTCTGTTTTTCTCTGACATGTGCCCTGTAGCAAAAAATCTTTCTTTAAAAAAAAAAAAAAGCTATGTGATTGTATAAATACGTATTTCTCCACTCTTTTATAAGATGGTTATTAAATAAGAAATTGTGTATGAACAAGTCACTTGTCACTTTGTAAGTCCCCAGTAGCTGGAGGCCAGTGTTACCCCACTGGCTAAATCCTGGATTTTCCAGTTGTGCTGAGGGATGGTCTTTTATCCATGGCTTTGACACCCAGCTGTTTTAGCTCATTCTATGTGATGCCAGTCTTCGGAGCAGAATCCAGAATTACGGCCTAGTGCTTATGATGTGGAGCCTCCCTTCCTCACAAATACATGGCTTAAAGTCAGGCCACTCTTGGCCAGGCTGTTCTGCTTGACTCTCTTCTAGAGCAAGCCTGAAACCAACACTCAGGGAGGGGCAGTCAACTGCAGAGTCATGCTCCTGGTCAGATGATGGAGATCACTTACCACTTCCTGATTTGGTGGCTTGCCAAATCCTGCCAGGGTTCATAAGAACTCTGTTCAAGCATATAAGGGGCCACCCTTCTTTATACCAGTTAGGACAGGTTACTAACTATGAAACTCAGACACGAGTCTGAGAAATGCAGGGACGAACCTCCCCTCCTAGTGCGGATCAGTTGCTGAGCCAGGAGCCCCAGAATTTTGGTACATGCCCTTCATTTGTTAATTAAATGGTTGAAGCACAGGCATTGTTGGAGCATCTCTTGGGCCAGATTGTCTGCCCAGGGCAAATTCCTCTGGACAGCAGACCAGAGCGCTCTTTCTGTTACATGGGCATGAGTTTGGCAGACTGATGTCAAGCCTGGACTGGCATGGAGGAAGGGCAAAAGCAGATTGGAAGCAGGGGTCTGCAGGGTTGGTATCAGGCACCCATAAATGTTCTAGAGCCCCAGTGATCCAAGCTGCAAGATTTGGAGTGTATCACTGAAATCTCTTAACAAGCATTTACCGTGTGTTCTCAGAGCCTCACCAAGAGGTAAACAGTTATAATCCAGAATGGGAGCCAGGGCCCCAAACAGGGAACCTTGGCCAGTATGAAGAGAAGTGTACCGAATTCAGCAATGGGTGTCTTTCCAGCTCTCCTGAGCCATGATCTGCCTACACAGGTTGGCAGTTTGGTCTTGGCACGTGTTCAGTGGCATTTCCCAGCAGCTTCCTCAAGGCCTAGCTCAGCGTCGGATCCCACAGGTGCCAACCCTGAGAGTTTCTCTAGTTCCTTCCAGCTACACTAGCCCAACTGTTCCCTGTCTCCTATTTTGGCTACCATTTACCAATTGACATTGTGCAGCTGCAGTGCCGAGAGCTCTACACGTATTCTCTCTTTAAATCCTCTCAACATCTTGTAAAGGAGATGTTGTTATCATTCCCACTTCACAGATGGAGAAACTGAGGTGTAGAGGAATTGAGTTGTTCCTGGTCGCAGTTAGTAAGTGGCAGGGTGAGGATGCAGAGCAGGCCTGTTATTCCCCAGACTCAAGCTCTGAACCGCCTGTCTGTGCTGTATTCAGGTGAGACAGAAACTCACTCTACGACTTGTTTAGCTGGTCCTCAGAGTTACTGCATCAGGTCAGAGTGATGGTTTGCTACCTTGACTGTAAGTTGAGTTGCCTGGAGGGAGCTCTAAAAAGTACTTGTGCCTCAGTCTTGCCACGAGAGATTTTGTTTTCAATTGGCCTGAGGTGCAGTCTGGGCATTTTCTAGACTAGGGGTTGGTGAACCTTTTCTGTAAAGGGCAGTATGTATGTATCTTAGACATTTGGGCTCATATAGTCTCTCTTGCAGCTACTAAACTCTGCCTTGGTAGAGCAAAAACAACCATGGTCCATGAGCATGGCTACATTCCAGTAAAACTTTATTTATAAAAACAGGTGGCTGGCCAAAGTTGGTCCACGAGAGGCATGGTTTGCCAACAACTGATCAAGTCAGGCAGCTCATTAGTGAGTTCTATCCCTCTGCCAGAGAGATTAGACCTCATCTTGCTTCTATGGCTCTGGTAGCTGGTGTCTTGGGAACGCCCTGGCACCCCATCTGTCCAACCACTGCCTTCCTGCAGGCTCAGCCTGGTCTCTATGGCTGAGCTTCCATGATGGCCTCTTTCTGGTCCAGGACCTCAGTTCCCTGGTAGGTCGGAAATCCTGCCATGAACCACCAGCTGTTTGGCGGGGGTCCTGTCTGGCTTGCTAGCCCTCTTCCAGGAAGGGTTAAAATTGGCCCCTCTGGTCTTGGCTGGTGGCCAGGTCCTCTGTAATTAGAAGGATTAGTGAGGCCCACGAGGCTGCCACCTGTTTGATAAGGAGGCCGGCCCTGTGTGAGCAGGGTGGCCTGCAGGCACCCTCCAGCCCCTCCCCCACCCACCCCAGGACCCTGCATTCTTCTCTTTCCAGCTGACCTGCCATGCCTGCTTCATGCTTTGGGGCTTGACTGATAACATCATTTTAACCCAGGGAATTTTGCATATCGATATTCTTTTATGGAACATTTATGCAGTATTCCTGAAATGGTAGGTAGTAACTATTTACAAACTAAAAGGACAACCAGAAAATAAAGCTGCTGAATTACTCATGGTGACTGGAACATTCTACCCCGACACCATAAAAATACTGAAACCAAAGCTTTTCTTATCTTATCCTCCCTTATTGTCGCCAATCTTCGGTAATGGAATGTAAAAACACCACACACACACACACACACACACACACACACAACAAACCTATGATGACAGATGGCACTTCGGATATTAACATTTCATGTGTACAGTGTGTCTTTAGAAGTTAGTTGCTTAGATATTAGAAGGTGTTTATTCTCAGACTTTTGTTACGATCCTGATTTGTTCCATGTGTCAGCAATGGAGGGTCAGGCTCCCATCCTGACCAGAGACCAGCATATAAATAAATAACCATACGCAGTACCTGAAATTCTGTAGTAGAAACACACGCATGTCTCTGTGAGTGTGAGGGACAGGGGTGGCGGGCTAAAGCTTTTCACAGGACATGAGCTTGGTTGAATGGCATTGCTCAGGTGAAAAAACAGGAGGAAAGGTATCTTGGGGCAGAGGGACCAGCATGTCAAAGAAGCCGGGCATGGGTTTGGACTGGAGAATGTGCCTTTTGTGGGTGGCTAAGGGATTTGTAAGCCGGTCTGGAAGTTCCAACTTCAGTGGGTGATTAGGACCTAGAGAAGGTTCTGAAATAAGAGGAATGTGATCAAGTCTCTGAGAAAGATGCTTCTGGCAGCAACAGGGATCCTGAGTTAGTGTGGGCAGTAAGGAAAGAAATAATGGGGGAGAGGATTATTAGGTTGCTGTAAAATCCAAGAGGCCCTATGTAGGAAAGGAGAAGAGTAAAAAGGAAGAGGAAAGTGTGATTACCCATAGGAGGCAGAATTGATTAGATAATGAAAGTAAGGAGTTTTTGTTGTTATTATTTTTATTTCTTCTATGAGAGAGGTAGAGTGAGAGAGAGAGAAAGAGACAGAGAAAGAGGCATCCCCAGCAGGGTCTTCACACCGTGATCTGATCTCAGCCAAGGGATCACGGACACACGTGCGTGCCCAGCTTGCACAGGGAAACATTGGTACGTGAACCTGGACGCGAACCCAGGACCCTCTCCTGTGGCTCCAGCATTGCAGGGCGTCCTGTCACCATTGTGCCTCCATGGCTGGCCAGACGGAGTTCTTTGTGATTAAAAATATGGATAAAGAAATAATGTTGTAGATGGGTTTGGAGCCTGTTCAGTTAGAGGAGCCTGAGGAACATACCTTCGGAGTTATCCATTAGGCTATAGGTAATGTGGGACAGGAATCGAAGAGGGAGGATGGGAGGTCAAACATTCTGTTAAATGCAAGACAGTCTACCAGGTATTGGGTGTAGACGTGGAGCCTATACACTTTCCCTTATAGCTTAGCAGAGAAGAGAGCTATTCAGCAGTAAACTTGCAAACAGGCCTTATGAGAACAGCCGGTGACTGAGTTGCATGATGGTGGGAAAGTCTCCTGCCTTCCTCAGCCTTGACTTTTTGACTCAAAAACAAGAAGATACTGGGACCAGCAGTTAGCGTAATGGCTATGTTGCTGGACTCCCATGTAGTCAACTGCGGTTTGAGTCCTGGATCCGTGGCTTAAACTTATGTCAGGCGCGTGGGTGTGCGTGCCCAAGATCCCGAGAGGAGAATGGAGGAGAAGAGATTGCGGCATGGCCATCCCCCAGGGGGTGATTTCTCGCTTTCTGTCTCTCTGTCTCTCTCTTTCTGGCAAGTGCACATGCCCTATAGCAAAAACCTCTCCAAAAACAAAAGAAAACAAAATAAAACCAAGAAGATGTTGGGACCAGCAGGTGGCGTGGTGGTTAAGGTGCTGGACACTCCCACATGGCTTACCATGGTTCGAGTCCCGGACCTGGTGGCTTGCTTTCTCACTTCCCCTCTTTCTCTCTCTCTCTCTGTCAAATTAAAAATAAATGAATAAATAAATAAATACCTTTTTAAAAAAAGAAGATGCTAAGAACCACAGCAATAACTAAGGCATGTGTAGGGCTTGCAGTTTATAAACACCCTTATGTACATTGTTTAATGGAAAACTTGCCCTGATTCCCTCACATGTCCTTGAAAATGATATATTCTGAATGAGCAATATATTCAGATGGTACAAAATTCATGAAAGAGTAGCTACAAGTCTCCCTTCCATTCTGTCTTCAATTCCTAGTTCTTTCTCCAAAGACATCATTTTTTATATGCCCTTACAGGGATAGTCTTTGCGTGACAAGCTATCGCTGTGAGTGTGTACGCGTGTGCGCATGTGCATTCATTTTCTCCTCCTTCCTCTTGTATGACTTTTTTTGTAGAAATGGTAACATACTCCTCACTATTCTGTACCTTGCTTTGTGGACATATTAAAATATAGCTACTGAAGGACACAGCACAATTTTTACTTAAGCAGCCCCCTATTTGTGGATGCTTAGGCTGTTTCCAGTCCTCTGCTGCAGTAAACCGTGCTGCATCACTCACACATGTGTGCACATATCTGCAGGATGAATCCCTGGGAATGGGATTGCCACCTCAGAGAGAGCGCGCGTGCTTGTATCTGCGATGGTTATTGCCACGTCGCTCTCCACAGTGGTTTTACCGAGCTGCCCTCCTCTAGGCAAGGTCTCCTGTACTTGTGAAGGTCACACGAAGTAGTGTGTTTCCAAAGCCTGAGCTGAGAAGGGCTCTATGTATCTAAAGGGTCTCATCTCCCTCCCTACACATTAGCTCTTCTGTCTGCTGTCCACACCATGAGAAGTGACAACTGCATAGCAGGGAGACCCCAGATAGCCCTGTGTAGCCATTTGTCTCTAAGAGATATCTCTCAGTGAGTCATTTTGATGTGGGGATGCCTGCCTGTCCCAGTCTCCCCTGAAGTACACATGGGGTCAGCACTGCTTCTTGAGCATCAGCTCCTGCAACGCATATTGTGTTGCGCTTTAGAATGTTGAACACCCGAGGGTGTCAGCTGACAGTTCTGCTGCTTCGAACTGGGGGAACCCAGGGTGGTGGGAACGTTCAGGACTTCTCTTGCCTCCTCCATAAACAATGTAAAGACAGTCCTGTTGAGTTGGCGATGGCATGATGGAACAGGCCAGGATGAGAACTATGACCTCACCCGGTTTTTGACGAGTGCTGAAGATATAACTGATAATACATGTCAGCTCATTTGTCCGAACAAGCTGTGTTCATTGCTACTGGTTTTTCTGCCTGTTTGGAAAACTCACTTTCATGTTGGAATTTGGTAGGAGGTAACACAAACTCCAATGAAGTGGATTCATGGTTGTCTCTTACTGAGACAGCTCTTCAGTTCAGTTCAGTTCAGTAGGTTGTGCCTGGCATGTCTATTCAGTTCAAGACATTTCTATTGTAGACCTACTAAGTGCAGGTCACACTGCTGAAATGTGTCATATTGAGCACCTCTGACAGCTCTGGCTGTGTTTGTTGTTTACACTGATTTGGGCAGACTGAAATTACTTTGCCTCTTCCTTTTGCTAGCTGCTTGTTATATTTTTCATTGGCCAACTAGATGTGGACCAAGGATAATTCACATTGCACGATGAAAGTGTTCCTGGAAATTGTTTTTGAAAATAAATTGGGATAAAATGAATAATGTTTTAACTATACTAGGGGATTGTTCCATTGAAAGGGAATTCTGATGCTGAATTGTTTGGAAAGGGGAAACATTATTTTCTGATTTATCTCTTTGGGAAAAGAGAATTTTTACAGAACTACAGGGAAAATAAGTCCAAACTTAATAACTTTAGCAATCTGAAACTTATATCAAACACAGACTTTAAAATCTTTTTAAGGGCCTATGAACAGTGAATACTAACTGAAAGCATGAGTACAGGGACCAGGTAGTGGCGCAGCAGGGATGTGACTGGACTTGTGACTGGACTGGCATGGGAAGTGTCCTGGGTTTGCATCCTGGGGCTTCCCTGAGCGGGCCGCACACACGCCTGCGTGCTGTGGTTCAGGCTGACTGAAACTGGCAGGAAGACCCTATTGAAAGTGTCTCTCTCAGGCTCTTTCTCTGAAGAAATAAATGAAATAAATAAACTTAAAAAAAAAAAGGAGCAATGTCATGAGACAGAATGTATACTGGTAAGAAGGGAAAACCTAATCTTATCTGCTGGTAATGAATAATAATGGAAAATATTCCAGTGTGAAACATGAAAGTCACAAGAAGCAATGGAAAAAAAAAAAAGGACTGAAAAAGAAAAAGGAAACACAGAGAAGGGAGAGGAAGGATAGCAGCAGGTGGTGGACACCAAAGGGGAGAGGAAATTAAAGCCAACTAGTAAAAGCAGCAGTGAAGAGGTGAGTTGGACACGGAGAGAGATACAGCAGCCACCTTTGCTGCTCCTTCCGGAGCCAGCAGTTGACCATAGGCTGTCTGTCCACCCGTGCATTCGGCCGATCCTCAAGATACCACGCACTGCTGTATAGAAAGACCCTCTAACTTCAGTTGGGTGCTTACTTGATGCCGGGTTATTGTGCTAAGGCCTTTGTGAATTAATATCAACTCATTTCGCCCTCAGAACTCTCCCTCGAGGACTCATTTTTCTTACTTTATGGACAAAGTAACTGAATTACAAAGAGACTGAGCAGTTGGCCCAAGGTTAGAAACTTGGAGCAGAAAAACCAGATGTGATTGACAGAGTTCTACAATGACCTCAGGATTCCCACGGTTGGTGTACATGTCCCATGGAGTCCTCTCCCTTTCAGTGTGGGCAGGACTAGAAAGGTGATGAGTGTCTACAGTTTTGATTAGGCTACGTTACATAGCTAGGAGCAGGAGATTTTTGCAAATAGCAAGCAAGAATCCTAATCAGTTGATTTGGGGTTAATCAAAAGGGAGATTCTCCTGGGTAGGCCTGACCTGAATAGGTGAGCTGTTTTTTGCCCCCCTCCTCCCCCCCCCTTTTTTTTTTTGAGAGGATTTTGCTATAGGGCACATGTGCTTGCCAGAAAGACAGAGAGAGACAGAAAGACAGAAAGTGAGAAATAACCCCTCGGGGCAGGGGGGGGGGGGGGGGGGGGCGGTGGCCACGCCGCAATCCCTTCTCCTCCATTCTCCTCTTGGGATCTTGGGCACACACGCACACGCACCCGGTGTGAGTTTAAGCCACCAGGTCCAGGACTTGAACCACAGTCAACTACATGGGAGTTCAGCAACATAACCATTACGCTAACCGCTGGTCTCTGCCCCTTTATGATAGTGTATGTGTGCCCATTGGAGGATGCTTTCTCTCTCTTCTGTGTGTTCATGCACACTCTGGCATTAAAAAAAAAAAATTGTTGACATTGGTTCTTGGCTAATAGCTAGCAAGGAAATGGAGACCTCTCTGTCATTAGCCTCAAGGAAATGAATTCTGTCAACACCACATAAGTTCGGAAGAGGATTTTGACCTCAAGAAAAGAACACAGTCCAGCTGACACTTTAATTCCAGTTTTGAGACCCCAAAGAGAGGACCCAGCTGAACTGCGCTTAGAGTTCTGACCTGCAGAAAGTGGGAGCTAGTCACTAAGTGTGTGCTCTCATGTTAGCAGTCAGAAAAAAAAGAATACCCTAGGTTCCAAACCTCTGATTCAAGCTGCAGAGCTCACGTTTCCAGTCTGGCCTCTTAAGAGAGGTCCTCTCAGAATCATTAAATCCTAGAACCTCACAGCTGAGCAGGGCCCTCTGTGATCATCCAGTTCAGTGGCTTCATACTTTTCCTTCACTGCAGAAGTCCCTGGTGTGAACAGGTGAGGGGAGCTTTCTGCTTACGGTGGAGTAAAGGAGCAGAAGGCTTGTGCTATAATGGAGCTCCTCTTTCTAAGCTCTTTCTGCCCCTTGAGGCACCTCCAAGGAGCAGTCTCAGAGCCATCCATCCGATGCAATGACCCAACTCATCTTTCCATTTCTCCATAGGACACCCTGACCTCTGTTTGAATAAACGCCTCCCTAAACTTTTCTTTCCATTCGTGGGCATTTCTTCGGTAATTCTTCTTTCTGTTGCATTAAAATCTGACTCCCACTGTTGTCCAGCCCTGGGTGACGCTCAGAACAAATGGAACACGCTTCTTCAGCAGGGCACCTTCCCACATCATTAGAGACAATCCTCGTGCGTCGTGTTGCTTTCTGTCTCTGTACAAAACATCTCTACGCCATTGCCCTCAGAGGGTCTCCAGTCCCGTCTCCCCTACTGCACGAGTCGGGTCAGGAACCAAGCACAAAGCTGTTCGTGTGGTCTGTTCTCATCAATAGCAAGCCTCGCCTAAGCCACAGGCTCAATATTATGTTTGCATCAGTGCAGCATGAGACCACATTTGCTCTTTGGCAACCACAATGCAGTGTTGACTCATACCACATGTACAGTCAACCAAGACCCTTTTTTTCAGGACACCTTCCCACATCATTAGAGACAATCCTCGTGCTTCGTGTTGCTTTCTGTCTCTGTACAAAACATCTCTACGCCATTGCCCTCAGAGGGTCTCCAGTCCCGTCTCCCCTACTGCACGAGTCGGGTCAGGAACCAAGCACAAAGCTGTTCGTGTGGTCTGTTCTCATCAATAGCAAGCCTCGCCTAAGCCACAGGCTCAATATTATGTTTGCATCAGTGCAGCATGAGACCACATTTGCTCTTTGGCAACCACAATGCAGTGTTGACTCATACCACATGTACAGTCAACCAAGACCCTTTTTTTATGCATGTGGCTGCTGAGGTCTATCTTCACGATCATGTACTTGTATGTGTTTATTTTCACCCGAATACAGGCTTAACAGCCCTCACTGTGATGTCTTGTCGGGGGCTGGGATGTGTCTTGTTTGATCCCGATTAGGTCATCCAGCAATATTGCTGTTCTTCCCAGCATCACCTCAACTCTCAACTTGATAACTATGCCTTAAATATCCTCATTGGTGCTATTGACAGAATTCTGGAACCGGGTAGGGCTGAGGTCAGAGCCCTCTGGCACAGTATTGATGGCCTGCGCCCAGCACTTGGGTCCTTCAAACAGTTACAAGCCAATTGTATCATCTACTGGCAGTCAGCCAGCTCGTAAGGTCCTGTCGGAGAAGGAATGAACTCTTCCCTGGGGGCCAGGTACAGAGTGTTGGGTCCGTTTCCCTGACCTCCCAGGCCATGAGGTCACCACAGACCCAGCCCCCCGTCCCCCACATGCTGGCAAAGGCGCTGCAGCGTCTTCCTCAGGATGTGCGTCACACTCTCCTCCGTCTGCAGCTTGAGCCCCCTTAGGTAAATGATGTTTTCTCCCACAACTCCATTCTCTCTCATCGTTCCCCACCCACTACTCAGACTCCCATGGGAAAAGGTAAAGATGACTTAGGGGATAATAGTGAGCCTCGTGGTACTTAGGAGACCAAGCTGGGGGTTGGCGCCATAGTGCAGTGGTTCGGCTCTGAACACACGGAGTCTGATCCCACAAGGCTAACTGACTATGGTTTGAATTCAGGCCCTGGTGGCTGGGAATAATACGTAGGGCACATATACATGTGTACCCAAAATCTTGATGGGAAGGAGAAATGGAGGAAGAGAGATTGTGGCATGACCATGCCCTATTGAAGAAGCACTCTCTTTTTTTTGATAAGCATATGCACCCTCTAGCAATGGAAGAAATAAAAAGATTTTATGTTTTAGGCTCATCTCCATGTCAGAGATGTCTATCCTAGGTGTCTTCTCATAAGTAAGGTGGGGCTGTGGAATGGAAATTCAGGCAACTGGAGAGGGGAGTACAGTAGAAAGTGAGGTCTGATGTGCAGATAGCTGAGGAGGGCTCTGTGGTTTCTGAGAACTTTGAAATAAAGCAATCATTCTCTGCAATCAAAGAAAAAAATACTCTTCTTTCACCTGTTCCTTTGTCTTTTTTTTTTTTTCTTTCTTTCACCAGCTATGTCTTATGCTAACACAGAGTAAAATGAGAAATGCGACCTACCTGAGGCACTGCATTTGACAACGTTGGGAACAACCTCCATTCTGTGTGAGATCTCGGGATAGATGTTCTCCCAGATCTACCATGGCGTGAAGATTCTGTGATTCTTGGGAACCAGCAGTTAGCATAATGGCTATGTCGCTGGACTCCCATGTAGTCGAACGCAGTTCAAGTCCCGGACCCGGTGGCTTAAAACTCACGCCGGGTGCGTGTGCATGTGTGCCCAAGATCCCGAGAGGAGAATGGAGGAGAAGGGATTGCGGTGTGACCATCCCCCCTGGGGGGTGATTTCTCGCTTTCTGTCTCTATGTCTCTCTCCATCAGTCTGGCAAGTGCACGCGCCCTATAGCAAAAAAATCTCTCCAAAAAAAAAAAAAGATTCTGTGATTCTACAATTATTCTACAATTCACTGTGGGATCATAAAGCCCATATTAGCGGGCTCAGTAGAGATAGTCTATGATAATAAATAAATCATGACTCTCTTGTCTTCGTTCATTTTTAATATATTTTTTCCTTTATTCACATTCACTGCATGAAAAGGAAAGTTACCACTGATCTTTTAAAATTTTAATTCTTTTTCTAATTTGCCAGGGGGTGTGTTAGTCAGTTTAGGTTTTGTATTTGGTTACTTACCTTGAAGAAGTCCTAACTATTAAAGTTAGTGTAATTGAATTCTTACTCAGCTTAAAATTTTGACTCCCTTAATGTCACTCAGATAAAAATCATTAAAAATATAAAATTCTTAACCTGATTATTGTCTAGTGATAAGCCTGATCTTAGAACAGGTTCATTTTCTTTGTGAGAAATCACCCCCCAGGAGGGATGGCCACAATGCAATCTCTTCTTCTCCATTCTCCTCTCGGGATCATGGATACACACGCACACGTGCCTGGCATGAGTTTAAGCCACTGAGTCCAGGACTCGAACCACAGTCAACTACATGAGAGTCTGGCAACATAGCCATTACGCCAACTGCTGGTTCCAAGTAAGTTAATTTTCTTATCTTTTCTATCTTCTTGGCTGCCTTTGTTTGAAATCTACTCTCTAATACTTTTTTTTTGATAAAACTTAATTTATTATAGAAAGAGATAGAGACAGAGAGATAGACATCTCCAACAGGGTCTTCATGCTACAGTTTCAGCCTCAGTAAACTCGGTTCATGGGCACGTGTTCCTCACATGAACAGGGCGGTCCCAGGATGTGAACCCAGAATGCTCTGTGTGGTTCCACCCACATCACTTTCTGTCCCCTTCTTCAACATTTCTTTAGCAAATACTGAAGCAAATCCAACATAGTTGACTGCAGTTAAAGTTCTGGACTTCCACATGGTTGACTGCAGTTCAAGTCCTGGACCTGGTGGCTTGAAATTCATGCCAGGCACGTGTATGTGCATGCCCAAAGTCCCAAAAGGAGAATGAAGGAGAAGGGATTGCAGCATGGCCATGGGTGCTTTCTCTCTTTCTGTCTCTTTGGTGAGCGCCTGTGCCCTATAGTAAAAAGCTCTAAAAAAAAAAAAAAAAAAAAGAAAGAAAGAAAAAAAAAAAAAAAAAAAAGAAAGAAAGAAAAAAAAAAAAAAAAAAGACACCGTATCTCATCTCATGCTTATCTAAG
The DNA here is from genome assembly GCF_000334495.1 of Tupaia belangeri chinensis. NCBI lineage: Eukaryota > Metazoa > Chordata > Mammalia > Scandentia > Tupaiidae > Tupaia > Tupaia belangeri. The sequence continues at coordinate 369,303 of NW_006159645.1, forward strand.
AAACCTATGAATGTTGCAATTAGATTTTCATAACAAGCTAAGGCCCAGCAGGTAGCATGGTGGTTAAGGTGCTGGATTCCCACATGGCTGACCATGGTTCAAGTTCCAGACCTGGTCGCTTGAAAAACACAACAAATAAGTAGATAAATTTAAAAAGAAAAAAGAAAAAAAAAAGATTTCCATAACAAGCCTACACTTCATGTCCTTTATCTCGAATTTATGCAATTAAAGTGATGGTATGATAAAAAATGTAGGTATAAAAATACAAAAATGATGCATTTTTACATAGAAAAACAGGAAAATACATCATGACTTTCCCGACCACCTAATATATATTACATATAAATTTAAAAAATTTAAAACACACACTAAATGGAGACAGGGTAGTTGGCTTGGGGTGGGAATGGGGAGCAACTCAAGAAATCTGAGACTCTGAATTCAGCAACTCCTTGCTGTGTGGCGTTGGCCAAGTTGGTTCTTAGTTTCCTGGTCTGTAAGATGGGCAAGGTGACAGCTGAGGTTCTCGCTATTGATTTCGAAGTGTGTAAGAGCTTTCTTAAGCACTTTAAATCATACATTTGATTTTCCTGTGGTTGAAATGATGGGAAAGAAATTAGAAAGACGTAACTCTTAATGAGACTCATCAGTATTTGGCGATTACCTTAGAATGCATAGTGTTTTCTTTTTTAAAGTTACTCCCCTCTATTTTCCTTCTGCATGGGGGGAGGGTTATTTTGTCTCTGCACCTCCTCTCCATTTTCTTTTGTCTTAAAAATCCATGTGATCTTAACAGAGCTCCTGGTCCTTAGTAATCAACAAGGAGCTTGGGCATTTAAGCAGAGAATAGCAGTGAAGGTCCTAGTCAGCTTTAATTAGCAGACAGCATGCAGAGAGGACTGCAAGGAGCCAGGGAGAACCAAATAGTAAATAAGAGGAAAAAGGAGACAAAGACACGGAGACAAAGCACATGAGTGGAATTAGCTCAGGGAGCTGAAAAGAGGGAAGCCACAACGCGTTATTCGTCCTGTTCCAGAGGATGTACAGCCAGGCCTGGTGCAGGGGGCACTCATGGGTGTGAGGAGCGAGGGAGTGAGGAGGCAAGTGAGAGTGTTTGGCTGCGAGTGGCCACACTTCATCCTGCCAGCTGAGCTAGCCCAGGGACGGCGAGGAAGAAAATCACACAAGAAAACCCAGGACATCCATACAGCAGCACAAAAGGCGTTTTCCAAGCCGGGGCGACAATGTTGGCCACAACGAATAAGGAGCAAAGTGACATTGGAGACAGCTAATAAGTTGCCCACTAACCCACACCGAGGCATTTGTTTTCGAAACGTGGTACTTATTTGCAAGGAAGCATTCATTTCATGCCTCGCTATTTGGCTTTTGGGTTGGACTTAATTAAAAAAGCTGTAGCATCTTTGAGTCCAATTTCCTCTTTTCACATAGCATCTGTCCCTGACAGCTTGTGGGAGGCTCGGCCACTTGTTGAAGCTGAGGCTAGCGGAGGAAATGACAGGGGAGCTGCGAGGTGGACATACGCCTCTTGTTGGAGGTGGCGATCTCCAATTCTGCATGGCCCAGTCACGTGCTTCCGAGCTGCTTGGTTTGAGCAAGGCAACAGATGTCTCCGAGAGGGGGATGCTGGCAGCGGCACAAAGGCCAGCATGACTGCGGGTTAGGCTTGAGTGAGCTAAGGGGAGAGTGAGGCACACACACATGCTTTTGCCCTCTGCTCAGAACTGGAAAATAGGCCAAAACTGGAGAAGAGCACATTCGAGAGCTGAACAGAGGGTGTTGGCAGAGAGAAAATACTTACTCAGAGCAAGCATTATCCCGGGCGTGGGGGCTTGACGATCATTCAAAAACAAATATGCCCCAGCGCTCCCTTCTCTATTTGAATAGAAGTGGTTATGGGCTCGACTTTGCCTGTGGCCGCTATTTTGCTTTGCAAAGTGTAGCTATCTATTTATGCATTTACCTGAGAGTTACCGAGAAAGAGGACTGAAGCTTTCTCACCTTCGATCTGTCATTCTCAGTTAGGGGACAAGCCTATCAGTAAATCCAAAGCAACCTGCATCTCATTTTGGAAGAAGTAATTGAGTTTGTGGTAAGCAAGTGCCTACAGATGAATCAAGCACTTAATCTACTTTCCATTTGATGTTTTTAGTGTTGCTTTTAAGGCACTTTGTTTGAAGTTCAAGGTATTAGAATTTAGTTCTTTGGGGACTTCATTCTTAATTGAATGGGATCTTTATAAATTACTTGGACCTTACACTGGGCCTTGTACTTGAAATTACTGGGAATTTCCCTAACTGCTTGTTTTTTTTAGCGTAAGGCTGATTTGACCAAACATGGGTTGGGTTCATGTCCTCTTTCTGGGACTTTGCTCTTCACCCCTGCATAGTATTCTCCCCTAACTCCCAAAGGTGTTGCCACTAAACTTTGTCTCTGAATATCCCCTGTCGCTTTTATGCAAAGGAAACCAACATCATGACACGACTTAAAGCTTGTGTTCAAAACTGCTCCTCCTAGGAACCAGCAGTTAGCGTAATGGCTATGTCGCTGGATTCCCACATAGTCAACCGCGGTTCGTGTCCCGGACCCGGTGGCTTAGAACTCACGCCGGGTGCGTGTGCATGCATGCCCAAGATCCCAAGAGGAGAATGGAGGAGAAGGGATTGCGGCGTGACCATCCCCCCTGGGGGGTGATTTCTCGCTTTCTGTCTCTATGTCTCTCTCTGTCTGTGGCAAGTGCACACACCCTATAGCAAAAAAAAAAATCCTCTCAAAAAAAAAAAAAAAAAAACTGCTCCTCCATTGGATTGACTCTGCTGTGTGGTTTCTGTTTCCTTCCCTTGACATCTGAGGAGTACAGTCAGCCTGACTCTGAGCTGATTGTCAGAGATCCATGGAAGAAGGCCATCTCTGGGCCACATTAACACTTAAACTCAAACACAGCCACATGTCCAGAAAGCCGGCAAGGTCAGGAGCAGGAGGGATGCATTTGGCCAGACAGTCTTCCTATGAGACTCGCACGCCACTGCAAATCATCTTTAGTTACATTTTACCATCACTTTTCCAATTCCACAAGTAAGAAAGTGATATTTATGGACAAATTCAAACAATGTGTAGATAAGCAGAATGGACAGCCCGCCTGCACATCCTGTGTTTAGACGGAATCACCATAAATCCTTTGATGGATATGCATCTAACTTCCTCTTCTGTACTTGTATATGTAAGTTTATTTTTTCCTTTTACAAAAATGTGATCAGGCTCATCATATTAATTTTATTTCAACATCTACTGTGAACATCTTTCTGTATCTTCAAATACTTATCCTTTCTAATGGCCATGCATAGTTCAATTGCATGGATGAAATTTCTCTCTCTCTCTTGTTCTTTTTAACTAATCACCTATTGCTAGACATTCAGATGCATTCCAGTTTTTCTTTCTAGTAAACTGTGCTGTGATGACCCTTCTTACAGCTAAATCTTTGCATATTCTTAGTTGTTTCTTTAGTGTTAAATCCTAGAAATTGAACTGTTCAGGTTCAGTCAAAAACTGCCATGGTTCTTTTTTTTTTTTTTTTTTTGGAGAGGTTTTTTGCTATAGGGCGCGTGTGCTCGCCAGACAGACAGAGAGAGACATAGAGACAGAAAGTGAGAAATCACCCCCCAGGGGGGATGGTCACGCCACAATCCCTTCTCCTCCTTCTCCTCCATTCTTCTCTCTCGGGATCTTGGGCATGCACGCATACGCGCCCGGCGTGAGTTTTAAGCCACCGGGTCTGGGACGCGAACCGCGGTCGACTACGTGGGAGTCCAGTGACATAGCCATTACGCTAACTGCTGGTTCCCCAAAACTGCCATGGTTCTTATAGGAATTTGTTTCATATGCCCTTTAGGATTCCACAGAACATCTGAGTGACAAAAGTTAGCAGCTAATGCATCTCAACAAAACTCGAGTTAGGGAAAGAAGAGGAAGGGATTTCGGCCTGCTCGTCTCTGCGAAGTTATGTAGGCATTACTCCCCATTATAAGTTTGAAGAGAAGAACTGGGTTTCTTAGGTACTTTCGTTGTTTCCAGTCCTAAATGTGTCTAAGGTCAGCTTCATAAACCGCCAGTGGACAGTTTTTTCTTTTATTTTTTAAAGAATTGTTTATGTATTATTATTATTATTACTTTTAACTTGCTATAGGGCATGAATACTCACCGGGAAGAGACAAAGAGAGCAAGAGAAACAGAGAAAGCAAGCTGCCTGGTCCTGGGTTTGAACTGAGATCAGTCATGTGGGAGTCCAGTTCCCTAGTGGCCCTATAGATATGTTTTTCTCACAGTGCTCTTACCATGATATGCAAATGCACATACCACGGTCTGTAAGATAGATCGTCTATAGGGGCTGACTCTGTGGTGTAGCACTAATGTGCTGCTCTTCGGAAGCTAGATACCACGTAATGACCATAGTTTGAAGACTGGAAGAATGAACTGGAAGAAAGGGATTGTGGTGTGACCAGACCCTGACACCCTTCGGTATTTCTCTCTCTCTCACTCACTTTCATGTGCATGCCTTCTATTATGAATAAAGATAGAAAAGAAAGACTTCATAAATAAAATCCACAGATGTAGTTATGGTTGGCAGAGGAGGGAGAGAGAGAGAGGGCAGTCCCCCTAGTTCTTCTCTGCGTTGACTAGAGATGCCTGTTTTTGATACACTGAGGAGAGTTACTGTAAAATGTAGACTAACAGTATTTCACTGGAGAATAGAAAATACTTAGAGAAGCCAGAGTGCTTCAAGACAACCTTTCAATCCATTTATCAAAAGAGCTTATAATGGAACTCTCATTTCAAGGAGGTCAAACACTAATAAATACTGAGAAAAGAAAGTCAAAAGGACATCAAGTTAATATTTTACTATCCATTCTTTGATCTTGGAAAGCTTGCGATATTTTTCCACACTGATTTTGAGACTGATTGATTCATTCATTCAATTGGCTTATTGAAGCAGACGCAGATGCCTTGTTTTTAACTACAGCTTCCATTTCTATAACGCTTTACTGTGCCAACCGATTTTTCTGTATTCACTGGCATCACTTAGTGGTATTGCCCACAGTTCTGGAATAATCTTTGCTAGTTAAAACTGGATCGTTGTCAGTAAAAGCAACTAAAATGTTATTGATTTTAGTTTAAATGCTGTAATAACATCTCTTGGTTTTGTTGTATTGGTTTTGGGGTGTTGGGAGGGATTGCCTTGGACTGCATTGACTCTTCCACATTTCCCTGTATTCAAAATATTAATACATTCGGTTTCTGATTTTTCCCCCATTTCTGTTGCTAGTAGTCTGTCTTAAAAAGATAAAAATGTCTGTCCTGGATTACAATCATGTTTTAACTGGCTACTGTTTCCCCTTTGCCTCCTTCAGTCTCTTCTGAGTCCAGAAGCCACAGGGAGCTTCCAAAATGTAAGTCATTTCCTGTCGCTCTGCCTTCTTGCTCAGAGTCGGTCACTGCCTGAAGGGCCCTCACCCTCCCCTCCCCTGTGCTGCTCCATTGAGAAGACAAAACTGCCCAAAGAGGGTGTCCCTGAGTTCCTGGCACTCATCTCTGTCAACCAGTCTCAATGCTCCGTCTTCCCTGCTGTTCCTGAAGATTCCTGCTTCTGTCTAAGCTGACTCCCTTCGCTTGACCACTAAATCCTCCTCCTTCCCACCTGGCCCCCTCGCTCTGCTCTGTTTGACAATCGCCCTTTCTCTCCCCTGCATCACCAATTCAACCCTTCCCTGTATCCATCACTAACACCATACGCATAGAATGGTATGGCTCTTGTTTTAAAAAAAAATGGAACAAAACAAAAACAACATTTTGGGGTTTTTCTTTCTTTTTATTCTTCCATGAAAAAGAGAGACAAAGAGAGGTAGGGGGCAGAGCAAGGCACATGCAACAGGGTCCCTGTGCAGCAAGAATGCACTCCCAGCCGTGGCCAGCCCTGATGGTGGGTATACCCAGTACGGTGTCTGGCCAGAACCACCTGGGTGTGCCAGCCTCAGAGTATTGTGCTCCTGCTGCTCCTCCAACCAGCCCCCCTAACAACCTTTCTTGACACTTCCCCCTCTGGTGACCACCCGATTCCTCTGCTTCCTTTACAGTGAAAGTCTTTGTGGGTAATTATTTACTTCTCATTCTTCCTGAGACTCACCACAGGCAGGCTCTGACCCGCTGCTACACTGACACCCTTCTTATCGGGGCAGTTAATGCCCATCACAGTATTAACCACATGGTCCCGTCTTAGTCCTCAACTTCCTTGGCCTCTTGGTCACATTTGCTAACATTGAGCGCTTCCTTGACACGTGGTCTTCTCCATGCTCCTCCATCCATGCTTGACTCCTGGCCCTCCTGCCTCAGACTCCTGGCTACTGCCCCTTCTCTGTCTTTCCATTTTTGTCCTCTGTCCTTCCCTTATCCAGCTCCAGACACACCAGCATCCTGGTAATTCCTCAGCCTCGTCAGGTGTGTTCCAGGGGCCTTGCAGTACTCGTGCTCTGCCATACATGGTCCTCTAGATGGCCACATGGCGCTCCATCTTTCTATTCCTTCAAGTGCGTTCTCAAATGTCAAGAGCGTTACCAATATCCTTTCCCTGCACCTTTCCCCGTAGCGCATCTTGTCATCCGGCCCACTGTCCTACCTGTTTACTTCGTTTGTTGTCTGTCTGCCTGTGGGACTATAAACTCCACGAGGGTGAGAAATTTTTATCTGTCATGGGACCAGCAGTTAGCGTAATGGTTATGTCACTGGACTCCCATGTAGTCAACTGTGGTTCGAGTCCCGGACCCGGTGGCTTAAACTCACACTAGCGCATGTGCGTGCATGCCCAAGATCCTGAGAGGAGAATGGAGGAGAAGGGATTGCAGCGTGGCCGTCCTCCCTGGGGGGTGATTTCTAGCTTTCTGTCTTTCTGTCTCTCTGTCTTTCTCATAGGTGTTTGAGAAATATTCCTTGAATGACCGAATGACAACCATTTTTGATGTTAGTAATGTACTTGGTGAATTATTTCAGCAGAACCCTTTAAGTTTTCACTTTACAGGAGTTGAAAAGATTTACAGTTTTCTTCTAGTTATGTGACTTAGAAAAAGCAAGGGTGTTTGGGGACAAAGACAGTAAATATTTTGGAAGGTGGAATGTTTTTTTTTTTATTTCCCTGGCCTTTCTAGTACATGGGCACATCCTCAGAACTGTAAATTGGGAGCACATCTCATAACCAGAACAAGGTGGCATTTTGTGCCAAACCAAACAAGGGCAGAGTCAAGAGAAGCAGTTAGAGGGACCAGCGATTAGCGTAATGGCTATGTCGCTGGACATGTAGTCAACCACAGTTCGAGTCCTGGACCCGGTGGCTTAAATTCACGCCGGGCACGTGCATTGTGCATGCCCAAGATCCTGAGAGGAGAATGGAGGAGAAGGGATTGCAGCGTGGCCTTCCCCCCCGGGGGGTGATTTCTCACCTTCTGTCTCTCTATCTTTCTGGCGGAGCTCATGCGCCCTGTAGCAAAAAGTTCTCAAAATAAATAAATAAATAAATAAATAAATAAATAAATAAATAAATAAATAAATAAATAAATAAATAAATAAATAAATAAATAAATAAATAAATAAATAAATAAATAAATAAATAAATAAATAAATAAATAAATAAATAAATAAATAAATAAATAAATAAATAAATAAATAAATAAATAAAGAGAAGCAATAGAGATCCTGTCTTTTAAAAAAAAAAAAAACTTTAAATAGTTTTAGTTTCTTTTTAAAAATTTTTTATTTCATTTTCTTTTATACATTCAATCACATTATTTAGCTTACAAAATGGATATTTCAACAGGTGAACATTTCTCCCTAGTACAGTGGATAAAACTATGACATATCTTCAACAGATAATACCACGTTTCTCGAACCAGTGCGTTTGATTCGGTGGCATTGTAAATGCAGCTGTAAGAGACCTGGCTGGAGACCTAGCGAATCCCTCCTGTGTGTCTTTGGTGCTTTCTGCCCAGGTGGGGACCTCACAGGTTCCCACTTCCTATTCTCTAAGCACCTCAGCCCGTTGGGTATAAACGCACACTCATTGCACCTTCCCTCCTCCTTGCCTTTCCTTGAGTTTATTTATGTATTTGTGTTTCCTTTGGAAATCCCTTCTCCTCTATTTCTGCGTGCTGTGTCCATTCCCTTCCAGATCCAGCACAAATGCAAACTCGTCTGTGTTGACGCCCTAGATCCTCAGCAGTCAGCATGGACTCTCGCTGCAGGCTGTGCTCCTTACATCTGAACCTGTGCATTGACAAACACACACATGACTTACACACCAGCCCATTAAGGGCAAGGATTGTATCTTACTTTTGTGATGTTTTCAGCACCTAGAAAATGCCTTCCATGCTGAAGGCACTCAGTGTAATTAGAATTTCCGTAAAATGGACACTTTTTTTTGAAAATCAGATATCAGACTATATTTTTCTTTCTTTCTTTCTTTCTTTTTTTTTTTTTAGAGGTTTTTGCTATAGGGCGCATGTGCTCGCCAGAAAGACAGAGAGACAGAAAGTGAGAAATCCCCCCCCCGCCCCGGGGTGATGGCCACACCACGATCCCTTCCCCTCTATTCTCCTCTTGAAATCTTGGGCACACACGCACACGTGCCCATTGTGAGTTTAAGCCACCGGGCCCAGGACTCAAACCACGGTCGACTACATGGAGTCCAGAGATATAGCCATTACACCAACTGTTGGTCCCTCAGACTATTCTTATAAATGTTCCTTCTGCTGATTGTTTTTCTTTCCCACTGGCTTTCTGACTATTTGGCAGCTGCTAGACATTCTGAAGAGAAGCTACTCGTGCACCATTCTGAGCCTCCTACTTAATCCAGGCAGCAACAAGGAGCTCCTTTGTCTGGTGCTACCTGCTTGTCCAGGTACCCACGGATGTGTCTGCAAACCGGATGCAGCAGCCAGCGGGGCAGCTTGGGGGTCCTCCCATGCTGGCTCAGCACAGGAGGAGACAGGTTAAGCCACTCACATCCAGGTTTCCTGCAGGGCAGAGCTATGTATCAGCCTCTGGTTTTCTGCAATCCTAGTGGGGAACCCTGGGGGCTAAGTGTGATGTGTCTATTCCATGTCAGTTCTTTAGCAGAAACTGCACAAGCAGAAATCTCAGGAGTCTATTAAAGATAGTTAAACCTGTAAGGCAGTCCATTCATGGTTATCGAGGCTTTTTCTATCAGTTTTTTTTTTTTTTTTGGCAGTATAGACAAATTCTAGTTATATTTGGCCACTGAGCCTCCTTACCAATGTCTTGTTATATTTGTTAGTAAGGCCAGGCAAATGCTTTCAGCGGCCCTAAGTGAGCCCATGATTATCAAGCTACTAACTCATGCAGATCTGGCCTCAGTGGTATTACTGCCTTTGCCAGCAGAAGGGATTAGGCAAATTGGCAAAAGGCCTCAAGCCAGCAGGGTCTTGTGGGAGGCATCACTGATGTCTGAGATGTTGGGCATTGGATCCCAGAGGAGGGAAAGTTGGCATAATCTTGGCAGCTGAGCCAACCATGGGCAACACAAGCTATAAGTAGTTCCTGTTGAAGGGATATGTGCCATAGCTAAGAAGCCCTGGCCAGGATGACTCCAAAAGGTAAATAGCTGCCCATGTATAGCTGAAAATAACTCTAGCTATACCAAACGTGCTTTAATAAGCATTAAACGTTCTATATTAATACAATCATTTCTGTAAAAGATCTTTCTTTCCTCACAGGGCATGTGCACTTGCCAGAGAGAGATAGAAAATGAGAAATCACCCCCCAGGGGTATGGCCACATTGCAATCTCTTCTTCTTCTTCTAAAACTTCTCCTTCTCCTTCTCCTTCTCCTTCTCCTTCTCCTTCTCCTTCTCCTTCTCCTTCTCCTTCTCCTTCTCCTTCTCCTTCTCCTTCTCCTTCTCCTTCTCCTTCTCCTTCTCCTTCTCCTTCTCCTTCTCCTTCTCCTTCTCCTTCTCCTTCTCCTTCTCCTTCTCCTTCTCCTTCTCCTCCTCCTCCTCCTCCTCCTCCTCCTCCTCCTTCTTCTTCTTCTTCTCCAGTCTCCTCCCAGGATTTTGGGTTTGCACACAGACGCACATGCACCCAGCAAGTTTTTCAAGCCACCAGGTCTGAAGTCTAAAGGTGGTCGGTCATATGGAGTCCAACCCCTTAACCACTACCTCACCTGCTGGTCCCCTATAGTACATAAAATGTTTTGTTTGTAAGGATGCCTCATGATGTTGGGCGAACAACTTGCAATTTCAAAGTGCTATGAAGTAAGCCAATGTCAGCCACTCCAGAGGAGCTGAAAGGTCCCTCCAAGAGAGCATGTACTGAACAGACTCTGCTCGCTGCAGCCTGCAAACATGCGTGTGCTCTGGGCTGAGTTTCTTGGTTTTGTATTCGGCCTTCCGTATAGTCCCAGCCAAGGGAGCACAGGATCTTAGCAGCGTGTGCCACTACAATTGGGCCTTCACTGTATACTTTAGAACATACTTCTTTCTAATGGCTTTTGTGTACTTCATTGAAAAAGTAAGGAGTGAAAGAGAGAAAAATATACCACATCTATTTAATAGTCCCAAGAGATTTGATGAAAGCCGGGCATTTACTGAATTTATGATGAACTACCTTGAAGGGGTGAAGAGTGACTTCATACAGGAAGACATTCCTTTGGGAAACTTCACCACTAGCCATGTTAACTCCATGTCAGGATCCTGGCTGGATAGGAGGCTTGTACTTGGGGACAGGGGGATGCCTGGTTGATGACTCCTCAGGATGAAGAAAGGAAATCTGGGACCAGCCAGTGGTGTGGTTATGGCTGATAGATCCCACGTGGCTGATTGCATGGTTTAAGTCCCAGACCTGGCAGCTTGAAAAATATACCAGTTGTGTGTGCATACATGCCCAAAATCTTGAGAGGAGAGTGGAGGAAAAGGAACTGTGGTGTGGCCTTCCTTCCTGAGTGGTGTTTTCTCACTTTCCCTCTCTCCTGTGCTCTCACTCACTGGCAAACACACATACCTTATAGCAAATTAAAAACAAACAAAAAGGGACCAGCAGTTAGCATAATAGCTATGTCGCTGGACTCCCACGTAGTGGACCGTGGTTCGAGTCCCAGACCCGGCGGCTTAAACTCACGCCTGGTGCATGTGCATGCGTGCCCAAGATCCCAAGAGGAGAATGGAGGAGAAGGGATTGCAGCATGGCCATCCCCCCTGGGAGGTGATTTCTCACTTTCTGTCTCTCTGTCTCTGTCTGGCGAGCACACGTGCCCTATAGCAAAAACAAACAAACAAACAAACAAAAAACCTCTCCAAAAAAAAAACGAAAAAGGAAAAAAGAAAGAAACAAAGAAGGAAAGGAAGAAAGAAGAAAGGGAAATCTGTCTAAAAAACATTCCCAGGCCTGATCCATGTTGATTTCTGTAGTCATAGAGCACACTCACATTCTTTGCTTTCATCCGAAGTCTTGTTCATCCTTTGTTCATAATGATCCATGGAAGTCAAGACGGTCCTGACCCACAGCTAGTGCTGTCTGTAGACCGTTGCAAAGAGTGTGTGGCCAGCTCGAGCTTTGTCACTGTGACTACTTTGTGTTTTTCTTGTACTTTAAGAGATTTCTGCTTTTCTGCCAATGGCAATACCGACTTTGCTTCCTGTTAGGTCTTTGCTTCTTTGTGCTTCTGTGTCTAATGAGGATGATTATGCCCACTTTCTCGGGGCTCTTGAGATCTTAGATCTGGAAAGCACAGTGCACATATAATGTATTATTCTTATCAAAAGTTTGTTTATCTCTTCCATGAGAGAGACAGAGATAAAGAAACTCCCAATGGAATGTTCCCACTGCAGTTTCCCCTTCAGGCTCACAACCCGGCTCAGAAGCCTGTGCCCATGCCCCATGACCGCAGCCCCATGGTGTATAAGGAAACCTCAGACTGAAAACCTGGGACCTTCCCACGTGGGCTCAGCATCATGGAACATTGCGTGCATTATGCTGTGTCAACCACGGCAAGCTCTATAATTATTATTATTGCAGATAACTTAAAGCTCTGACTTCTTACCAGATCAATGCAGAGAAATGACATTGATATTACTGCGATCTCATGATAATTCCTGTACTTTCGCTGAGCTTCTATTAGGTGGGCAAGAGGCATGGGGGACTGAGATAGAAATATATATAACTGATACATGGGGTACAAGGTGGCAAGCCTTTAAAAAAAGAAATAGGTAATATTCGATTACCTATTTAGATAGAAAGTATAGATGGAAGCATAAAATTCTTTTTTTTTGAGAGAGAGATTTTTGCTACAGGGCACATGTGCTTGCCAGACAGACAGAGAGAGACAGAGAGACAGAAAGCTAGAAATCACCCCCCAGGGAGGATGGTCATGCCGCAATCCCTTCTCCTCCATTCTCCTCTCGGGATCTTGGGCACGCATGCACACGCGCCTGGTGTGAGTTTTAAGCCACCAGGTCCGGGATGCAAACCGTGGTCGACAATGTGGGAGTCCAGTGACATAGCCATTACGCTGACTGCTGGTTCCCTGGAAGCGTAAAATTCTAAGGAGGAAGCAGCATGGGCTGATGGCTGGGTGGATGAGGCAGCATGGGCTGATGCTATGGGAATTTGGAAGGGGAAAGGGATTCCAAACAGAATATAGCATCAAGACCCGAAGGCAGAAACTAGAGGCAACCCAGAAGGAGCAGATTTCTTCAGAACCTGGAGCACTGAGTGCAGACTAGCCAGGTAAGATGAATTGGGGTCAGATTATGAAAGCCTTGCATGTCAGTCTGAGGAACATTGGAGTTCAAAGCAGAGGCAGTGGTAAGCAGCGTGTAGGATAAGAGAGACAGGAGGCCACAGAGGAGTTGTTGCCTTGGCTTAGAGAGAAGAGAGAAGGGTAAAGCAAGGAAGACCCTGAAAGGAGGAGAGACAGGAACTGGCCAGTAATGAAAAATAAAAGCAGGAACCAGCAGTTAGCATAATGGCTATGTTGCTGGACTCCCATGTAGTCGACCACGGTTCGAGTCCCGGACCCGGTGGCTTAAACTCACAATGGGCACGTGTGCATGCATGCCCAAGATTTCAAGAGGAGAATGGAGGAGAAGGGCTTGTGGTGTGGCTATCTACCCTGAGGGGTGATTTCTCGTTTTCTGTCTCTCTCTGTCTTTTTGGCGAGCACACGCCCCCTGTGGCAAAAACCTCTCCCAAAAATAAATAAATAAATAAAAAGCAAAGGCAAGCTGGAGAGGAGGCAGAGTGAGACGTCAGGTGGGTTCTGAGGGCAGAATTGTCTCCTTCGGCCTTTGGCTCTGGCTTCTGAATAAACCATCTTGGGAAAACACTGTCTTTTCTATTCTCTCTCAATTTTGAATGATGCTATTTTCTACTTTTGATTCTTCTCAAAATAGCCAAAGATGCAGCTTAATATACTGAGCCAACAAAAGTATATGATGGGTCAAATTGGTAAAGATCAAAAAAGAAAGTGGCAATTCATTTTTCAGGCTTTAAGAATTTCCCCTTTTCGAAAAATGCCGAGACATGAAACTCTGAATCAGTGAAGCAGATAAATTAGCAGATGATTATTTGAATAACAAAAGGAATCTTTCCCAGGAACTTTTCTTCTGGCATTCTCTAAACAGCAAATGCATGTAGTCTTTACCCGCTTAAAATGTGATTTATTTGTAGGCATTTTATAAGACATAGGCACAAGCTTATCACATAAAGCATGAGGTTCCCTAGAGCTGCTTTTTACCACATGCAATATTTTTTTTAAAATGCTATTTATATAAATAGCAAGTAACCATGACATAAAAAATCTCAGAAATTGGATGAGTGTGTTTTTATTTTCTAAGAATCAAAACTACACATTTTATTAAACATGTTAATGGCAAGTTTAAAAATTGCTCATTGCCTTGATTACGGTCACTCATATAGTGCCCTCGTCAATACAAAGTCCAGAAAGTTCTTTATTATTTTTTTTTCTTAAAAACTTTTGCTAAGGGGACCAGTAAGTGGCATGGTAGCTAAGGTGCTGGACTCCCACGTGGCCAACCATGGTTCAAATCCTGGACCTGGCAGCTTGAAAATCGTGCTGGGTGTGTGTGCATTCTCAGAATCTTGAGAGATGAATGAAGGAGAAAGAATTGCAGTGTGGACATCTCTCCTCGAGGGTGATTTCTCACTTTCCCTCTCTCTGTCTCTTTCTATCTCTCTCTAGCTAGTATACATGCCCTATTGGGGGTGGGCACAAAAAAGCTAAAAATAAAAAGCTGTGCATAAGATAAGCTTTTATAATGTCAGCTTGAAAAACCATAGCAATGGCTTCCTTCATGAGTCTTTAAGAGAGGTAAACTTAATTATGTTTTGCTAGTGAGTCTTAGTTTTCTTCCTTTTTTCAGTTCACTTATTCATTTCTTCTGTGAAAGAGAGATGCAGAATTTTCAGCAGGGTTCTGAAGCTGCAGTTCTCCTCCAGCCTCAGCCAGGGGCCAGGATCTTGGGCACACGCATGCCAGCGTGCTCAGGAAGGTCTCCAGGTTTGAACTGTGAACCTCCTTATGTGGGTCTGCCTCACGGTGTGTCCTATTCCACCCTACATCACTGTCTATCTTCCTCTCATTTTCTTCTATAGAATGGTTTAAAAACTACTCTATGCTGTCCTAAAGAATTTAAAGCAGGGACTTGGACAGAAATTTATACACAAGTGTTCATTGCATCATAATTCTTCATAATTCAGCCAGCCTCGGGAACCAGCAGTTAGCGTAATGGCTATGTCACTGGACTCCCACGTAGTCGACCGCGGTTCGTGTCCCGGACCCGGTGGCTTAAAACTCACGCCGGGCGCGTGTGCGTGCGTGCCCAAGATCCCGAGAGGAGAATGGAGGAGAAGGGATTGCGGTGTGACCATCCCCCCTGGGGGGTGATTTCTCGCTTTCTGTCTCTATGTCTCTCTCTGTCTGTCTGGCGAGCGCACGCACCCTACAGTGAAAATCTCTCAAAAAAAAATAATAATAATTCAGCCAGCCTGTCATTGAGAGATAAATGAATAAAGAACATGTGAATTGTATCCATGCACACCCCCACACACATATACTCGGTGTCTTCAAAATGTCCATGCAAAATTCATATTCTGAAAAACTACATACATTTAATAATTTTTGTTTGCACCACAATAAGCCCATACTTTAATTCCATTTTTTCACAAACTCCTTTGAGTTCCCTCATAGTAGGTTTTGGATTCATTTGGAGCTAAGCACAGCACCAAGTAGAACTTTCACCCCTGAGAGAGAGTTCCAGATGCTCCTGGCCTTCCGATGCTGTTCTGCCACTCCTGCCAGGACACCTCTTACCCTTCTCTGAAAGAAGAACCCAGTGCACTGAAAAGGGCTGCAGATCTGGACCCCAGCTCCAAGACTGAAGTCCTTGTTCATGCCCTTGCTTAGACAGGCAACCTCAGCAAGGCCTTTAAACTTGCTGTGCCTCATCTTTACTCATCTATAGGGGATGAGTTGTACTGCTTGCCCTTCTTGTTCTCAAAAGATTCCACAAGGGACCAGCAGTTGGCATAATGACTATGTTGCTGGACTCCCATGCACCTGACTGTGGTTCGAGTCCCAAACCCGGTGGCTTAACCTCACACCAGGCATGTGTACATGTGTGCCCAAGATCCTGAGAGGAGAAGGGATTGCGGCGTGGCCACCCCCCCTGGGGGGGTGATTTCTCTCTGTCTCTCTCTGTCTTTCTGGTGAAACCAAAAAAAAAAAAAAAAAAAAAAAAAAAAAAAAAAAAAAAAAAAAAACACGATTCCATGAGAACATTTCAAGAACACTGAGTGTTAAGACACAGTACAGAAGGATGTGATTGTCACCGTCCATCATGGCTAGAGAGTTCCTCCCATTGCTCTTCAGATCAGGCCATATGTGAATTTTCGGCATAGAAAACAACTTGATAAAAATCCCAACTTAATCTTATTTCCATGATTTTTACTGAAACCACCTGGCAACCCTAGCTAGGCTGGAGCTGACCACTTTCGGGAATAGGAGGAGAAGCGCCGTGGTATCCACCTGTAGCACTGAAGTTTGTGAGATGCACTTGCTTTGGGGAGCAGGGGCAAAGCCAGAGGAACCTCAAGGAAGGGCCAAGGGTTACAGACTAGAGGACTCCTACCGTAAGGACGCTGGCCTGCTCCAAATCGGCACTGTGCTGTTGTTTTTTTTTTTTCTTTTCTTTTTTTTTAGTTTTGTTTAAGGGTGTGTATGTGGTCACCAGAAAGAAGAGAGAGAGAGAGAGATAAAGTGAGAAAACACCCCCCAGGGAAGACAGCTACACGACATTCCCTTCTTTTCTATTCTCTTCCCAGGATATTTCGAGCACACATGCACACAAGCCCAATGCAATCCTTGGGTCTGAGACTCAAACCACTCAGTCTGCCATGTGAAATCCAGCCTCCTTAACCATCATGCTCCAGTGGCCCGCTTGTCATTTTCTAAGAGAGTAATCTATAGAACTATGGTTTAGCAGAGAGTCACATTTTTACAAAGGTAAAATATACACGTAACTGTGTACCATCTTTGCCATTTCTAGGTGTACAAGTCAATGTACATTCACAAGGCTGTGAGACCATCTCCACCATTCGTCTCCGGAACTTTCTCGTCATTCTCAACTGAAACTCCGCACCCATTAAGCAATAGCTCCCTGTTCCTCTCCCCCAACCCCTGGCAACCACCATTCCCCTCGCTATGAATTTGACTACTCTGGGACCTTGCATAAGTGCAATCCATACACTGTTTGTCTTTTGTGTTTGGCTTATCTCATTGTGCACGTGTCTCCAAGGTTCACCCACATTGTAGCCTGTGTCAGAACTTCATTGCTCCTTCAAGCTGAATAATATTCACACACACACCCAGTGTAATGTTACTCATCTTACAGTGCTCAGGTCCCCGTCCCACCCAATTTCAGTTTTGTCTAGGTTCCAGGGACCTCACTCAGTATGTCACATCAGAGGCGGTAGAAGATCTGTTGCTCGTCATCTTGCATTGATGTTGGCATCTGCTTCCTGGTCCCCAGTCTTTCATTCTGCAGGTCATTGCTCTGTTCCTTTCCCACAATCGACAACACAACTCTCTCTGATTACTTGCGTGGTACTTGATGCAATAGATCATTCTTCTTTCCTAAAGGAAACTCTGGGGACTGCATGAGGCTTCTGTGCATTTTGTGCTGTCATTGGGCACACATGAATCATCAGCCTGTCATGTGATGTGTTAGGGCCACCTGACCCATCTGAGGCCATCTCAGCCGTTTGCCCAGGAACAGCATGCAGCCTTTACCACCCTGGCCACTCCCTGACTTCCATTGACTCTATTGGGTCGGGCCTTCTGCCCTCCATTTTCCATTGCCTTGTGATGGGTGGGATTTGGGGCCCCTTCCCAGAAACTTTCCAGCTTCAAATACCTTTCTACCACCAGGTACTGGTCCTGCTAGCTCCTCTTAGCCTCCGGGACTTTCTCCAGAGCATTTCCTTGCTTAAAAGCATCCTTCCAAATCTTTAGCCCATGCCAGAGCCCAAGATTTTGCAACAGAAAAGAATCGATTTTTGTTGTTGTTGTTGTTGCTATAGTGTGCTGTGTCAACGCTTTTCTCTAAAGCAACAAAGGCCTGAGCTGATCGAATGAGTCAGGGTCGCCGGGTACAGGGACAAAATACAGAACAAATACTTACACAAAGCCACCGGGGTTAGGACTTTAAAATATTCTCTAAACTCTAATGTTTCCACTCCACCGTTCAGTAGAAGCCCAGAAAGGGCGTGAAGGTCATAAGTTAGAGAAAGAACAGAGCCAACCATATTCGCAGACAACAAAAACACCTGATCCTTGATAGTCCCATGAGATTTATATGATATGAGGTGTAACTGAGAGATAAGAAGTACAAAAAATATCGAGGGGACAAATAAAAATTACATTCAGAGAGACTTAGCCAAGCTGTAATTGTGGAGAGCGATGATAGCTCGTAACCTAACTGGGTCAGACAATGCAAAATGCGACCCAGTGAGTAATACCTGTCCTCATTAATCTGCTTTGGAAATCTAGCATTTCGATTTTAGAATAACAATGGGATATTTTTATGTAACACTATGTTAAAGTGGAATGGTTTTCATCTGAGTTTTGGCTGAGTACTCAAGGCGTTGAATGTGCCACTTTCAAAATTCGATGTGAGGTCACCACACAGGAATGCTAAGAGATGCCCACGAACTGGTGTGTGAGTCTGAACTCCTCGCCCACATAGAACTAGGACTAAATTATATGCTACGCTGTAAAATCATCTTTTCCAGACAGGAGGTATGGGTGAGCCTGTCTCTTTCAGAGAGCAAGGCTTCTACCTGACCTCTTGCAGGGTTGAAATAAGCGTCCTACGCATTTTGAGGGCACAGTGGACTGGACCTGTCTCACCCTGGTTGTTCTGAGGCTGCCCCTAGGTTAAGCTAGGATCTGTCAGGGCAGAGGGCATAACTTTGCCCTGAAAGAGATATGGGCTGACCTCAGGGAAACCTGGCCTGGGGTCAGCTTGGATCCTGTCCTGAACAACCTCCTGGAGGGTAAAGTGGTACCAAAAGGAGGGGGAGTCTCCAGATTTCCAGTAGTCCCGGAGGGAGCTCTAAGCTCTTACCTGCATCAAAGACCCTGTGGGAGGAAATCCCGAGTGATTTCAGGGTGGTGGAGGGGTGGGAGGGGTTTCTTTGAGGAACCTATGAAATCACCCCAGGAGAAGAGTGTCATTGCTCACAGTAATTGCTGTGAGAGCATCTACACCTTCCCAGAGCAGCATTAATCCAGTTTAAACCTTTCCTGCCCTTTTCTTCCTCTCTGCTTGGTCCAGAGGAAGACCTAAGCTGCTGTTGGCCAGACAAGAGAGGGAGGATAAAAAGACAACTAACCTGAGGCCAGCACATGGCATAGGGGTTAAGGTGCTGGACTCCCACATGGCCAACTGCAGTTCAAGTCTCAGATCTGGTGGCTTAAAACTCATATGGGGTGCATGTGTATGTGTGCCCAAAATCCCAAGAGGAGAATGGAGGAGAAGGGATTGTGGTGTAACCATCCCTTC
>NW_006159645.1:388477-390045 GCF_000334495.1 Tupaia belangeri chinensis
CCCTCTGTCTCTCCCTGTGTCTCCAATGAGCACATACGTTTTATAGCAAAAATCTCTCTCAAAAAATAAAAGCAAATAACCTGAAGCAAGCTGAGCCTGGGAAGTTTGAGAAGCTGGAACTTCAATCAAGTTTCAGATGTGATTGTAACACTGGACTGAATGTACTGGTACTCCATGTTTTATGAGTTGAATGACTGACATATTTATCTTAGAGGAATCTGAAAGGCATAGAATTTGCCATAAATTTCTTTCAAGATAGGAAAAAAAAAAAAAAACACCAAGATAAATGTAAAGATACAGTGAGAGGTAAAAATGTAATTGCTTATAACCCATGAATTTTGATTAGTCAAAATAGTAGCTATGTCTATTAAGGTTTCAATGAGATATAGAATATCCTTATCCAACACATACATATGAACTTGTACTATGTCTGACAACTTGCTAGGTAATTTTTATAGTTTTGATACTTATCCTCATTTATTGTGATTTGTAAGAAAAATTTGCATTTATTAAATCTCATAGGCATCATAAAATGGAAAGTTGAACAAAAAAAAAAAAAAGAAAATTGAGTCAATAACCAGATAATTTCTGGAGACTGAGTCATCAAAGCGATTGTAGAGTTAGTTTTTACTTGGTTTGGTTAGCTATTGCACAGAATGAGCAGTCTGATGAAGTGTACATGGGGAGAAAGTCACATGAGCTGCCCAGAAAGCAACTCCCCGCGGACACATTTCATTCTTCTGAATAAGAAACGCATCCACATTCTATGGCGGTCTCTCATTGTTTGCCTTCTGTCCCCTGTCCTCCTTCTCTCTTTCTTTTTCCTCCTCCTCTCCTTCTTCCTGTTCCTCTTCTTTCTCTTCCTCCTCTTCTTCTCTCTCTCTCTTCCCGCGACCCCCCCTCCTCTCTCCAGCCCCTCCCAAACATTGTAGGTGCATGCTTACATGAATCTTTCTACGCATGTTAGATTTCTGTTGTTCCATTTCTAGATGGCTCACTTCCAGATGGGCAAAATGCAGACTCCTTGTCAGGCCAGTATCTCAGAATGTTTCCAGTTCTGTGATGTGCTTTCTGTCTCATTTGAAGCTGGGCCTCCTTGAGGTTTGTTATGAAAGCTAGTATATGAGTATTCATCGATTTAATCAATAGTGCACAATGTGAGCCAATAAATCTTTAGTCCTTAAACTGGTTGAGTCTTAAGAAGCAGACTTGAAAGCCTCTTACTGCTTTATCAGTTTCCTGGGAGGGTGTTTAGAGCTTACAAACTGTAGTCAAGGTAAGCATTTCCTGGGACGTTAATTATTAGTATCTCCTGAAAATGGAAGTACTGGCATTAAATGAAAGAAAAGGAGAATGTTCTGATGAAGTAGCTTGTTTAATAAATAATAGAAGATCCCAAAGCAACAATTCTCGAAGAGATAGTGATGGGAAGACAAAATCCGGCTATGGAGTATCACATAAGAGAGGGCTGATTGGCTAGACAATGAGTCTGAACTGAGAGGAGGGGCCATGGCAGGACCAGGGAATTCTGGGTGGTAAAAAAAAAAAAAGAACTAGGTAGTAGAGCA